>NC_060138.1:433618840-433923284 GCF_021461385.2 Schistocerca piceifrons
AGTATTTCTACTATGCATTATCTTTTACCTATTTGTTCCTCGGCTGCCTTCACTATTTCTTCTTTCAAAGCTACCCATACGTCTTCTGCTGTCATCGTTTCCCCTGTTCTAGTGAATCGTTGCCCAATCCTCCTTCCTAAACCCGCTACATCTTCTGGTTCTTTCAGTTTTACCAGGTCCCCTCTCTTTAATTTTCTACCATTCTGCAACATTTTTAGTTTTAATCTACAACTCGTAACCAATAAATTGTGGTCAGAGTGAACAAAAGCCATTTGAATTGTCTTACAGAATAAATTCTGGTTCCTCTATCTTACCATTGCATGATGAATATGGAACCTTCCGGTGTCTCCTAGTCTCTTCCACGTGTACAGCCTTACTTTATATTTCGTAAATCATTTTTTAGCTGGTATTAATTTCTGCGTGGTGTAAAATTCTACCAGGCGGCTTCCTCTTTTATTCCTTTCCCTCAGTCAAAATTCACCTGCAATTCTCAATTCTCTTTCTTTTCCTACTATCTAATTCCTGTTCCCGTTATAATTAAATTTTTGTCTTCTCCAAGTAACTGAGTAATTTATCTCATCATACATTTCTTCAGTCTCTTCATCACCTCCTGAGCTATTTGGTGTATAAACTTGTATTACTGTGGTGAGCATAAGTTTTGTGTCCGTCTTGGCTACGACTATGCGTTCATTACATTGTTGAGAGTAGTTCACTCGTATTCTTATTCATCACTAAACCTACTTTTGCCTTACTCCTATTTGATTTTGTATTAGGAACCCTGTATTCACCTAACTAGAAGTCCTCTTCCTGCTGTCAACAAACTTCACTATTTTCCATTGTATTTAACTTCAGCCTATCTAATTCACTTTTCAAATTTCCTAATCTACGAGTCCAATTAAGAGATCTACCACCCCACGCTCCGATCAATAGAATTCCAGTGTTATTTCACGTGGTGACGTGTTATTTACGTAGTTTTAAAACTATTCCATTCAAGGAAGAAATCTCAAACTCATCGTAACAGGATTTAGAGTGCACAAGTCGATACTGTAATCTGTAATAGATTCCACTTCCAAATCAGAAAGAATGTCAACACTCACGATAAGATCTGGAAACCAGGCCTATACAACGATCACTGCCCATGACCCTCCCCCCACATAACTACAACAAGAAAACACCACAGACGATAGATTCCTGGGAAGATCCGGAAGAAATTACTACGAAGCACGTGAAAACGTTACTAGGAGATTTTAATGCCCAATTATGCAAGGAAAGTAAGTTCCAAGACAGTACAGGAAAATTCACTGCTCAAAAGAGGACAAACAAAAATGGAGAGAACCTGTTAAACTTCAGTCGGAATTTCGACCTCAGAATCGTATCAACGCAATTCCAGAAATCATACAAGAAACTAAGAAATTGTATATCCCTCGACAACGTCATAGTAGAATTTCAGACAGGCCACATAGGCTATCAACGAAAAACACGAGAGATATTACGAATGTGGAAACAAGAAAACGGTTTTTCGAATCCATTCATCACCTACTCCAAATCAATGGGAAATTTATACCCAGCACGCAGATCAAGAGAACCAACAGAACATTCAGAGCAGACCCAGAGTTCCTACAACTGAACAAGAAAGGAATAACAGGACAAATTAAGAAAATAGCCAACAAAGATTGGACAGACTGTCAGAAAGAGTGAAGGAACTGGTAGTATTGGGGCAACCACCGAGAAAACGGAAACGCAGATGGTGGAGTATGACACTTGATAGAGCCATGAAAGAGATAATAAAAGACTGGAAAAATTTTACGTGTGAGGAATTCAACAGGATACAGAAGACCAGTTCGACAAAAATTCGTACAGAAAACAGAAGTAGCGAAAATCATCGGCTGAAAGATATAGAAGGGGATTTCAAAGAAAACTACACACAAATTTTTTACGAAGCAGTCAGAGCAACTAAGACAGTATGTCAACCATCGAACTTATGCTTCAAAAGACAAGCCAGAACGCTTGAAACCCACACGAAAAAGAGCTGTGTAATATTAGTATAATACACTCGACACACCAATTAGTATGATACATTCAACACAGTACTAGATTGTGACGAAGCGGTGCAAAATCTACTGTTTGAGAAGCTGGAACCTAACCTCGATTCCAAGCCCTCAGGACATGAAGATATCATGAAAATAATAAAAAGATGAAAAAACCAGAGCACTTGGAGAACATGGACTGAGTGCGGAAATCTGGAAATTATGTGAGGAAATCATTACACCCAAAATACACGGAATCATCGAAAATATCTGGGGAACAGAAAAGGTACCATAAGAACGGAAGTCAGTCCTCATACACCCCCTTCACAAGAAAGAAGACGAAACAGAGTTATAACTACAGAGGGATTTTAATACTAACTGTGACACAAAAAATTATATCCAAAACCCTGTTAAATCGGTTAGAGCCTCAAAAAAGCCCGGGAACAAGAGAATAAAAATCGTCGACTTCAAGGAGGCCTTCGGCTCTGTAGATAGAGAACCATTCTTTAACACACTGAAGGAAATGAAGGTGGACAACAAGAACAGAAAGCTAATCTAGGGAACATTAACAAATACAAGTATAAAATCAGGTTTGTGAGAGAGGTCTTGGAACCATTCGAAATCAAGATAGGAGTGAGGGACGGAGATGACATGTAACCCATTCTGTTTCACTCGGTTTTTGAGAAAATAATCAGGATATGGGACAATCCAGTCAATGGGATAAAGATAGGGAGATTAAAATGGTTCAAAGCGCTATGGGACGTAACATCTGAGGTCATCAATCCCCTAGACTTAGAACTACTTAAACCTAACTAACCTAAGGACGTCCCACACGTCCATGCCCGAGGCAGGATTCGAACCTGCGACTGTAGCAGCAGCGTGGTTCCGGGCTGAAGAGCCTAGAACCGCTCGGCTACAGCGGCAGGCAAACGATAGGGAGACATGGATAGAACAAGCAACATAAAACATCTGCCCTTGCTGTTCGTACCACTGCCATAAGAGATAAAGGAAGCCAAAGAAGATCTAGGGACACTATCGAAATCTCAACCAAAACTGGGCTACAAATCTCATGTGGAAAACTGCAGTAGATCGACACAAAATCCTCAGAAACCAACTGGTGACGAAGTATGGAAAGATAACACAAGTAGAAAATTTCAGATACCTGGAAGAGATTATACAGAAAACAGCAATGAACTCGTCATCCAATAAAGAAAGGATCACAAAACTAAAATCAAGCACACGCCAAATTAAGACACTATAGTCAGAATTCTTACAAGAGGCTTTGTATATCTCAGAAACAACAGTTATCAATGGAAGAACGAAAACAGATATATAGAAACAAGAGAAGAATAAACTTAGAAAGATCTACGGGACGGTTCAGAAAGAGAGTATCTTGATAAAAACACCGACAAAAGAACTCTATGAACAGACAGAGACGATTACAAACAACATCTGGAAAAGTACGCCAAAGTTCTTCAACATACATAGCATGAACGAAAACAGATTGACCAAGATTTTCAACGTAGTGGCAACTGGGTAAAGGAAATAGTGGAAGATCAAGAAATTGGACATCTCCACAGAGGACAAGACAGATATCGAAAAATACAGGGGAAAATCAGGAAACAAAAGTTTCAGCAAAACTCAAAAGAGAAGAAAACAGAAAGAAGTGGACAGAAGAGAGGAAGAAGAAACACAATGAATATATAAAAGCTTTTTGGGAAGAACAAAGAAAGAGAGAGAAAATTACCCGATATTGATTGTGTTTTAGCCCTCTCTTTAAGGCGTAATTACCATAATAATAATAATTATTGTTATTATTATTAACTGTAATTAATGAAATAATAGTAATAATAATAAGTAGTTCTGAAAATATAACCGTTGGCTCGCCACTCTTATGTACCTGAAGAATTAACAATGTGTTCCAGATAGCTTTAATCAGAGTAACCTTTGAAATGTGGAAAATGCGAAATATTTACAAAAGCTGCCTGCCTCAACAGCACTACATGTCTCACGACGACAAAAAAGTGTAGAAAATGGCCGGAAGTACTTTTGGGGTTCTCTAGTGCGCACTCCTTCGTGTAATTCTAAAAATCAGTCATTAGACTAAAATATCGACATCGTGAGTTCGTAGGTACGCTAGGTACAACACTGTCCCCTACGCTATAAGCATTAATACTGCTTTAGGTCTACCCGCCAAAGACCTTTTATAAAGAATATGCTCAATTCTCACTCATCTGATGGTTGCAACGGAGACAATAGTTCGCGGTGTCAGTTGTAACTACCATACTGGTAACGAACTGTCTTCACAACAATTTGCAAAGCTAGCCGTCGCACAGTGGAGTATTTGCCCCGAAATCCTGTCCAAAAAGCCAAACATTTAAGGTTGCCCAAAAATGTTAGTAAATGCATTTTGCAATAACCGACTAATTGGTG
Organism: Schistocerca piceifrons; assembly: GCF_021461385.2. Taxonomy (NCBI): domain Eukaryota; kingdom Metazoa; phylum Arthropoda; class Insecta; order Orthoptera; family Acrididae; genus Schistocerca; species Schistocerca piceifrons. The sequence goes on from NC_060138.1 coordinate 433,623,301, forward strand.
GGTCGATGGATAAATTTTCAAGAGCCTGACTCCTATCTAGGAGCTCCTAGCGTCGTTTGAAGATCGGCTTTTACTGACAGACGACGCGTTTCTTGAAAGAGTTGTCAGTTTTAATGTCAATTTTTTGCGACTTTACTAAATGAGAGTTCGAATTTGAATCAGGTTTGCTTATTACAGGAAGGTAACAGCTTCTTTTTAAACTTATGAATTAATTTAAATACTTTTATCATAACTTTACAATAACACGTCAAAGTACAGTTAAACAAGATTTTCGATCGTCTGCCATTTTGTTAAGCGTTTTCAAAGGTGTGTCGCGTCTTGTCGCGTCATTTCTAAATTACAGTCGCATTGGTGTAGCATTGCGAGCCCATTCCAGAAATAATAAACTGCACAAACTTGTGCCATTTTTATTTTTATTTTTTTAAATGCCATGAAACTTTCTTATATTCCCAGTACTTACATGTGTGTTTATGTTAAAAATGAGCCTACTATTAAACATCTAATCTGCATAGCTGATGAGAACATAAAAAACATTAAATATTACTACCTTTAGAGCTATAGAAGAGATTCGTTTTTAATTTTACTGCCATTTCGTTACTGTTACGTGTGCTCTGACAGCTGCCATTGAGAAACGGATTTAAGACGAGCGTTTCTGTGTTTTTTTGGAGTGTAAGCTTTGCTAAGTTAACAAATTCTTAATATTTTCAAAATTATCTTTGTGTTGTGTTTATATTATAACAGAACCCTATTAAGGTTCTTTTTTGTCAGTAATCAATCTGGATTTTATTTTGATAATCTCATAACCTGGGTGGCGTTGGCAATATTTAAACGTTTTATTTTTTAGGCACCCTCTGTGCAAAATATAAGTTAGAATTTTACTTAGGTTTTGCAGGTCAGCATTGTTTCGTTTTTCAACCTTTGAAAATGGAAAAACAATTTTTGAGACTCGTTTTATTCCACCTCGTTAAACTTCAGTTTATGGGAAACAGTTGCTTATATAACGAAGGGCCCAGAATCTGATAGAACTTCACTCAGTCGTTCACTCAAGTATCTCAAATCGAATTTTAAAAAGAAATGGATGTCTGCAAACAGAAAAGAGGAGATGTTCCTGCAGATGAATCGTGATTGGTTGGCAATAAATGAAAGAGTACCTGTGTTTTCGTTCATTGCTGTTGGTCACGGCCGCCCTCAAAAACATTTCAGTGAGTCAAGTGAAAGGAGCAATCGCAGGAAAACGAAAGTCTTAACGACAATATTCAACTCCTGAAGAGCTGACGTTTGCTCCACCTATAAGTTACAGAACTGCTGGAAACACTGATGTGGCTATTATGATTAAAAAAAGAACAGAAACTCCAACAAGGGCAACAAAAATAAAGCAAAAGCTTTCAACGTCTTAAGGTAAGAAGACAATAAAACATACTCCAGAGCAATCATTGTCGATTTTTATTAGTGCAGAGCTGACAAGGAAGAATATGAAGTCATCCATAGTGCAAACTGGGCTGTATACCCGTGCTACTCATTACTTAGAAAAGCAGAATCGCAATGCTATCATAAAGAAGACTCAATAACTGTAAGTGAAACACCAGCAAGGTAAAGGTGCAAGTATTGTTAGATCACACCACATTAAGATTGTACAAGTATTTAGAAGAAGTGTTGCAGGTCATAGATTTAGAAGAAAAGCACAGCTTAGGGTTAATATCAAAATGGGGTTGTGATGGCTCTCACAATCACAATTCAAACAAAAATTTCAAAATTTAAGTGACAGTGATGGAAATATATTTCAGAGTTTCTTTGTACCCATCAAATTATTTACCAATGTTAATGAAGAAAAGATAAGATTGTGGTAAATTCCAAACCATTCCTCCACAATATTCTGTAGACCAATCCACATCCGCTTTGTGCATGATCATCAGGCGTTACAAACGAAGACATAAAATACATACAGGGACAAATAAACATGTTGAACAAAACAGAAGTAGCAATTAATGGAGGACTGCTGCAGATTAAATACACTTTGTTACTGACAATGGTTGAAGGAAAAATCTCCAGTGCTACAACAGACACTACATCAACAATGAGGCGCTATATCTGTGAGCTCACATCAAAAGTTTTCAGTAACCTAGATAAAAGCTTATTGGAAACACGAGAAGTTCGATTTGTCGAATTTGCATACACGCATACGATTATTTGAGACAATACTTCACTTATCATACAGACTTCCCATTCGAAAGTGGCAAGCAAGATGTGAAGAAGACAAAAGAATGGTATTAACCACAAAGAAAAACATACAAAAAAATTCAAAGAAGCATTAGGAGTACATGTTGATGTTCCACAGCCTTGCTTTGGGAATAAGAATGACGGAAACACCGCTAGACGCTTCTTTTCAGACCAAGAAACTGCCTACAAAATTACTGGAGTATATTTACAGCTAATTAAAAAGTTGAAAGTAATATTGGAAGCAGTGACCAGTGGGTTTCACATTGATTAGAGCAAATTCCAAGCATATTCATATGAAACAGAAAACTGTATGTCGAACTTAACAGTTGGCACCCCATGACGCCAACAATGCGTAAACTTTTGATTCATGGGGCCACTGTAATGAAAGAGGTGATAGTACCAACTGGTCAATTCTCAGAAGAAGCTGCTGAAGCTAGAAATAAAAGCTTTCGACTATACCGCTTAAATTACTCTAGAAAGTGCAGTAGAGAACACTGCAATAAAGACGTTTTAAACAGGCTACTTCTAAGCAGCGATCCTCACATCAGCTGCTGTGGAAAACGGTCAGAAAAAAGAAGCAAGCCTTATTGTAGCGAGACCTTACAAATTCTTCTTCCAGACAAGTCTGATGGCTGCCCTCATGATGAACAAGAAGAGAGAGATGAACAAGAAGAATCTGAAGAAGACGACAGAGACTTTAGTGCTGAAGAATCAGACTAAGGTTATATATATATATATGCACAAACGAATAAAATTGTAGATATTATAATTGGATTTCATTAGAAAGAATACATAAATCCATCATCATTTCCTCATTAAAAAGTGTTAACGCAACTTTATATGTTACATTTAGTTTTTAAATATAAATAAATGTAAATAAGCAATTTTTCCGTATATTTAAAGTAAAACAGGGCGATTTACTGTTAAAATAATGATGAAAGTCAACAGCAGTGATTTACACTTTAAAATAGTACTGAAAGAATTTTGGTCAGGATTTCGATACAAATACTCCACCGTGCGTCGTTGAGCTTCTGGAAGAGAATGTGGTCCATCAGTGGAAGAAGAGGCGCTGAACCTGGAATGAAAATGGTGAAAGCTTTGTGTTTTACATCTACAGTAAATGAATCCAGAGTAACCACTCTTGTGAGGGGATCTACTCTCTGTATGACGCATAATTTTGACACGTATGTATCGAGGTTTGTAATTACTGCTATTTCATTGTCTCCAGACTGTGTTTCTTATGAAGACGGGTTTTCATTCTTCAAAACCATGGTTAAAGGTTGAATAGAATCATCTTTTTTTGCGAGTGGTTGGCTCCTTTGGATCATTTACTAATCTCTAACCATTGCTGGAGTGCGGCCATGTTGAAAATATCTTATATGTACGTTAACGCTAGGTTTTGTTACCACTTTATTTATCAGGTTAAAATTTAGTAATTGTACAGTCTAAATAACATAGTATCTTTACACTTAACTTCAGCTGAATTATTTTTTTGTGTTTTTGTCTTTAATTCAATCCATAAACGTATATGCTTCCTTGAAATACATGGGCGTGTCGTAGATTCATAAAAAACAAGATAGTGAGGGAAGAAGTCATGAAACGTGGCTGAAAATTTTGCAGCTTTTTAATGAAGTTCTTAAATTCATTTTTGGTTTGTCATTTCAATATTCATTATGAGTAGAATCGAAATACATTACATCTGTATGCTTTTGTTCTTATGTAAACGTTTTAAACACATTTGCACTGAGGTCATTACGTAGGTACACACTGTAGAAACTGGTCGACTATCTATCAGAGATATAGCTGCGAATAGAATACGACCAGAGAAAATTCATCTCTGACTGGATTTGCGTTGATCCGTACGGAGTGTGGTGTCCCGCTATAATCGAATGAAGACCATGTTTAGGCATGCATATGACCAGCGCCACTGATTGTGAAGAGTTGGTTTATTTTCTAGACGTGGAGGGGACTTGTGATTAGAAAACAAACAATTCGAGATGCTACGAGCTCCTGTAAAACATTCATATTTCTGTTTTACGATTAATAATAGTTCATTGTCGCCAACTATGTTCTAGACTGGATGATGAAATGTGGAGCAGAGTAGAATTTTATAGTCATGTTTGGGAAATTTCTTATTTCATGCAATTTTAAGTGTATTATGCTGGTATTGTATATAAAGTCCACCCATAATGTTTGAATGTACCAATATTACATAAACTCATAACAATCGTCAATTACCTAATTGAAAACAATGCAGATAATAAAACCACGGATGATAAAACCTCACAAAAATTATTTGTATGAAATGTATATCCCATTCCTCAAGGATTGGTGACATCTGAGAAACTATTTCAAAATCGATTTTATGTAGTTTTTGCTGTTGCAGCTGTTGCAGCTGTTGCAGCTCAATATCACCACTAGATGTCAAAAATTACATATTAATAGCAAACTCAAACTGTGACGCAAATATTTGTGTCATTAGAAAGTGGTTTAGTGTCATTAAAAATAAGTAATTAAGTTTTACAGAAATAAATTTTACATTTTTTTATTTTTTGAAAAAAGAAACTGAATGACTGTCTTCGGTAGCTACAAAGGCGTTTCTATGTATCATCACTCAATCTTATTATTGTCTACTGTCTGCCAGTCACACAAAATTAATTTAATTGGAATAGAGTTTTTTAACTAATACTGTTTTTAGAATACTGTATTGCGCTATTTCAAATTACTGTGTACAGAAGAGTGTATATACTATCTCTGTTAGTCCGTCGTCGTCCATATTTATTTTATTGTTCACCGTTTGTTACGATCAGTAAGCTTTCGCGAATTCTGAGTCCCCTTTGTCCGACATTAATGACTTCTAATCCAATTTCCACGTTTAAATTCCACTTTTGACTCTTCTGCTAATGAACAAATGGTACGATTATTGCATGTTGAAACAAACGGTTAATTAGACTGCCAAAAGGGTGTTCTATTCCATGACAGAAAGCCGTGATTACAGAAGGCCACAATGTAACTGCAAGTCACAACCTATTATCATTTGTCTTTCGCCCAAAAGGGACTAGAGATTGGAATACATACTGTTGTGGTGAGTTTGCAATCGATACGAAGGGGTTCTAGGCGCTACAGTCTGGAACTACGCGACCGCTACGGTCGCAGGTTCGAATCCTGCCTCGGGCATGATGTGTGTGATGTCCTTAGGTTGGTTAGGTTTAAGTAGTTCTAAGTTCTAGGGGACGGATGACCACAGCAGTTAAGTCCCATAGTGCTCAGAGCCATTTGAACCATTTTTTTGATACGATGGGACAAGTAGCACAAAAACTTCTTCTCTTCTCTCCTCAAGGTGGGTTATTTAATTTTAACAACACCCTGTACCTCCCAGCCATATTAACCGAGCAACATCCAAGCCTTTAATAATGTCGTACTAAATGATTCGAAACGTGTAATGCCATGTTTACCGTAATCAGGTATTACCGAAAAATTTTTAAAAGTGAATTGAGAATTGCAGAAGAACGTTAAAATGAAACAGGAGAGTCGATAATTAATATTTGTGAGAAGCATTGGTTTCTGTTCCTCACGAAACAAAAAAACACGCAGTCACAGTTCACAAACGTAGCCATTATAGCCGAAAATTAATTTCAATCTTATTAGCACGTTAAAAATATTTTCATCTGTTATAGGAATTTCCCGCTAGAGCCTAACTTGTAATACTGCTCCTAAAGACAGTTATGTGATGGATGTTTTCTTCTTCATATAATACTGAAGGTAAAAAGGGTATTCTTAATCTCACAGAATGTATTGAGAAAGTATGTTCCTTCTAATTCTCAAGGATATATATTCCACACTACCGATGTATTACCCAGGCAGAGACATATACATTTAGCCTCACTCTAGGAAACAGCCAACAACTTCTCGATTTAAACTGAATAATAACGGCAATCACCGAAATTGTAGCGTGACTCTATCGTCATGCATCTTTTAAAAGCAAATATTTTCGAAGAAGCTAGAGAATTTCAAAACATACTTTTTCTGTGCTATGTTAGGGCACTGGAACACATCAGCTTTGAAATCGTCCTTACAAGGTTGGACAGAGGTGTAAGATAGATGTAATGGGTAATACCAACACCAGTTTCTATCCGTTTTTCGACGACAGTGATATCAAAATCAGAATGCTTTAACAGAGCTATAACTAAGGAGCTGTTGAAGATGGACTTCATTCTCTAGTCCTCCCCAAAAGTTTTCGTTATAGATATTTACGAAAGTTACGTTATCCATGATGGTTTGAGGATACCGCTGCCGTTTCCGTTTCTTTTTGCTGAAAGATTTGTTTGGCCATTACTAGTTTCGGAACTGAGTCCATCACCAGACGACAGCGAGGATGTATTGTAAAAAATAATACTTTTGTCCTTTAATACGACATAAGTATTTCCTATTGGAAACGGCTGAGGTGAGTGGTGTTGGGCAAGTTAAATTAAAAAAAATATTTTAACATGTCTTACTAAACCGTTAATTAAGGCATACGTGACCCTAAATAATACGGGATTAATCAAGATCGAAAATTTGAAACAATTACATTCAGCCTCTTTCAATATTGAAGTTTTGAAAGTAATTAATATGTGATCCATTAGGTAGAAGGTTGATTACAGTAATAACGTACAGATTCAAGTAAACGATTTTTCTCCAACACACACGGTCATATAAATCTGTCTCTGACTGTCCTCTAACAAGTTTTAAATACAATGCCGTGACAGTCATACACGGATAGAAGCTAGTAAAAATAACAAGTCGTCATAATGACTCCACTGCCCGCATTAAAAGTATTGCATTAATAAAATAAAACAATTAAGTAATTCGTTTAAGAGGTAATCAAGTTCTAGACAAGTCCCAGAAGTGACGGTCAACAGTTGTAACGGCCAGCGGCTCGTTTCAGAACCAGAGTAAAGAACTTCCAAGACAAATAACCGTCGTTAAAACAAATCTTGAATTTACTTACGCAGCGTAAAGTTAAACAGGACTGAGCTTTAAAAGTGACGCAAATAACTTCAAGCAATCAAAGTAATAAGCAAGTGGCAGTAAATAATAATCGTTTATAATGACTGCCTGTCAGTCTTTTATATAAGGAGGTAAGCAACCAGTCAGTAAGCTATGGTTCAAATGGCTCTGAGCACTATGGGACTTAACATCTGAGGTCATCAGTCCCCTAGACTTAGAACTACTTCAACCTAACAATCCTCAGGACATCACACACATCCATTCCCGAGGCAGGATTCGAACCTGCGACCGTAGCGGCAGCGCGGTTCCGGACTGAAGCTTCTAGAACCGCTCGTTCACAGCGGCCGGGGGTCAGTAAGCTATATCTGTGATACGTGGTACTTAATGAAATTAAGGAAATCGTGGAAAGGAGGACCCACCAATATAACTTTCTTTTCACACAACCTGTTTGTTTAATAATATACAAACTGTGTTTCACAGATAATCGAAGCAAATAACGAAAAAATTTTCTTTAAGAAAATGAACTAATTTGCAAAATCTTTTTGACCTTAAACCGTAACTTGAATAAGCTTTTAAGATTTTCGAAAGGCATCTGAAGTGCCGTATTGCAAAACAGAAAACAATATGACAATGATTACAAGATGGCCGGACCTGCAGCCCGCCCGTTATCGGGTGACACAGCGGTTTTTACTACGGCACTGTACACGGTCTGTCTTATTAAATGCCCTTCTGCAACACATGAAACAATATAAGCACCATTGATTACAAGAGTGATTCTATTACTCAAAACATATGACTTAACTTTTAAATTTGAAAGCTGTATGTACAAAGGTTCTGGGCTAAGATGCGCAGCTGTGTTTAACAGTTAAACAGATTAGCAAACAATATGACAATTATAAGACTTATTTCAAGGCCACCAACCTCTTAATTTCAATCGGCAACCAAGGTGCGACAGAGTCCCAACCTGTCCCTTCTGACAATTTTATTTTCACTAAAGATCTGGTGACAGTTGGCTGTTAATATTTTCAAAGTTAAACTGATTGTCAGTTATTAACACCGGTCTGAAGAAACGTCTTAAAACATTACTTGCGAACACTTATTACAAGAGAACTCACTCGACGGTACCACAACATCCAGCTAAAATACATCAATAATGACCTGGTCTTTCAAACCCAGAAACGATCAACTTAGTACAACAGGTTGTTCAGATTATAACTAATGACTGAGAAATCCAATTTCAATCAAGAATTGAACCGGTTAAAAGCTAAATCTAACCACAAGGTCCCCCTTCGTTTAAAGGCAACCAGTGCCTTAGTACAAGTGTTACGGCTGTATTTACGACCATGAGCTGATTAATTAGAACATCGGTAGAAACCAGAAAGGAAAGGCCATGTAATAGTGGTGGACAAATTTTCAAACGACAACTAGTGTATTAGTACAATACTACTGCCCATATCTACGACCAAAGAGCCGACCGAATAAAACTATGAGGTTCGGGTACAAACTAGAAAATAGTAAGAAGGGCAGGGAGACATCTATGTAGCTGGCGCATCCGGCCGCCCCTAACACTAACATTGCCAAATCCGTTCTAACCACGCCGACCCTGCGATCGCTGAGGGACTATGGCGTAAGCGAGAGAAGAAGAAGATGAAGAAGAAGAAGAGGAAGAAGAAGGAGACATTCAAACAAATCACACAGGGATTAGAACAAGCAGTTCCATGGATCCACGGTGCGTCGCAGCGGTTACTGGTTGGTGCTGATGAAAGCCCGGTAGAAGAGGGCAGCCAGGTCACGAGCGATCGTCCGACACAAATGTTGTCAACCAACCGCTGCTTGTAGTCGAGTAGTCGACGCTGACCCGGTGAAGCACTCCGGTATCTTCGCTTTGTGCAGACCCTCCTTCCGCAGGTTGTGGGTTCGGCCTCTTGGACCTCGTGACCACCTCTTGTCGCGACGCTATCGCCAATCCCCATCTTCGTGCCTCCCCCTCGGGCCAGCAAAACCCATATATATCGGCAAGTAAAGAGCTCCTAATGACACAACCCATCAATACCGACTCCTCCTCACAGATATTGGCAATGGAGCCGCCTGAGCCAGTGGCGCCAGGCAGAACAGTATACTAACTCAATGGAATCATGGCTCAATTTGTTTACTCTATTTAAAGGAAACAGTATAGAATTTTAATTTTTGGAGGCACCAACCAAACGAGAATCATAACACTGCTTACCTCATGTTGAAAGATACTGCAGGCAATTTTCATTCATGAAACCGGTTACTCAGATTAACGGCCAGCCGTTAGTTTTAAGTTTCGGAATAGTACTTTAAGTGATCCAATATAGGAAGTAACGACAGAAAAGGCTACAGCCACAAGGTAATAGATTACTACTAAAAGAGATTACTACTAATGATGCAATCAATAAGATTGCAGTTGATAATTGTGCCAGCACAAGACCAAGAAATTTGGAGGCGTTATTTACAGTCCACGCCTACTGAAATTAAATCGTTTAAGATCTACATAGCAAATGTTACAGTCAATGGTCTAAGTACAAATAGTGCCAGCCAAGGTTTTGGCGGTTCAGAGTCGCCATGCACATATATACAGAATTCAACCACTCGCTACAGTTACGAGCGTATTATAACAGCAAAACAGTTTAATGAATCTTGAAACGCTATAGGGGGACTACGCACCTTTTGTATTCAATGTACGCAATAATGACACCTGGTTAACAGAATGCTGAATTGATGAAAGACCTACTAAATTCACAGGTTTGTCAATCATCAGAAAGTGCAGCCGAGAACAAATCCACGGTGCGTCCACTCAACGGACCTTAATTCAAACTTGAAAGCCACACCATACCACGCAGTACGCAGTCTCGGCTGCCGTCATCGGCAGTGCTCCGCCGAATGTATGAACATCCATTACCTCTGTCTAGCATTCGCAGTGACGCGCCGCCTTAGCTGTTTACACTCACAGCGTACCTACTACCTACTATCCAACACCAATTGTCCCCATTCGCTAACTGTCCTGACAGCTTGCGACTGGCTATCCACCACAGATTTTCCAGCTCGTCACTTGTATGAACCTCCAATGACATCGATGTAGCTGGCGCTCGACACCAGAATTTTCGTGTTCTTCTTGTGCAAAAAACTTTTTAAATTACAAGATGGTTATAATTAAACCTTACGCATTTAACACGCTGTAAAACTGAAACTAATCGTATGAGTACCAAACTTGATAGCATTAATGTAAAGAACATGGGGAAGTGAGATAATAGAGTGTCACTTCAGTTGAAAAACCCTTAATGCATTGCTACAGCACATCATACCATTAGATACTGCAACAAAAGAGGCTCAATACGGCGCCCATCAGCGTCCAGAAGAATCCGAAAGCACAGAATTGCACTCTGCACAGCAGAATGAAGTATGTCCGTAGCTATGCTGACTACCTCACTTGATGTGCTGCGCTTCAGATCAGCACATGTGTTAATGTTCCCCTCGTAAACCCTGTCTTTCAGGTAGCCCCACAACTAGAAATCACAGGGAATGAGAACAGGTGGTCACTCCGGCGAAGCATTTCGAAACAATCGGCTGATAGTTCTATCGTTTCCAAATGCGTTACGGAGGAGCAGGTGTGCGGTGGAGCCCCATCTTGCAAGGGAACTGCTGACGTCAGTGCGCCTATCTCCTGCACGGAGGGTATGATTTGCTGGCGAACCAGTGAAGAACGTAGCTATGAAGAGACACCATAAGGTGACACGTTCGCCATACAGAAGAACTTCGCACAGTGGCTGGAGGCGAAGATCCTCACACTAGGCAATTCTACCTCTTGACTTTCACCTCAGTCGTCAGAGACTAATGAGCTTCGTCTGTCCATACGATGGTCCAGGTCCAGCCCTCGTCAACTTCAACCATTGCGAGAAAGTGGAAAGTGAAGTCAACACGTCGTTGAGCGTCCTGAGGTGCAGGCTGCTGTACGATTTGGATTTGTACGGATACCGTATGAGAATGACTTGACGCTCCTTCCTTACAGCGGACCAAGGGATATTCAGCTGTCATGACGTAGCACGCGCACTGCCTGACGATCGGGAATTGCTCGCAGCGATGTCTGCCATAGCAACGGCGATTTCATCAACCACCTGGAGTGCTACCGATCATCGGCCTCTTCCCGGAGCGACGTCTAGTTCTGCAGTTGATTCGAACTTCTTTATCATGCCCTACACAGCAGGTAGAGACAGAAAACCCCCGTGATTTTCCTTCCAGTTCTATCCCTTCGTAATCCTTTCAGCAGGCGATATTCTCGACATGCAGCTGCAGCATTACTATTGTTTTGATAATAGAGCTTCACTAATAATGCCCGTCTCGTTTTTTCCAAGCCCATGTAGACATGTTAACAGGTGCACTGCGACTGGTAGGGTGAGTGACTATGAATCTCGAGGACTTATCACGGCACCTGGTGGCCATAGTTGGAAAAGGACGATGGCGCTGTAACGCATAGAATTCATGCACCCCATACTCTGGACATTAATGGTAGCAAGTTTGGTTCTCCTACGGTAATTAGTAAATTTGTGGGGTATCCTTGTGAATATATCAATATTTATTCGACGATGTTCATGAATGTTCCGTTCTTCGTAATATGGAGGATTTCTAGTTCTTCGTATATAGGTTTTTGCCGTGTTTTTCTCTTTGTAGATGTTGAAAAAAAGAGAACGGGTTGTTATCACTTTCTGTGGTGTGCTCTTTATATCTAATTTTGAAGTTTCTACTGTTTTATCTTCTGTAGAATTTGTGAAAAATTTCACACGAAATTTTGAAATGCCGGGGTTGTTGTCTATGGGCGTTCTTTAGCTGTCTTTGTGAATTTTGTGTTTGAGGCTGTGCGTGTTTTGAAACGAAAATTCTATGTCAGTTTTGTTGAATAATTTGTTAATTTTGTTCGAGATGATTCTTAGATAAGTTGTGTTCACGTAATTTGTTTTCTTTTTTCTCGCTGTGTGTATGTTTAGCGCTATTTCTTTATGTATACTGTGCCTTTTAGGTAATGTTTTACTGTGGTATAATAGCGTTATTACTTTGGCATCATAATCGTTTTGGTGGGCTACTTATTCTAAAAATTTTGTTTCCTTCCGGTTTGCTTCATCTTCTACTGGTAAGTTTACTAATATGTTCAGTATTGTGTAGAAGAATGCGAATTTGTGCGTCTTTGGATGACACGAGTGTGCACTGCAAATATAGTCTGTTGTGGTAGGCTTTCTGTAAATTTCGAGGCAGTATTTGTTGTTAGTGTTCTAAATAGTTAGATTGAGAAAGTTAATTGTTTTTTTAGTGTCGTGTTCTAAGGTAAATTTCATTTTGAGTGTAATTGATTCAGTATTTTATGTTTTTCGTCTATATCAGTAGGGTTACCTTCTATGAGCATTAAAGTGTCGTCTACGAATCTGCCATAGTATATCATTGATTGATTAGTTCTGTTTTCTGTTTCAAAAAAATTTCCTTCCAAGCTGTTAAGGAATATGTCATCTATGGTTCCAGCAATGCCACGTCCCATCACGAATCCATTTTTTTGTGTAAATAGTTTATTATAAACTCGAAGTGCTTTTGGTGTAAGACAAGGTTTGTAAGTTTCCAAATCTCTGTAGTGCCTTGTATTAAGATTTTTCTGTATCTGAGTAGGTTTTCTCCTATATCTATTGCTTCCTGGATTGAGATGTTCGTGTATAGGCTAGTAATGTCGAAACGTACAAAATTAGCATTTGCGGGTATTTTTATATCTTTTATGTTTTAGATAATGTTCAAGAAATTCTTATTGCGTATTTTATGTTGCGTTTGTAAAATTTATTAAGAAGGTTGTTTAATTTCTTGCTTATCTAATATGTGGCACTATTAATATTGTGTACTACAGGACGTACAGAAACAAATTGTTTGTATATCTTAGGGTATCCACATAACTTTGGTGTTCTGGGGTTCATGGGTATACATGTACATTTTTTCATATTCCGTAAGTAATGTGTGACATACTTCTATGGTTTTCTTGGTCTGGGCTACAAGTTTGTTTGTGGGATTTCCATCGATTTGTGTGATACCATTACTACCAAAGAAATCGTTAACTTTTTGTGTGTAGTCAGTTTTTTTTTATTCCCTTTATCTGAGTCAAATGCTAGGGCATTGTTGTTCATTAATTTCTATCAGTTTGGCGTTGTGTTTTGTAATCTGAATAGGTATCATAGCTTTTCCTGATTTTTAGCTCTCTTTCTGTTACTTTTGCTATTTTGATAGTAATTTCATTCTGCTGTTTTATAGGTATGTTTGCTGAGTCTAGTGTTAATTTTGCAGATGATATTAGTTATTTTTAAACGGTATTGTGGAATCTAGGTTCGTTAGTATACTTTAACCCCTTATTTTAGTAGTTTTCTGCGTAACACCATCAAGTCGTTCATATATCCGAGCGTAACGTTGCAAATCGCGTATGAAATGGAACGATCAAGTGAGGACTGTGGTAAGGAAGTCGAATGGTCGACTTCATTTTATTGCGAGAATTTCAGGAGAGTGTGGTTCATCCGAAGAGGAGACCGTTTATAGGACGCTAGTGCGGCCCGTTCTTATGTACTGCTCTGATGTTTGCGATCCGTAGCAGGTGAGATTAAAGGAAGACGACGAAGAACCTCAGAGGCGGGCTGCGACATTTCTGATGGGTATGTACGGCTTGAAAATACAGTGTGTTGTTACAAAATACTGTGTACAATTATTTACATATTTACAAACATATATAGGTTTAGAACTCAATCTATAAGTAAGATCAGTATTATTACAGATGGATGTCCAGTGTCCTTAATCCACAGCTTCCTCACTGGCCTGATGGATCTCTTCCATTGAAACACTGAACCTTGGAAGTGGGCAACCTATAACGATGTGGCTGACGGTCTAAGGCCCGTCTGCACAGTCGCAGAAAGAGCTATCAGCAGTCCTCCACTTGTGCTTCCGAAACATACGTCTGCGGTGTTGCGTGCTTATCCAGTTAAGTGATGTCCATATTTTCCTGGGTTGGTTGAAACCAGGGGGTTGTTTAGTTGGGTCCGAAATCTGTCCAGATCTGTCTGGCTTTGAAGATAGCCAGTCGCTGTGCCCAGCATCACTTACTGTAAACTGATCTTGGGCAAGCTTCTTTCCCAGAATCCAAGATGGGTTCCGAGACCTTCATGTAGACAATCTTCATGTATTGGCAAGAGAGGGTTGTCACAGTACTTATGCCATTTTTTTTCAGTGCTAATACTCGTTGGAGATGAGGATGTGGAATGTTAGAAAGTACCGGTAGAAACTTCTGAGGAGTAGAGTGGATGGTGCCTAATATAATCTTCATTGTGTCATTCAGCTGGACATCTACCTTCTTCGTATGGGTACTGTTAAGCCATACTGAAGTGCAGTATTCAGCTATTGGGAATACTAGGGCAAGTGCTGTAGTTCTGAGAGTAGATGCAGAGGGACCCCAGCCTGTTAGTGTGAGTTTGTATAGGATGTTGCTACGGCTTTTGATTTTAGCAGATGTTTTGCTTAGATGTGTACTGTAGGTCAAGCATCGATCCAACATGACTCCTAGATGTTTACGGTGAGGACTGAACTTCAGCAGGTGGCCACGATATTGAACTTTCGGAATATAGTTGGCTTGTCTGTTGCTCTGATGGAAGCTGCTGACTTCTGTTTTCGTTATGTTTGGTTTCAGTCTCCAGGTTTTGAAGAACCTGTCGAGTCTCTGAAGATAATCTGTGAGCGCGGTTTCTGTTATTACGACGTCATTGGATTGGGCTGTCAGTGCAAGGTCGTCAGCGTATATCTCTAACGTCGATCAGTTGTAGAATTTTGGAACACGTATTATGTTCGAGTACAATGACTTTTCTGGAGACTAGAAATCTACTCTGTAGGAATCATCATGGGTTTCGAAAAAGACGGTCGTGTAAAACCCAGCTCGCGCTATTCATCCACGAGACTCAGAGAGCCATAGACACGGGTTCCCAGGTAGATGCCGTGTTTCTTGACTTCCGCAAGGCGTTCGATGCAGTTCCCCACAGTCGTTTAATGAACAAAGTAAGAGCATATGGACTATCAGACCAATTGTGTGATTGGACTGAAGAGTTCCTAGGTGATAGAACGCAGCATGTCATTCTCAATGGAGAGAAGTCTTCCGAAGTAAGAGTGATTTCAGGTGTGCGGCAGGGTAGTGTCATAGGACCGTTCCTATTCACAATATACATAAATGATATCGGAAGTTCACTGAGGCTTTTTGCAGATGATGCTGGGTGTGTGAAGAGGTTGTAACAATGGAAAATTGTACTGAAATGCAGGAGGATCTGCAGTGAATTGACGCATGGTGCAGGGAATGACAATTAAATCTCAATGTAGACAAGTGTAATGTGCTGCGAATACATAAAAAGATTGTTCCCTTGTCATTTAGCTACAAAATAGCAGGTCAGCAACTGGAAGCAGTTAATTCCATAAATTATCTAGGAGTACGGATTAGGAGTGATTTAAAATGAAATGATCATATAAAGTTGATCGTCGGTAAAGCCGATGCCAGACTGAGATTCATTGGAAGAATCATAAGGAAAGGTGATCCGAAAACAAAGGAAGTAGGTTACAGTACGCTTGTTCGCCCACTGCTTGAATACTGGTCAACAGTGTGGGATACGTACCACATAGGGTTGATAGAAGAGATAGAGAAGATCCAACGGAGAGCAGCGCGCTTCGTTACAGGATCATTTAATAATCGCGAAAGCGTTACGGAGATGATAGATAAACTCCAGTGGAAGACTCTGCAAGAGAGACGCTCAGTAGCTCGGTTCGGGCTTCTGTTAAAGTTTCGAGAACATACCTTCACCGAAGAGTCAAGCAGTATATTGCTCCCTCCTACGTATATCTCGCGAAGAGACCATGAGGATAAAATCAGAGACATTAGAGCCCACACAGAAGCATACCGACAATCCTTCTTTCCACGAACAATACGAGACTGGAATAGAAGGGAAAACCGATAGAGGTACTCAGGGTACCCTCCGCCACACACCGTCAGGTGGCTTGCGGAGTATGGATGTAGATGTAGATGTAGATGTATATAAACTGTCTAGCAGTAGTAGCTGGTAAATCCGCCGTGTATATGTTTAACAGCAATTGGGCAAGGACCGATCCTTGTGGTAATCCGTCATTCAGTTTGTAAGGTCTGCTTCGTTGCCATTTAGATGCACTTCAACCGCTGTGCTGGCCAACATGTTGTTCAGGAGGGTGGCAGGTGTTTTGCAGGTGATATTTTAAGGAATTTGAGGATCATCGCTTTTCACCAAACGGTGTCGTATGCTGATGTCACGTCCACAAACACAGCTGCAGTCTTCTTGCGACCCTGAAACCCTCTCTATATGTCACTTGCTACGGCGAGCACCTGGTCGGTACAACTGCGCATTGATCTATAGCCAGCCTGCTCTATTGCCACGTTATCTAGGGTTGTAGCCGATATCCTATTATATATTATTCTTCACAGCAGCTTATAACAGACAGTCAGGTGGGCAATAGTCCTATAATCTGCTGCATTATTTCCACTTTTCCTAGGTTCCAGTATTCCGACAGTTTTAGCTCATTTGAGTTATAGTGGTAGGGATCCATTGCGTAAGATGTTGTTGTAAAATTTAGCAAGCCATTCAGTTCGAGGACCACTGTGTAATAGTAATTCTGCGTAAACACCATCTAGTCCAGCGGCTTTCTGGATTTAACTTCATTTAGAGCAGATGAAACCTCATCAGCCGTGATATCAATTGAAAACTGAGAAACTGCTTCAGCCTGGGACATCTTTGATTTTAATTCTGACCGAATTCTTTTTGCTTCTTTCTTGTCGTTGTCGGCAGGTTTTTTCCAGACTAACTAATCTGTTTGCTATTGCATCTGGTTGTATCTTGTAGCACTTAGCACTGAATGAGGGGTACTACTACGAAGTTTCCGTAAAAGGGACCATGCTTTTCGGCTGGAGTGCCGAAAAATTGTATTTTCCATGAGGTTGATCCATTTTTCTCTTCTCCTGAGTCCAAGGAATTTAGTAATTCTCTGTGATTTCAGGGTCACCGCTGAGTCTATGTTCTTCATATAGCTCGTTACATTTTAGATTCCATCCAGGGATATAAGCCTTCCTGTATTCTCTTAGGATGTGATTTTTTGCGATGGAACATATTAATTCCGTAAAGCGCTTATAATTATCTATTTTAGATGTTATCCAATGTATATTATGTTCCAGTTCGCGAGTAAATTTTGACCATTTGGCTTTGGTAAAGTTCCAGCGTGGCAATGGGACTGATCTGACGGCAGGCTTTTCTAGACCGACTTTGACGAGTGCTGGTCTGTGCTGACTTCGTGAGAAGTTGTCTAGAATCTTCCCGCTGCACTTCAGAGGTCTTCCCGATGAATCATTCGAGTCAAAACATAGATCGGGTTACAGTCCTTGTTCTACCTAGCCCTTTTCTTTGGCGTCGTACAATAGAAAGAGGTCGTCAAGATCGGCCCACTCTGACACGTCTTGGTCCTCTTTGTCGGTATAATCGTATGCCCAGGTAGTGCTCTTACGGTTAAAATCTCCGAGGATTACAGCTGGGTGCTGAATGTTCTGCATGGCGTCATTGATGATCTGAGGCTGTGATGGAGGCTTGTAGATGTTTGTAATTTCAGTGCCTGCAATATTAATTTTGGAGGCGAACATATTATTGTTCACATTTGTGTTTATTGTTTCAGCTTCCACATGTTGCTTTTTACATATGTTGCAGTACCATAACTTCTGCGAAATGTTGCATTAAGCAAGCTATATCCTGGAATCTTGCATCTTGCATAAAGCTGATCTTGATTTTCGTAGTGAGTCTGTTGCAGCAGAACAACATCCACGCTGTGATTGGACAGTAATTTTGCTAAATATTCACTTTTTGATCGGTTTACTCCTTCCACAATGAATTGTAAAACTCTTAATCAATGGTTGAGGTCTAAAACGGGGCACTAAGAAGGTCCATTTTGAGCTTGAGTCATGTTGCTGTATCTTCCACTTGCTGCTATATCCTGGAGGAAAACTTCGAGTCCAGTAGCCGACGCTGTTGCTTTCTTGGCACCACACAGGAGTCAAGTATGGTGCACTTTGTGGTGAAATCCACGGATGTTAAGCAAATTCAAGTAACACGCAAGTGTTGTGAAGATGTTTCGTAAAGTCAGTGGGAATCTTTGGAGGGAAGGCGACATTCTTTTCGAGGAACACTGCTGAGAAAATTTAGAAAACCGGCGTTTGAAGCCGATTACAGAACGATGCTACTGCCGGCAACACACATTTCGCGTAAGGAACACGATGATAAAATACGAGAAATTAAGGCTCACACGGAGGCATGTAGACAACAGTTTTTTCCTAGTACTATTTGCGAGTGGAACAGGAAAGGGAATGACTAATAGTGGTTCAGGGTACCTTCCGCCACGTACCGTTCACAGGCTCACAGAATATCTGTCTTCGTGTAGATGTAGAATATACGACCCCGTAAGTATTTTGTCGAGGCAACGGGACACTTAAGCTATGCGTACGGTTACAATACGGCATTAGACAAAGATATGTAACAATTAGTGGTCCAGTCGCAATGTGCGTAAAGGCGTGATGATTCTTGGTGAATAAAACAATATTCGTAAAAGACTGTCATAAAGGGCATTAATAACACTAACGAGACACGATAAGCAGCCAGAGAATAAAATCAAAACGTAACCGAGAAGGGGAAAGGGTGAAGGAAGAAGGGGTGGAGCGGTAGACACAGCATACTACTGTTACTAGTTCGGTATTAAGAGCAATACGCCGTACAATTATGATCTAAAAAAACTGAAAAACAATGAAAAGGAAACAGAAAACAAAAATAGTTTCGGTGACATAGAAGGGAAATTTGTAGAGGAATAGGTGTGTCATAATAGACGGGGGAGGAACGGTGAGCATGGGTATAGAAACAAAGTAAAATACATAAAGATACATGATCCAATATGCGATGAGTAAAGTGCAAGAACCCCGAGAAGATATAGGACGAAGCATGAATATTATTTCAAAAAACGATCATAATTATTAAACCGAACCCAGTGCCTTTGCACTTTTTGTTCTTTGAGAGATCATTAAGGGCTCTGGTCTGAACTACTCTATTTTCTCTAAAACGTCAAAGACCCCACCTTTAGGGTGGAGATGGAGAATCTTGAGACTAGCATCTAAATTACAAAAAAATAACAACTGAAGCTGATATTTTCAGTCTCACCATGCAGCTCAGTTGCGGATGTCCTTTAAACTAAATCCTATCCGTGTATAAAATATTTGGTCAGGCGAACTTCTGCAACTCAGGAACAATGCTAACAGAATAAAAAATACGCTTCAGTTGCCAGTAACGGGCAGCTGAAGCGGATTTTTTATTCCATTAATATCTCTGTCGTGGTTGGAGGCCCTTGTGGTGTTTCCCATTTACATGTTGCGTAAATTTAATGTATTTTTCGTATTTATGTTTTAGAATCTCTACTGAATCGAGCAGTCGTATGCGGTGTGGGCCAGGCTCATGCCGGTTACCGTGCATTGGTTAACCCACGCCTTTCAGCCCTTTTATTTGCTTTGGTTTTGTCTTTGGTTGCTCTTTCAAATAAATGCTTATGCTTGTTGATTTGATAATGTTCATGTCGTATTTTACAGCCCGTTCAGAAGTTGCACATTCTATTACTTTTTTAAGTTTTTTTTGGTTGGTAAAGTGTATTAATATTGATTTCATAATGGGCAAAACCACTTTCAGACCCAGTAGATAGCTCTGGGACGTCCTTGTTATGTTTAAGAGTACAGAGAATATCTTTTGTTATAGAAAGGGAATTCTCTGAACTCGTCTAGAAATTTAATTTTTTTTTTATTATTTGGGGTGTTCCCGTGAACTTAATGGTTCGTAACTGTTTATGTTAAACTTGGCGTCTGTGACGAATAAGTATCGTTCATCATTTTTTATGCTACATTTGGCTTCTGTGGTCAGGAACAATGTTAACAGCATTATTTTCCTTTTCCTTATGCTCAGCATCTTACAACTCCCAGATCCTAGCCCCCTACAGTTTCCAATACAGCGCGAAAACTCGCGGGAAAAAATATGTGACTAACAATGAGGTCTTCTGCACTTACTTTGTGCTCCACTACATGGGAGTTCGTATGTTCTTTATGGTTCAGATCCATCATGCCATAACGGTGGATGTAGCAATCAACTGAAATGTCCCATTGTGACACTGCTGGTCTGTAGCCAATTCATACAACAGAACATTGAACTGAAAGTTCTCCTAAATTTCTGCGTAAGGCTTAAAAATACTTCTACACAAATAATACGGTCTTCTCCACGCTCGAGCGTGGTGGGGCAGTGGTTTGCACACTGGAATCGCATTCGGGAGGACGACGGTTCAATCCTGTGTCCGGTCATCCCGATTTCGGTTTTCCATGATTAGCCGTGCCCCGTCTCTAGTGACCTCGTTGTTGACGGGACGTTAAACACGAATCTCCTCCTCCTCTTCTCCACGAAAGAAGGATTAGTAGTGGAACCTGAAAGAGTTCCATTACTGTGGCTGAGCTATCTAGGTACTAAGTAAATACTACTTTGTCGGATCCTACGATTCGTCCTTGAAGTCCCAGGTTGTTGTTGTTCTTCTTCGGATTCTTCTTCGCCAAATGGTAAATGGTGAAAGGGTACAGTACCGCCCAACATTGAAAATAGGTACGAAATTCTTGTCAGAACAACACATTTTTTGTGTAAAAGTAACTCAATTTCAATTAATACAGCGAAGCCGGATACCAGTGTGGGAAAGAATGACAATTTATTTATTTAATTGATCACATGTGCACTCCCTCAAAATAAATCCCTACATCCAGTTTGGTGAGATCTGTGAAAGGAATGAATGTATGGTCGTCTGCTAACCACAGATAGTGAATCGGAATATATGATCATCTTTGAGTCGATCCTTTGGCTACCTTTGGTGAGACCAAAGAGATGGAAGTTACCAGAGCTTTGAGCGTCTGAAATGTGGATGACCAATAAGGTAGCAGGGTGCTTCTCCCACTTCGAGAGAGGTGCGAGAGAATCAGAATACGGCCATGTTTCAGCACTCTGCCGCTGAACCTTCTGCTGTAAAGACCTGTTTTTTTGTTGTGCTCCGGAATGAAAGAGTGGAGGCATGGTATGGATGTGGAATATTTAAGAGTAGTTAGAATTAATAATTTCTCTTTCACAGGACCTTTTGGGGGGAAAATTACAAAGTGAGGCAGGTAATTTTAAGGGGATTGTAGTAAACCAACGGTCACAAAGAGCCCACGTGTAGATATAAGTTGAGATACTTCCGTGAGCTTAAGCTGAAATATTTAAGAATTAATAGCGTGTGTACAATAAGCTGAAATATTTAAGAATTAATAGCGTGTGTACAATAAGCTGAAATATTTAAGAAATAGCGTGTGTATCATAAGTTGAAGTATTTAAGAAATATCATTCCGTGTGACGCTGGATTTAAACTCTGAGAGAGAATCAAGGTGAGTCGGCCGTTTTTCCAGCAACGCCACTTGGCTTGCATTGCACAGGAAGACGTGCGTTTATCTCCAGAGTTCACAGTAGGAAAGTAGAATTACAAAGTGGGGCAGTGTCGTGTGAAACTGGGATAAATATTGATTGAAGTGGGAAAGCGGAAAGTGATGAAGTTGTAACCGTTCTTTGTGTAATATTTCATATTGTTGTGTTGTGTATGTCTTGTAATTTGGGTATGTGTGTTTTGCATGGGAGTAGCAAGGTAGTTTCGAAAGATTTGTGGGTATGCCTGTTCCTTCTGTATCGCTCGATCTGGAGGAAAGTTTCGTGAGGATTATTGTGAGAGGCGAAGTGTGAGGTATAATAAAAGATCCACCATCCGATCCAGGGAGTGCACTGTTGCGGTAAATAGATTACGAGACCATAGTATAGAGATTCACTAACGTAAAGCCATGCCCACTGGGCGGAATTTCTCATGTGATTTTGCTGTAGGTTGTAGAATTTGTGTGTTTAGGAATAAATCAAATAGTGAAAAGAAAGAGATTAGTGGCCTTTTTCATTAAATTGTATGTTATCGTAATGTCCCGAATTTATATAAAAGCCGTTAAATCAAAGACAAAAGGTAAATGTGGTATTGCCAGTGCGTAGTGTACAGTCAGAGTTCTATAAATCACTGATAGTCAGATGCGTGTTTCCGTTGCGTATTATTCATACAGGTGGATAATTTGTAACTAAATAGTAAGATACGAGAATTCATGTTGCTCGATAAATTAAGGAAGATTCCACTCGCTTGGCAAACCACTCATCTTGCAGGCCTGACTGCTTGATGCCACAGTATGAGAAAGGCAAGTGGGTGCCTCTCATAATTTCGACCCTGCCAGGATTCCGTTTTTTGCCACGATAATTTTGTTACCAAGATATTTAATTTGTTGCCAGGATTCCGTTTTTTGCCACGATAATTTTGTTACCAGGATATTTAATTTGTTGCCAGGATTCCGTTTTTTGCCACGATAATTTTGTTACCAGGATATTTAATTTGTTGCCAGGATTCCTTTGCCAGGATCGTTTTTGTTAGGATATTTTGTTGTTAGGGTTTGCTGTTAAGATTTTTTTTATGGAATGTATTGTGATAGCGTTAAGAAGTAAAATTTTTTCTGTTTGCAAATTCTTTCTGGATTGGTGAGGATCTTTTATTTTATTTTATGTAATTAATTGCTATATCGCACAAGGCTGGAAGATCGTTTCATAATTTTTTTTGCGTAATGTCCGTAGTAACTAGGTCGCAGTCGAAAAGTGTAGCCACCATGGAGAATAGCGATTCTGGGGTGGACGTAGCAGTGCAGCAGGAAGTAGCTGTTGACCATGGGTTAATGAGCGAGAAAGATAAACGCTCCGAAGGGGCTGTATTGTTCAGTGGACCGCTGCAAGGGGAACCTTTATGCGGCGGGCTTTGTCCACAAACGCGGGCTTTTCCCGACGACGCGGGCTCGGGACTAGGTCAGGTATTCAGTGAAAGTGAAGCTACCCTTAGCGAAGCTACCGTTTCTCAGGCGAACGAGGTGAGCGCGTCGAAAGTAGGAAATAACGATGTGATACTGCAGTTTTTACAAGCGATGAGTAGGGAGACTAACGAAAGATTAGAAGCGATGAGTAGAGATAATAAAGCGATGAATAGGGAGACTAAGGAAAGATTTGAAGCAACTAACGAAAGATTAGAAGCAATCAGTAGAGATAATAAGGAGAGAGATAGGGAGAATAAGGAGAGAGATAGGGAGAATAAGGAGAGAGATAGGGAGGCTAAGGAGAGAGATAGGGAGACTAAGGAGAGATTGGAAGCAAATAAGGAAAGATTGGAGGCAATTGATAAGGGAAATAAAGAGGCAATGAGGAAGCTACACGCAGTTATCGATGAGCGTCTGCCCGCAGTTAATAATCGGTTAGATGAGGGGGAGGAGAATCTGGGTGCGTCGAAGCAAGTACAGGATGCAGTGAAAGAAAAAGCCAATAATTTGGAGGTACGAATAAGGGCAATAGAGAGCGATATTACTGAACGTAGGGACGTGTTGCCGGATGAGCGAGTCAAAGAGGTAGTGGTCAGAATGAATACGATTAGTGCAGATGTAGAAAAGCTCAGTATAAGAGGCGAGACAGGCTCTGACAGTACGCAGCGAGAGGTTTATGCCGACCAGGAGGAGATACAATCACCATTACAGTTTAAAGAGGCGCAATTAGAAATAAGTAGGAAACATAGTGAAGAACTAGCACAGTTGCAATTAGCGTGCAGTAGCGAAGGTGACACACCACCAGGTAGATTGCAGAGGGAGAGTGAGATAAACTCAAAAAGCGAAAATAGGCAGAAAGAGGAAGACGAATTCAGAGAGTCAGAAGAACGGTTGTGTCGGATAAAACAGGTGGCAAACCCAACTGGGTACAGCCCAAGGTCGGAAAACATAAATGCGGAAGAAGAATGTAGGAGACACTTCGTGTCGGTACAAACGTACACTTGTTTTCCGGATCCTGATAATTACCAACATCCATGCCTGTGGCTGTCTCAATTTCAAGATTCATTACCTTCATCGTGGGGACCGCTCCTAAAAATGAAGTTTGTGTGTAACCATTTGAGGGACGAGGCTAGAGCGAAAATGCAGGAAGTTATTAAAGACTGTAGTAGCTACAAGATGTTTTGTGACAAATTTTTAAATGAATTCTGGTCGAAAAGTAAGCAGGACCAGGTTAAGCAAAGCATATTGATGATGCCAAATTGTAACGAAGGTGGTATAAGAGATCCAGTGTCGTGTTATCAGGAAATGCTGAGACGAAACAGGTATTTGGATGTGCCATACGAAACTGGGGAGCTCATTAGGATCTGTATAACGAAGTTGCCAGTGAGATTGCGCAGAGATATAGTGATAGCAGGCAGAGGCTTGAACGATTCTGCGTCATTTCAGCACTTATTACAGGAACTGGGTAACGAGAGCAACATTGTGAGCGGCGACATGACTCTTAGGTCAGACAGAGTTGAGGATAGGAACGGTAGAAACTATCAGAATGACAGGAGAGCATGGAATCAGAGGAATGACGGAAATGGAAGATGGCGAGGAAATAGGGGGCAGAATTCATGGGGATATCGACCAGCAAACCGGGAAGATAGAAGATGGGACAGAGATGGAAGAAGGGAAAATGAAAATGATGGGCGAAGAGAGGATAGGCAATTATTGGGTTCACGACAGGACAATCATTGTCACAATGACGGAGGGACAAGAAGGTGACTACTTGATAGACGGGTACAAACCAGGACTATTAATGATGTAAATATTAGGTATATCGATTACGGAAAACTAAGGGAGAATCTGTTAGAGGAGGTAGGAGATGTGGGGAGTGAAGTCCACCCAATAATTAGCGTAGAAATAAATAATATAATCGTACCTTGTGTCATCGACACAGGCAGTGTAATGAGTGTTTTGAGGGAAGATGTGTTCAAGTGTTGTAGCCTTACGAAACCATGGCCAACGTTGCCATTGCAAAGGACAACAGTGAGAGGGGCAATTACAGGAAAGGGAATTGAGGTGAAGTTACAAGCGCAGGTAGACTTCGTGTGCCAGGCGAAGAGGTTTAGTACAGTGTTCATGATTGTGTCATCTCTAACTGTTGAAGGGATATTAGGGGTTAATTTTTTGAACCAATATAAAGCAGTCGTTAACATGAGAAATGGTTCGATGGAGTTGAAACGAGATTCGGAGGAAATTACATTAAGATTCGACGATTGCTTACATGGTAAAGATAATGCACACTTAGCATTATGTCTGGCGGTAAAGTCCGGTAAACAGGCACAGAATACGGGGTTCGAACAAGAGAAGAAGGAAATTCATAAATGTTTGGAGGAGGAGATCAGGGAGAAAATCTGGCATTTACGAGGGACCACGGTCTACGGGGAATTGCAGAAAATTTTATACGAGAATAGAAAGGTATTTAAACATGCTGCGGGTACAATAAGAAATTTTGTGTATAGATTCAAGGTCAAGCCACATAAACAGTTTAGGGCCCAAGTGTACCCGATACCTGTTGTGTACAAAGAAAGAGTGGAAGCTGAGATCGAAAGCATGCTACAACAAGGGATTATCGAACCAGCATCCAGTCCGTACAACAGTCCTTTAGTTTGTGTTGAAAAAAAGGATGGGTCAATTAGATTAGTTTTGGACGCAAGAAGGATTAATAAGATAATAGAGCCAGAGACAGATCGGCCGCTGACACTTGACGAATTGCTACAAAAGTTCCACGGGATCAGAGTTCTCAGCTCAGTTGATTTGAGAATGAGTTTCTGGCAGGTGGAGTTAGACAGGGGGTGTAGAAAATACACTGCTTTCTTGTGCTACGGGAAATCGTATCAGTTCCGGAAACTACCATTTGGGTTAAATGTATCATCCGCGGCATTTATCAGAGCGCTAAATACTGTCATTCCTAATGAAATAAAAGATAAGATAACACAGTACGTGGATGATGTCCTGATAGCCGAAAGAAACTGGGAAGACCACAATAGAACGTTAGGCATATTGCTCGGTGCACTGGAGAGACATGGGGTGACCGTGAATTTGGGAAAGTCAGAATTTGGACGAAAAGAAATCGAGTTTCTAGGTCACATTGTGACACCAGAGGGAATAAGACCAAATCCAGACAAACTCGAAGCAATCAGAGATTTTCCGGTGCCAAGAACAAAACGTCAGCTACGGGGTTATTTAGGATTAATCAATTTTTACAGGAGGTTCATTAAGATTGGGGGTGCAGCGACACCCAGACTATGTCAGCTGACTGGAAAGAAAACGGTATGGAATTGGGACCCTGTTGCGCAGGAAGAGTATGAGGCGTTAAAGAAGGCACTGCTATCGGCACCTCTTCTCGGGCATCCAGACCTAGGGAAAGAGTTTTGTATGGCCACGGACAGTTCCCGTAGTGGACTTGGGGTAACATTGTTCCAAGAGCAAGAGCAAGGAGGAGAAGTAATACAACAACCTATTGCATTTGCGAGCCGAGTGCTTAGCAAAGCTGAGAGAAATTACACGGTAACTGAGCTTGAAGCTTTGGCAATAGTATGGGGTTTTAGTAAGTTTAGATACTATTTGTATGGAAGGCATACTAAAATCTATACTGACCACAAGTCACTACAGTTTCTGATGTCGGCCAAACTTAACCATAGACGACTCGCTAGGTGGGCACTCTATTTACAGGAGTTTCAGTTTTCGGTCATGTATATTCCTGGGCCACAGAATATAGTGGCAGATGCGTTGTCAAGGAATCCAGTAGGTCACGGTCAATGCTTTGATGAGGAGGTAAACGAGAACAGAAATGATATATTGTATATGCAGGGCGTGCCGTTCGAGAAATACATAGGGACGGTACTCACAAATATCGCGAAAGAGCAGGATAAAGACGCGTCATGGAGAATGGTGAAGGACAGAGTTACAGCGAACTTAGATGCCAATATAGCACGTTTTTATACAATTCAGAACGGGGTCCTTTTCTACCGTAGAAATCCGAACACACAGGACTGGGTGTTGTGTATACCAAATGAAATAGTCAACAAGCTGATCTGGTACACTCACCTAAGTTACGGGCATTACGGGGCAAGGAAATGCTGTAAGAAGTTAAGGGAATCAGTTTATTTCATTAGTATGGAGAGGAGGATCAAGAACGTGCTTGGTAGTTGCAAATTGTGCCAGAAGGCAAAATCGTTAACTATCTCATGCAAAGCACCGCTTTTTCCGATAGTGCCAGGTAGATTGAGGGAATTCGGAGCAACAGATTTGTTTGGCCCGCTACCTAAGTCAGTGCAGGGATATAGATATGTTTTAGTAGCAGTGGAATTGGTGTCAAAGTATGTGACTTTTACCGCATTGAAACGTGCGACGGGAAGGACAGTGGCAGCAGCGATCGTTAAAAACTTTTTGCGAGAAGTAGGAACTGTAGAAAAGTTCATAGCTGACAATGGACCGCAATATAGATCCAGACAATGGCTAACCACACTGAAGAGAAGAAGGATAAAACCGGTGTTCATATCCCGATACCATGCTGCAAGTAACCCCAGTGAAAGAGTGGTAAAAGAACTGGGAAAATTGTGTAAGATCTATTGCCATAGGCAACACAGAAGTTGGAGTATTTTTCTCAAAGATTTTCAGGACATCCTCAATGAGCTACCACATGGAGCAACTGGATTATCACCAATTACGGTACTAAAGAATGAACCACCACCAGATCGAGTCAGGGAGCTGGTAGATTTTCCGCGATCAGGAAAGCAGAGGCACACAGAAATTGTCAAGGTTGCGATAGAGCGTATTAAGAAAGCAGCTAAGGATAGGCAGGAGAAGCAGAAAGGAAAGATCCGTAAGATCGAATTGGCAGTAGGAGACAAGGTTCTAATTAAAACTCATCGATTATCAAAGAAGCACAGATTCCTAACTAGCAAATTCTTTACTGTGTATAGTGGACCATTCAGAGTGAGGCGGATTGTCCATGAAAATGCTGTACTGATTGAGACGATCAAGGGAAAACAGTCTCGTGGGCTTCATCACATTTCTAACATCAAATTATGGAAAAGTTAAGGATAGATCTAAAGTAGGCAATTTATGGTAGATAGTCAGTGTATTTATTTGTGGTGTGTAACGTTGTGCAGGGTCAAATCGAACATAAGAATTTTCAGGCGGGATGTCAGGAAGTATGACGGAATAGACTGGTCAAATGAGTCATGAACAGGAGTCGACAGAGTGGTGTATGTACGTATTTTTTGTCGTATGAATAAGGATCAAGCAGAAACGACGTGATAATTTATGAGGGAATAAAGATGGTAGATAGAGAAGCGACGTGATAAATAGTAGTGGATAAAGGTGATAGGTAAGGGAAGAAGCGACGTGAAGCAGTGTGATTAATAAATAGAGATTCGACGTGATGAAACAGTGGTAAATAAAGGTGAGTAGAATTGAATAATGTGGAGATGTCTTAGATGTATGTTACAGAGAGACCTGTGTATGCTGCAATAGAGATTGATGCGAATGGCGAAGGAAGACCAGGAAATGATGGAGTAATGGACGGACGGAGAGCCGAAATACGAATGAAGAGATGAGGACAACTGCACAATGTGAAAGGACATAAAGGGAGTATGAGATCCAGATGGTGAACGTTGTGGAAAACTGACGTAAGATGTAATATAAGTGTAAGATCTAATTCTTAGCATAACATTTGCGATTTGGCAAAAATAATATTTATTGTTGTTGTTGTTGAAGCCTGGTACCAGGATAACTAATCAAAACGGTACCAAGAATGTGTACAGTTATTTTGCAGGTTGAATAATTTGTGTATTTTTGTTTCTTAGATGAAATGTCGCAATTCTAAGTTGATATTTAGCATGAAGTGAATGCGGAGGTAAGCCGATGGAGAGAGGTGCCAGAGTGAAAGGACGAATTCGGAGACTGGAAAGCTATCTCCGGAACAGCTTCATGTGTTATGTGGTTGAGTATAAGGGAGCAAAGGTATGGTATGTTGTCGTGAGTGTGGTGGTGTTAAGGTTAACTGACTTCTAGACCTATTCAGTTAGTGTATTAATGGATTGAATGAGAAGGAAAATGTGATGTCTGGTGAGTGAGAGTCGTAGAGTAGTGTGATCAATGCGCCCACTCCTGTAAAGGGGATCCTACCGATCTGTAACTAAAACATTATTGTGTATTGTTTGATTTGGATGAACCTCGATGGCAGGTCAGGATTTGACATCATGTGGATGGTTCATACATGTCCTAGAAATGTTGTTATATATAATAAAATGTAAAATGTATAAAGAGATACTAATTTCAGTCTGTCACAAACACAAAGGTGCATTGTATGTTGTAGATTTAGAGTCACCAGTTTCTAAAATGTTTATTGTCATAGGATGTTAAAGTAGTTTAATATTTAATAACCTGTGTTAGGTAATTGTGAGCTGTATAGATTATTTCTTATTTTTTTGTTAGAACACTTTCAAGTGGTATTAATTTCAATCTGTCACAAGCACAAAGGTGCATTGTATGTTGTAGATTTAGAGTCATGAGTTTCAAAAAAATGTTTGTTGTGTTAGGATGTGAAAGTAGTTTACTATTTAATAACATGTGGTAGGTAATTGTGAGCTATGTAGATTATTCTTATTTTTTGTTAGAACACTTTCAAGGGGTATTAATTTCAGTGTGTCACAAGCACAAAAGTTCATTGTATATTGTAGTTTTAGGATAAAGTTTCTAATATTTTCACTGTGATAGGATGTTAGAGTAGCCTACTATTTGATATTGTAATTATGAGCTGTATAGATTGTTTATTATTCCTTTTGTTTTTTTTTTTACACTTTCATGTTTTGTATGAGGGACGACAGGTACAATGAATAGCACGAGTGTGGGCTGTCTATAGAAAAGAGATAAATGTTGATGTTGTATGTGTAGAAAACTAGGGTGTATAATTTTAATGTAAGAATTTCCTTTTGTCTGTAATGTTGCGAGATGCACGGAAGGCTAAATGATTGGGTGTCGTAACGCCCATACCGCTAGCGGGCCGAGCTGACGATGCCGTGGCGACAGGCGACAGAGCCGCGGCACTCCCCACTCCACTGTCGGACGGGGTACACTCCACGCGCCCGCTACAGCAGGTCAACGGCCTGGGGCGACACGCACGTACCACTGGCCATTCATGAGTTCCGCCACCCTTACGACTGGGGAAGGTATCCCGCGGAGGCAACAGCGGGTGGTTTCTTCTGCTCAACGGCGCGCGCAGCGGCGCTACTGCAGAATGGACGAGGCGCGGCAGAGCCCGGCGAGCATTTTTTTTTTACCAGCAGCTAATAACTAGTACTGGACTGTGGAGCCGTGAAACAAGATGACTGCGACTTTCCATAATGTGGAAAGTGAAGGACTGGTGTTTCCACGTTGTGAGTGGTGGAAAAGATTTTGTCTTTAGCAGACAGGACGATCGTTTTGTTTTGTCTTGACCACTGAATGGTGGGATCCATAGACTTTTGGCAGTGACTTGTTAAGTGTGCTTTGTGAATTGCACGTGGGACACTTGGTACACTTAGAGGACAGTTGTCGTTTGGTGAACAATTATTGTATGAAGGCAAGAAACTAGAGTGGGACATTGACATTTGCGTCTGTAGTAGGAGACATTTCTTGAACTGGTGCGGGAATAAGTGCTGTTTGTTGAAACTTACGACTTTTAATTACACCATGAACTGAAAGGACAGAACCGTGGGTAGTAGTAGTTGTAGGGCCATTTTTTTGGACGAACAGATTCGTGTGGATGGTACTCTGACAGTGACTATGACGTTTGTGTTTAATGTGAGATACAGTTTGCTGTCCAGTGCGTGTTCAAAATGCCGATTTGAGTGACTCAAAGACTTTCGTCCGGGTAACCATGGGAGAGCTTTGACACCGAGACAGTGGTTCTAGGAAAACTATCAGCAACTTTTTGACCACAAGAAAATCACAGAATGAAAGGTTTCCGTGTGACTCGCAAGATAGGAAATAATGTATTTGTAATTGTGTAAATGTTTTTTTATGTGTTTCATTCCTGAAGGGACAGCAAGTGTAATTGTATTTCATCAACATTTGTGTTTAGAATAGTTAGTGTTTGTTTTTTGTCTGTTCTGGGTTATCAAGTTCACGTAGCATGTTTATTAGAATATTTCGTACAATGATGCTCTAATTATAAGCAAGTGGCGTAATACTAACGTAGCGGTTCATGTAGCATTGATCAGTAAGATTGTCACAGGGGACAAGAGTTTGCATTGCACAACAAATATCGGAATTAACTGATGTATTTTGATGTCGTCCATAGTAATAATCTTGTTGGTGTTTTGACTGAAGCCACTTATTTTTATTATCACAGTGGTGACATTTCACATTAAAGTGTAACGAAGGCTAGTCGAAATGCAAGTTCTGGTCGTCTATATGTGTGACAACAGAGAAAGTATTTTTTATTTGTTTTAGAATTATTGAAATTTGGATTACTCATAAAAATAACGAAGATCCCAGTAACTAAAGCAAAATTTTATCTCAAGATTATTTTTTCATTTCTATGATGTGATGTTTTATTTGTCATGTAGATTGTTGTAAATTTGTATGTGTACGTTACTCCGGATTGTGGAGAGTACAATAATGCAACAACTGCCAATTGCGTAAAGTAACAACATTTGGTCGTCTATTTGAGGTCACCAGGGGCTAAGGTCTCCTCCTGGTTACTTTGATGATTTGCTACGTTTGTTCTAATACAGTTTTCTTAAAAAAATGTTCGGAACTACCCTCGCATTGCAAGGATAGTACCGTGCCATTTTTTTCTGCATGGGTAGCCGGTGGTGAAAGGGTACAGTACCGCCCAACATTGAAAATAGGTACGAAATTCTTGTCAGAACAACACATTTTTTGTGTAAAAGTAACTCAATTTCAATTAATACAGCGAAGCCGGATACCAGTGTGGGAAAGAATGACAATTTATTTATTTAATTGATCACATGTGCACTCCCTCAAAATAAATCCCTACATCCAGTTTGGTGAGATCTGTGAAAGGAATGAATGTATGGTCGTCTGCTAACCACAGATAGTGAATCGGAATATATGATCATCTTTGAGTCGATCCTTTGGCTACCTTTGGTGAGACCAAAGAGATGGAAGTTACCAGAGCTTTGAGCGTCTGAAATGTGGATGACCAATAAGGTAGCAGGGTGCTTCTCCCACTTCGAGAGAGGTGCGAGAGAATCAGAATACGGCCATGTTTCAGCACTCTGCCGCTGAACCTTCTGCTGTAAAGACCTGTTTTTTTGTTGTGCTCCGGAATGAAAGAGTGGAGGCATGGTATGGATGTGGAATATTTAAGAGTAGTTAGAATTAATAATTTCTCTTTCACAGGACCTTTTGGGGGGAAAATTACAAAGTGAGGCAGGTAATTTTAAGGGGATTGTAGTAAACCAACGGTCACAAAGAGCCCACGTGTAGATATAAGTTGAGATACTTCCGTGAGCTTAAGCTGAAATATTTAAGAATTAATAGCGTGTGTACAATAAGCTGAAATATTTAAGAATTAATAGCGTGTGTACAATAAGCTGAAATATTTAAGAAATAGCGTGTGTATCATAAGTTGAAGTATTTAAGAAATATCATTCCGTGTGACGCTGAATTTAAACTCTGAGAGAGAATCAAGGTGAGTCGGCCGTTTTTCCAGCAACGCCACTTGGCTTGCATTGCACAGGAAGACGTGCGTTTATCTCCAGAGTTCACAGTAGGAAAGTAGAATTACAAAGTGGGGCAGTGTCGTGTGAAACTGGGATAAATATTGATTGAAGTGGGAAAGCGGAAAGTGATGAAGTTGTAACCGTTCTTTGTGTAATATTTCATATTGTTGTGTTGTGTATGTCTTGTAATTTGGGTATGTGTGTTTTGCATGGGAGTAGCAAGGTAGTTTCGAAAGATTTGTGGGTATGCCTGTTCCTTCTGTATCGCTCGATCTGGAGGAAAGTTTCGTGAGGATTATTGTGAGAGGCGAAGTGTGAGGTATAATAAAAGATCCACCATCCGATCCAGGGAGTGCACTGTTGCGGTAAATAGATTACGAGACCATAGTATAGAGATTCACTAACGTAAAGCCATGCCCACTGGGCGGAATTTCTCATGTGATTTTGCTGTAGGTTGTAGAATTTGTGTGTTTAGGAATAAATCAAATAGTGAAAAGAAAGAGATTAGTGGCCTTTTTCATTAAATTGTATGTTATCGTAATGTCCCGAATTTATATAAAAGCCGTTAAATCAAAGACAAAAGGTAAATGTGGTATTGCCAGTGCGTAGTGTACAGTCAGAGTTCTATAAATCACTGATAGTCAGATGCGTGTTTCCGTTGCGTATTATTCATACAGGTGGATAATTTGTAACTAAATAGTAAGATACGAGAATTCATGTTGCTCGATAAATTAAGGAAGATTCCACTCGCTTGGCAAACCACTCATCTTGCAGGCCTGACTGCTTGATGCCACAGTATGAGAAAGGCAAGTGGGTGCCTCTCAATGGTTCAAATGACTCTGAGCACTATGGGACTTAACATCGGAGGTCATCAGTCCCCTAGAACGTAGAACAACTTGAACATAACTAATCTAAGGACATGACACATATAAATGGCCGAGGCAGGATTCGAAACTGCGACCATAGCAGTCGCGCGGTTCCGGACTGAAGCGCCTAGAACCGCTCGGCCACCGTGGTCGGCACCAAATAGTACGTCAGTATGTATATCTGAGTTGCTGCCATGATTTGAGAAGTCTGGATCTGACTCTGAAGAATAATCAGCTGGCTGTTTGATGAGTTTTCCTACTCTTTTGGCACTGATGTAATGTAATCAAGTTCGCACCGTTTTGTTTGTATACCAGGCACTTTTATTTCTTTGGTACATCTTTCCTTCTCAATAGTAAGCTTTTCTTTATTCATGCATACTTCTTCCATAAATTTTTTAACGGGCGTCGACGTTAAAGCACGTATCATACTGCTCTGGCAGAAAGTTTCTCCAAAATCCATATTTTAGATGGCGGAATTATTTCTTCATGGGAGGTAATCTCCCGCAGTGTGTTGAATGTTTTTTTTTTCAGGGATTATCGTCATCAAATTACTGGACCTGCGAGCATTTATCCCAAAACACCTGCAGGAACTTGCCCCATCTCTGCATTTTTCTTTTTAGAAATTCGCCACAGTTGATTTTCGGGACCAACTGGAACAATTACTTGAACACTATAGTGAAGCTTAAATGCAGTAGCATCAATGAGTAATTGGTTTAATCATATTTTCAGACACTGCGTTATTTAATGTTCAAGTAAAAAATCGGAAAATTTTCGTGTCCGTAGTACGAAACAGACTTACCTCTTTTTCTCTCCTCTGGAGTGACCTGCCGGGAGGAAATTTCGTGGAACAGTAAGTTACAAAGAGCCAAACCTGTCATCTGATTGCCAACTTCTGAATCGATGGCAGTCGAACATTATGAGCACTGCCCACCTTTAGATTGAGTTCCTCCTTGTGGCATTGTGAGCAGAAGGTAAGGAAAATACATACATGAAGTATAGAAGAAAGTGCTGTCACACAGAGGGAATGGTAAATCCACTGATATAGACGATTTTCATAACGGGCAGATTTGGGAACGAATGTCTATGAAACAGCGAATCAAGTCGGCTGTTTGACATCCAAGTAATACTGTCGTGAGCATCAATGAAAAATAGTCGAAGGACGGTGAATGTAGAAGCCGGAGGTTACTCCGTTCTGTCAAACACAATAGGCGGCGGTCTGAGATAGACCTGGAAATAGAGAGCAATGTTCTGCAGGCACAAGCGTTTCGGAGCACACCTTTTAGCTCACATCACCAGTTCGACTGTCTACCATCCAGACGAAAGGCTACTCGGAACATACACCACAGACGCTGGCCGCGGAGGAGAGGGAGGCCGCTGCATTAGGTTGTTGTATCAGTTAGTAGCGTTTTTGTTTCGTATGTTGGTATTCCAGTTGCTAGGGTTTATTTATGGATTGTGACTTTTTATTTGAAGTTAACCGTCGCTATTTCAATTTACTCACTGTCGTTTTGTCGACTGTAGATAGGGAGTCAAACTATGGACGCTATAAAATCAAATGCCAATTGGAGAAATCGGAAGACTTCTAGCATATTCTTCTGTTTGAGTCCATTAGAGGGGTGACAACAGCGGTGCCAGCCAGAAACATCTGCGCCATATATGGGGATAATCCCGCTGGACGGAGAATGGCAATAAAATGGTTTTCTCTTTTTGAGAAGGATCTTTTGACATCAGTGACTACCAACGTTCTTGAAGACCATCGTGGTTTGATGAAGATTTTTTTAAAAGCATTAATTCACAACGATCCAAGACAGTGTACTTAAGATCTGGCAAATGTGGTGAACCGTGATGATTTCACCAAAGTGCGACATTGCCACGCAATGAGGAAGGTTGAAAAATCGGGAGTATGACTAACGCAAGCTCCAAGCCAAATCAGAAAAATCAGCTGGGGGCCATATGGACGTCTCTGATTGTTCGTCAGCAGTTGGCTCGTGAACAACATCGGCCATTCTTATGCTGTATCGTTTTCGGTGAAGATAAATGGTGTCTTTATGTGAACATAAGGAAAAGGAAAAACGTGACTGAGTCCAAACAAAGCAGCAACTATACTATTTTAGCTGGACAATAACATATGTATTTACCGATACCTTTCTCGACGTTTGAGCCCTACGAACACACACGTGATACATGGCTAGCATGGCACCACATCCAGACGTCATGGTGTTGGGCGGACACCTTTCATTAGAGATGTCAGACTCGTAGATTGGGCAGACTGGAAAAATGGGGACAGGCGGTGAACAATGGCGCAACTAACATTTTGGGCAGAGTATAAGTTTGTGTGAAACACAGTGCACCGAACACTCCCAACGATGGGACTTTGCTTCCGACGACCCATATAAGTGACAATGTTAACACCACGACATGAGCAACTACAACTGAAATAGGTACCTGACCATCGGCACTGGACGTTAGAGCAGTGCAGAGCGTTGCATTGTGTGATAATTCCTGATAACTTCTTCACGTGCCGAAGGGAGGGCGCGAATCATTCGTCTTCCCGAAACCCTTCACTACGCGACGGAGACGAACTGTCGGTGGCTCCTTTATGCTCTAGAGAACAATTACTCGGTATCCATGGGTCCAGTGGAGCTCGTGCAAGGCACCATGACGGCCAGGGAGTATCGTACACTGGTTGCAGTCCGCATACACCCCTTCATGACGATCGTTTCCCGGCGGTATTGGTTCTTTTCCGCAAAGTAATGCGCCATGTCACAAGACCAGGGACATGATAGAGATGTTTGAGAAACATAGCAGCGAGTTTTAGTTGATGTGCTGGCCCCCACCTCGCTATATCTGAACCCGATCGAACGCATCTGGGATGTGATGGAATGTGGTGGCAGAGCTCCCCGGAATTTACAGGCATTAAATGACTTGAGTGTGAGGATGAGGTATCAAATCCGTCCACCGACTTACCAAGGCAGCGCCGCTTCCATGCCACAATGCGTCGCCGCTGTTACCCGTGCCAAAGGTGGTGGTCATAATGTACTGGCTATTAAGCGTAGTTGTTTAAGCTGCTGGTACTTGCATCACACCATAAGGTGGCGGTGTAATTTGTCCCTTAACATACTCTTTTAAAAATACAAACGTAATCTACTGAGAAGGCCGACGAATTTGATACCACGCATGCCGTATTTCAAGTAAAGTAATACTAATTTGTATATTACAGAGAGTAACCTGTTCTCTCGTCCTTGAAGAGCTTTTCAGTGAGCAGTTGCGTTCATAGGGTTTGAAAATTACGTAACATCTCTGGAGGGGGATTACGGATTTCGACCCGAATTAGTTACGTTCAGCAGAAACAATTAAAGAGGGCAGATCTGTATATGACGCTAAGCCAGAACGAATGGACATTGCCTATAGTTTGCAGTTTCAGACTGCTGATACAGTCAAGGCTAGAATAGTACTGAAGATTACAGGTCCGCACAACGTCGACGCGCTGCCGTCATACGCCACTGCCAACCACAGCAGCAGCCGACAAAGCACGATAAATACCGCATTTGCTCAGGTGCTGAGTAAGAGAGCCACTAGCTTGTGTGTGCACTTCAGTTCAATTGGAGATTGGACTTGTGTTACGTATTGTCTTCTCATTCCTTCGTGTCCATGCTAGCCACGTATCGAATGTGTGTCCATAGGGCCAAAAGTCGAGAAAGGAGTCGGCAAACATACGTTATTGTCCAACTAAAATAGCATAGACAATAGGGCACATTGAAGTTTTGGAGTCTAATGTTTTGGAGGGTAAATATTTTTGTAATCATTTTATTGTAAGTTATGGCTCTGAGCACTATGGGACTTAACTTCTGAGGACATCAGTCCTCTAGAACTTAGAACTACTTAAACCTAACCAACCTAAGGACATCACACACATCCAGTCCCGAGTCAGGATCCGAGCCAGCGACCGTAGCGGTCGCGTGGTTCCAGACTGTAGCGCCTAGAACCGCTTGGCCATCCCGGCCGGCCTGTAAGCTATGCTAGGGTTTCTTTTCTCATGTAGGAACGCTTCTGAAAGGTTGTTATGTGTTCGTGTTTATCACGATTAATTTCATTTAGTTTGTTAAATCATTGTCAGGATCTTCCTAATTACAGAGGATTTTCCAATGTCTCCAACTACACACTTGAACCCAATGTGTATGGTGATTCTGTATTAAAAAGATTTAGTACAGGTAACAGTTGTTTGTGTGTTCTAGAGGAGAGGCTACCCCTTCCTCACTAAAATAGCTTGGAGCCTGTATGACGCCTATTATTCTGATGTTTAATCGTGGCTTCATCCGGGATCTCCTTACCTTGAAGGGCCTGGTTTCACAGGCGCTTTAGTTCTTTCAGATATCTCCGTGCGTGGTAAGTGGTAAGGATGGTTCATAACGACCGGAGCAGTACGTTAGAACACCACAGGTATTTAGTCCCGGGTGCAATGACAGTTGGAAGTGAGACACGGTATGGACCCTGAGCTTGAATAAATGAGTCGTTAACTCAAGCTCAAAATTTTGACTTGTTTACCGATTCTGAGCTGTCTCCGACGAATATATCTTTTTCTTTCCACTAACAGTTGGCTACATTCCGAAGAGTTTAGTCTGGTTATTCGTTCTGTTTCCTGCTAGTTCCTCAGTTATTCAATAAATATTGCTATATATTAACATACGTGATTATTCCACTGCAGTGTTGGTCGCTGAATCTCAGTTGCGACGATCAACTGCTACTGAACCGTCAAAGCACTGATGACCTTCGATAACGTCCTGATGCGACTGAAGGCATGTCGAGATCATGACAGCAGAGCTAGCGTTGTTTTGAAGGGAATTGTCATGTTCATTTAGCTTATCGTTAGTTTGTTTCAAGTAACACCTACGGAAAAAATGTTCCTACCGGAGCACAAAAAATCCCATTATATTCATGTTTATTTAAAAGACTCTGACTGAAAAGTTGCTGCCTCATTTTACCTTCTTCAGTAACTTTAAAAATTTTCCCAAAAATGTTGGCGTGCGAACTTGTTCGCGATTTTTTTTTTTTTTAACACGGAACTCACCTCAAACTTCCACAGGCTCCCCTAACTGTAACTATCTCACACCCACTAGCCCATCGTTATATGTCGCTCATACACATCCACTCCCAATGCCTTTTTTTTCGCACACATTCAACTGAACTCATTATCATTATGTGTTCGTGTTTCTCTGTCACTGTGTCTTGTGTCACAGCTAAAGTCCACTACGTTGTGTCTGCTATTGTAGTACCCCTTCTGTATAATCTGCGAGCATTTTGCCAACTGCGTGTATTTTACCAACTGCGCCTTTTCGCTTTGACGTCCTATAAAGTAACTTGGCAATTTTATAGCAAGTTTCACGAGTTAAGCGGAACTTTGTATATTTTATATACTCCGCCATATGAATTGCAGTCTCCCTCCACCACCTCTTATTATCTTTGTTTTCCCATTAGATCAGATGATGGCAGTGTAATGCTGTTGAAACTGGCCATCTTGGAGCAATAAAAGTGTCTACACTGCGATCGCAGCGTACGAAGTGTGATTCATTTCAACCATACCGATCACCCCAAATCGCAGCGGGCGCACCTTATAAATTGTTGTGCTAATTATTGCTTTTGTATCGTATGAAGCGTCATCCGTTGCTCGTTTTGTGCACTTTATTTTGGTTCCAATAAAACCCCATGTCATTACAACCCTGTATGTCAGTTTTTACATCTCTGTCTACATTATTTCGTGCAGTATATAATTTCCAAATGTCAACGGACATTTGGTTTACACCGGAGATACAGGATAGAACAGTATCTCACGAAAATAACTTTCGATCTCCATCACTGAGTGACTCCACTCGAAAACGTTTGTCCTGAACATCATTTTTGTTGTGCAGCGTTATGCGGAATTCACCAGGCATGCTGAACACCAGAAAGCCAGTTCACGATTGTTGCCATAGCACGTCGAGCTGAGGAGGCCCCCCCACTACTAGGTGTCCAGTCCCTCGCTGCAGTTGCGTGGCAGCCATTAATGCAGTGTGCCGGGACAGCGGGCGGCGGGCTACGAGGGCCCAGGAGTGGCGCTCGCTGCTCCGGACGGCCTGGGGGAAACTTGGCTGTAATTCTCGGCCAGCCGAAAGCGGCGCCGCTTGCAGCTGGCGGCCGGTCCCCGGGGACACAAGTTAGCCGCCGTGCTAAGTGCTGACCCCGACCACCCTCCCCTCCCCCCCCCCCCCCCCTCAGCCGAGGAAAGCTACGTGGCAGTCCGGGTTCTGCAAAGCAGCCCAGTCGAAGGCCGCTACACCTGTACGAGGTCATTGTTTTCAGTCGCCCATCAGCCAATAAGTGTTTTTTCTCTTGAGGATCTTTCACCCAATCAGCGCATAGCATACTGTATATTACCCCATGGCCTCGTCTTAAGCCAATGTCGGATGACAATAATCTATTCGTTTGGAGTGAAGTAAGGAATTTGTGTAAGCGAAAATTGTCATCGTAACGCGAATTTCATCTATAATTGATCCTGGCGACGTGTTGCTGTGGCTCAGTCTGGATGAATGGAAAAGAAAGAAAAGAGAAAGCACAATTATCTAATATGCATGGAAATTCTATATACGTCCTAATCTCCTTCTCCACCCCACTTTCTCCGTCTATCTCCTACTCCTCCTTTCTTTGTTTATCTTCCTCCTCCTTCCCCCTCTCTTTGTCCATCAACTATTCACCCCTTTTTCTGTTCACATTCTGCCTCTCCAATTCGATCCACTGCCCCTCTCTCCCCCACCCCGGCCATCGCTTTCCCTCTTTCTTTCTCCACCTACCCCTCTGTCCATCTCCTCTTCCACCCTCTCCCTGACCTGAGCCTTGTTTATCGTTGCTGTATATTCAGACTGTATAGTAGTATTCTAATCATAAATACAACGTTGCTGTTTGCTGACAATGTTTCACTACATACACAGGTTGTTCATTTCAAATGAAGACATTGTGATGTTTCGAAAACTGCACATCGGATCAGAGAAAATTATAATTCCAATTTGTCTCGGAGAGGGACATCCAGTGATGCTATACTCGATCCCCACCCCATTCAGTACGCGCGTGGCTGGGGGAAGCTATGAAGTCTTCAATGGGAAACTCTGTTATTACAGATTACGGTTCTACGGCAAATTTGTTTTTATTTTCGCCACAGATGTCGCTGTAATCGGAGGAACAGAAATGGGTACACAATCGTAATTTGCGACGTGCTGCTCAATGGCACTTGAATATCCAATGGCATATAGGACTCCACTTCCATGCTGTGAGACTGGATCAGGCCAGCATTTCATAAGTTCTAATTGGAAACCCCAACTCCTGTGCTTCAATTGCGTGATGTGCAGGGCATCCGTCATGTTGAAACCTTATACGTTGTCGAACGTCCAGGGCAACATCCTGCAGTAATACCGGTAGTTCCTGTTCCAAAAAAAGTTCGATATTTGCGTCCATTCGACGTGGCATCGATAAAACACGGACCAACGAGTTTGTTCCCCCATGATGCCACACCATACGTTAACCGACCAAGAA
Source organism: Schistocerca piceifrons (assembly GCF_021461385.2). Classification (NCBI taxonomy): domain Eukaryota; kingdom Metazoa; phylum Arthropoda; class Insecta; order Orthoptera; family Acrididae; genus Schistocerca; species Schistocerca piceifrons. The sequence goes on from NC_060138.1 coordinate 433,664,706, forward strand.
TGTTTATGACGAACTTGCCGTAACCCGATGGTGTGGATGATACAACGAAGCAGTATTGCGACAGTACTACCTACGGACATACCTGGGTAGCAGTGTTATTGCCGGGTGCTTATCCGTGGGTTGTGGTGCACTGCTGCTAGTACAGCTATTTCATAAGCTTCTTGTGCAACATATTTTCTTCGTTTCATTCTGCTGCCGTGAGACATAAAGGAGTTCACACAACCTTGTAAAAGAATTAACGAGAGCAACCTTTCGCTGAACAACGATCGGTATCTAAGGCAACGTCAGTCAGAACACTCTCCTACATTCTCTGTAATCAGAATCACTTCAGTATTTTCTTTTGAGGCAGCAACACTCATCGTCCACTTGCACGTCTGTTCTCCAAATCATAGGTAGGTTTGCAGACAGTGAACAGTGCAGAAATATTGAAATGTTTAGAGAAGCTAACTGTTCTACGTCTCATGTACGCCTGCACGATACATGAGCTCAGGTCGCAGAGACCTGCTTGTTGTAGTTCGCTAGACTGCCACGGCGGCTCGTCGAGTAGTTAATCCCCTGTTCGGTATGACGAGGGAATGCAATGCTGCGGATGGGGCTTCGAATTAGACATTATGAAATACTGGCCTGACCTACCCTCGCAGCAAGGAAGTGGGGTCTCACCTGCCATTGGATATCAAAGGGCATTGAGTAGCATGTCGTAAATTACGATTCTGTATCCATTTACATTCCTCCAATTACAGTACCATCTGTGGCGAAGCGAATAAACTGCTTTAGACAAAACTTGTGTAGAGTTTGCCGTAGAATCGTAATCTGCAATAAAAACTGGGGTTTCCGGTGAGGATTTCAAAGTTACCTCCCGTGACACAATTATGGGGTGGGATGGTGGGTCGAATTTGGTATCGCTGGATAGTTAAATGTCTCCCTCCGAGACAAAGAAATTGGAATTATAAGTGTTTTGATCCGATGTGTAATTTTCGAGATGTGCATCTACATTTACAAAAATGCCTAACTCCGCAAACCAGTGAGTACGTCCCATTGTGCCAGTTATTAGGGCTTCTTTGTGTTCCATTTACATATGGAGGGTGGGAAGAATGATTGTATGAGTGCCCCTGTGTGTGTAGTAATTATTCTAATCTTACCTTCATGATCCCCGTGTGAGAGATACGTAGGGGATTGTAGTACATTCCTAGTGTAATCATTTACAGCTGGTTCTTGAAACTTCTAACAGATTTTCTCGGGACAGTTTACGTCTATTTCCAAGAGTCTTCCAGTTAAGTTCTTTCAGTAACTGTATGACACTCTCGTAAGGATTGAACAAACATGTAACAATTCGTGCCGCACTTCTCTGTATACGTTCAGCATCACTTTTAGTCCTGTACGGTACGGGTCACACACACTCGAGCAATATTGTAAAACCGGTCACACGAGTGATTTGTAGACTGAATGCACTTCCCCAGTACTCTACTAATAAACTGAGGTCTACCGTCTCCTTTACATACGACTAAATCTATGTGATCATGCCATTTCATATACCTACAAAGTGTTACACCAAGGTATTTGTATGAGTTGGCCGATTCCAGCGGTAACTCATTGACATTATAGTCGTAGGATACTACATTTTTTTCGTTTTGTGAAGTTCAAAATTTTACATTTCTGAACAATTAGAGCAAACTGCCAATCCCTGGATCACTTCGAAATCTCTTCAAGATCTGACTGAATATTTATGCAGCTTCTTTCAGATAGTTTTTCATTACAGATAACTGCATCATCTGCAAAAAGCCTGGTTTTGCTGATAATATTGTCTGAAAGGTCATTAATATACCCCATGAACAGCAAGGGTCCCAACACACTTCCCTGGGGCGCAACCGAAATTGCTTCCGCATCTGACGATGACTCTCCATCCAAGACACCAGTCTACGTCCTCCTTACCAAAACGTCCTCAGTCCAGTCAAAAATTTCACTTGATACCCCACATGATCGTACTTTTGACAATAAGCGTAGGTGTGGTACTGAGTCAACCGCTTTTCGGAAATCAGGAAATACTGCATCTACCTGATTGCTTTGGTCCAAAGCTTTCAGTATGTCAAGTGAGGAAAATGCGATTTGGGTTTCACAGGATCGGTGTATTCGAAATACATGCTTTGACAGAATATGTTCTAAGATTCTACAACAATCCGATGTCAAAGATATTGGACGGTTGTTTTGTTCAACACTTGTACTACCCTTCTTATAGGCATTATTGATTGGAGCCTTTTTCCAAGATCTGAGCACTGTTATTTGTTCGACGGATCTACGATAGATTGTAGTTTGAAGACGGGCTAACTCAGTCGCTAATTCAGTATAGAATCTGACAGGGATTCCACAGGGCCTTGCAGCTTTGTTTAATTTTAATGATATCAGCTGTTTCTCAACACCACTGACACTAATACTTATTTCATCCATCTTTTCAGTACTACGAGGATTAAACTGAGGCGTTTGTAAAGGAACATTTCAAAACGGCTTTTGCCTTGCTATCCTTAATTTTAGTTCCCGTCTCGTTCGCCAGGGTCCGGACACGAACTTTGGTAGCCGAAATGCTCGACCAGAATTTCTTTGGGTTCTCTGAAAGATCACTAGAGAGTATACCGCTATGTTGAAGACATCACGCATTATTCTCTTGACAACCAAACCCGTTTCATTCAGTATATCTATCTATAGCTCTAAGCTTCGTTTTACACATATTACGCCGTAATCTCTGCTTCTTTCGAAGTTTCTTTACTGTAACTGTATACCTTGGAGATACCCTCCCATTATCAACTGTTCTACTTTTCTACTGGATGCATATCTATCCACTGCATGGTCAACTATTCTTTTAAACTTGAGCCATGGTTCTTCTATATGCTCCTGCCTGGGCTGAAAGATTCAAGTTCCTCACTGAGAGACGACACAACTGTACTGTTTATCTAGTTTACTGAACATTAGACATATTTATAACTGTGTGTGTGTGTGTGTGTGTGTGTGTGTGTGTGTGTGTGTGTGTGTGTGGGTGGGTGGGTGTCTGAGTGTTCATTACAGTATTGTGTAAAAATTTAAAGTAAACTGGTTCATTGGTCCAGAACTTTTCGAGATTTTTCCTAATAACGTTTCCGCTCTGTATATTACATGTTTATTTATATGTTATACATATTCAAAAACATACACGTAAGACACATGCATATGCATCCTTGGTCATAATTTAGAAGCAGCCGGTGAAGAACGTTTGGAGATTGAAGATTTTAAACCAACGAACATTTAGGTTTTTATATCTATTTCCCCTACAGTTGTTACACGTATGTTTGTATATTACATGAGGCGCTCTAGTAGGTATATGAAAACAGGCACGCGAGTGTTAGTACACAACGTTGTGTCAATATTTTGAAGCAATCGATGAAGAACTTTAGGAGATTTGCGATTTTGTAGAAACGAACATTTACATTTTTATTTATTTAGAAGCAATCTGTTGAACTCCGTGATTGTTCTTTTATGGGGTATAGAATAAGATCCGCTACCACTCACAAAAGGAGGTGATTTTTTGTAAGACAGGACCGGTTTCCGGCTTGTGGCCATCATCATGTGACTATAGATTTATTTTCATGTTTCCACATTCAATGTTAGAGTTCACTTTTTAAATAAAAGGAAAATTACATGACGTTAACTAAAGAGACTTGTGAATGAATCTGTGACATATGTTGTAAACATTAGTGTACTTGCGTATAGCTGGAATATCCAAATTTTAATTGCACATTTTTTAGAAACACATTTAGATTTTCACACATCAACTGCATATTTGTTACCATAGTGATAATTTGAGCCTGTTACACAGTAGTAGCGCTTTAGATCTTAATATCTGTAAGTAAGACATGACCTCGAGACACTGTGTTTACATTGGAACACGGAGGTTGTGGCCAGTGAACTTCGATCTAAGAAGTACAGAGACGTTAGACATACAGGAACACAGCAGTTATTACAAATCACGAAGATGAAAATTATTACGTGGTTGTGGAACGATGCATTAAGTGCCGATTAGTCACCATATCAATTATCTGATTTGTCGTATTGTTCCTCTCGTATTTTAATAGCACTTTAGATGAACAAGTGTAGATAAAATATGAACTCGCAACAGTCAACGTGTTTACGTTGGAATAAAGAGTTGGTGGGCAAACAACTTACTTCTACGAAGCAAAGAGACGTTACATGCACTGGCTACAAATAATACACTATATCAACTATTAAGAAAGAACTTAATGTCCTATCAACATCATTAGAGGCTGAGTACCTGGTCCGCTGAAAAATGACAGGGAAATAAATCAGTCTTTTTTTTTTTTTTTTTTTTTTTTTTGAGGGAAAAATACTGACGTTTACCTCATGTCATTTTACCAAACTGCAAAACGTAGATGAGGGTTTCATTACTGCTCCTCTAAAAGGGATTCCGAAATTTAAAACCGTTGTCCCATCTCTCTTGGTCCGAATTACATGCAAATACATTTTCATAGCAATATATACATCGTCACTGATAATGGCAGATATCGAGAGAATAAAAAGAGGACAGTCCATATGAATAAGGTTTACTCAGAGAAAGGAATTTTGTTTCGCTTCAGAATTTATCCGTGCATCTTTTCGAGATGGTTTCCTCAAGCAGAAATCATGTATCTTCAAAAACACACATCAAGCAAAGTCGTTGGATTTCTGAACAGGTAACAAAATTGTATAGTTTCAGGTATCATTACGCGTAGGTTGGCGAAAGATAATAATTTTATCGATTTCCGTAATAGTAATTTTGGACACACAATTCTCCAAGATGTGCATGCGTGCCAACATCCGTATGTATCTTCACTTAAAGCGTGAAACAGCTAAGGCTAATGTCTCGCTTATACGGTGTTCATCAAATGTTAGTAGAATTAGAGCAGACTGAAAAAGTAATAAACTTCATCTGACATTGTTGTCCAAAATTAATAGTTCCTTGCAGCCACTGAAGAACCTATTAAGTGCTTAAACGTTGTTTAGTTAGTGCTTCGATTTTAGTCGTAGCACTTTTGAATGATGTTCTCTACTTTCTTCCCTGAGCTTCACCGACAGATTTAGGCCTTGCGACGATATCCCTTCGTGGCTTTGTAGCTTTGCTTCGATAGTATCGTTTTCCACCTGCATTTTGTCCAGTTTGTTCCTTTTTTTACTCGATAAGGTGGATAGAGAAGCTCTAGGTGGAGGCTGCTGCCCTAGCTTGAATAAAATATTGTACGTCCATAAGTACAGTGAAATAAAAACATGGTATGTTCGGATATAAATTTACATTTCACAATGCTCCTGGAGAAGCGAACAACAGGATCATTAGAAACGGAGCTCAGACTGGATGGGTATGCCGTGCACTTTACAAAGGAATCGTAGCTGCATTCACCACAAACTTCATGGGGAACTGATATAAATCAGAATGTAGAAGGTCGGACAGGGAATTTTACCAAATTAAGATTTAAGTGATTTCTCTGTTAAGTTTCTGATGAATGCTTTGAAGATTCCTTTGGAATCTCGTTCCTCATCCACGAACAGACCGAACGTACGTTCTGTTTCTGATAGCCTTTTTGTCTCCTTCTCCCGGAATTTCTTTCACAATACATATAACCACACAGTTGTGCAATCAGTATGATACAGAACAATAGCGATCCTGGACAGGATCCAGACGAACAACGCATGTATGAGAGCAACGTCACGAGTTTACGAATGTATATTGCCAATAGCCGTAATTGTGTTTGTGGAGCTCATGGACGGCAGTGAGACAGACTTTGGGCGCATTTTGTGCATTGAATTTTAAACCTGTTGGAGTAAAGACATGTGTCCTCGTTTATGTTGATACGTCCGATAGGGGCGGAAAGCTTGACACCCTCCTTATTGTTATTCAAGAGGAGCGTGCTATGTTTCACCCTCGCCTTGTGTCATCAGCGACACTAAACTCATTCCACAAACAAACGGAACAGACACATGTAAGACATGAAACACTGCGAATAGGTACTGAAACGCTGGTCTTCTACCTCTCATTTTTTCTCGATGGTACAAAGCTGGTTTCACTGTGCCTGACTGGAATCTTTACAGATCCTCGCTGCTGCTGCTGATGAAGTGTTCCAAGAGGCTAAACGTCTAAGGTCATCATTCTTTTATGCACTACTCGTCATAGAATCTGCATCTCGTCTGCGTGCGTCTGGAGTTAATTCCTTGCGCATAAATGAAAAAGTTTTCTAAATGTTAGCGTAGTGTATATCTGAGGCGAGGCGAAAGGTAACAGTGCGGCATTCACCTAGTGGAATGTGGCAGACCGCCTGATAACCACATACAGACAGTCCGTATCAGCAGCACTCATCATTAATCCTATAAGCGGATTCGGTCCGGGTCGGGCACGTTTCTCTAAATCCCGCAAGTGGCGCCTTAAGGCCCACGGCAGTTCGGGGGGACACATATCCTTGCGAGTCTTCGGGCCCGTCATATAGTTTTTTTCAGATCTCCTCTTTTCCCTCCGATTTTGACTACTCTCTTTTGTGCTTTCGATCGTCAAGTTTTCCTTGTCAGTTTATAAACCCTCCAACATTGGTCATTATAACATCCGGTCGTGGCATTCACAGCTGTTTCAAGCGCACGTATCAACGGAATTTTGCGTTTGATACGTCATATCTCCATGGTTCTCTTGAAAAATTGCAAGAGGTTCTTCCCACCAAAGTCCAAGGAGTGCTTCTCGAGCCTAGTGCAAAAGCCAAAGGCATGCCTTCTATTGATCTGGGCTTACGATACTCCACTGTTTAACAGAAATGTGTTGTCTGGTGACAATTTTCGGTAATGGCCGAAACTTTGCCGCTTATCGCAGCAAGTTGAGAAATTTATACTCCGTGAGGCTTAGACATCAATCAAGCCACAGCCAGTGTCTATGAAATTGATTAAACGTACTGACAACACGAGACCAATCTCAGCATATAAAAATAATAATCCTGTTAATATTAAATTAGTAGCAGCCTCAGTAGCAATGTTTACGTATATTTACCCAGGTTCCAGCTGGGATAACCCAACCTTCTTCAGAATAAAAGGAACTACGATTTGTCCATAATGGACAATGTCAAAAACTAAAAACTGTAATACAGTAATACATCGTCATATTGGAATAACTTATCCGGGGAACAGCCTCGGCCCCACTTCGCGACCGCAGTACGGCCGCAACGGATGTTGTACTGGAACTGGCTATAGCTTCGAGAGCGCATGCGCGGTAGTGTCCATTATGGACAAATCGTAGTTCCTTTTATTCTGAAGATGGTTGAGTTATCCCAACTGAAACCTAGGTAAATCTAGGTAAAAATTGCAACTGAGGCTGTTGTTAATTTAAAAATAATATTTATACAGTTGCTGACAGGGCTGCGAATTGTTGATAATAATCCTGGTTTCTGGTATTTTACGCTGTTGGGTTGACACTAACATTTCATGTTGTTGTTGTTGTTGTTGTTGTGGTCTTCAGTCCTGAAACCGGTTTGATGCAGCTCTCCATGCTACCCTATCCTGTGCAAGTTTCCTCGTCTCCCAGTACGTACTGCAGCCTACATCCTTCTCGATCTGCTTAGTATATTCATCTCTTGGTCTCCCTCTACGATTTTTACCCTGCACGCTGCCCTTGATGCCTCAGAACATCTCCTACCAACCGATCCCTTCTTCTAGTCAAGTTGTGCCACAAACTCCTCTTCTCCCCAAGTCTATTCAATACCTCCTCATTAGCTATGTGATCTATCCATCTAATCTTCAGCATCCTTCTGTAGCACCACATTTCGAAAGCTTCTATTATCTTCTAGTCCAAACTATTTATCGTCCATTTTTGACGTCCATACATGGCTACACTCTATAAAAATACTCTCAGAAACGACTTCCTTACACTTTAATCTATACTCGATGTTTACAAATTTCTCTTCTTCAGAAACGCTTTCCTTGCCATTGCCAGTCTACATTTTATATCCTCTCTACTTCGACCACTATCAGTTATTTTGTTCCCCAAATAGCAAAACTCCTATACTACTCTGAGTGTCTCATTTCCTAATTTAATCCCCTCAGCATCACCCGACTTAATTCGACAACATTTCATTTTTTTTTTTTTTTTGTTTTGTTTTCGCGCTGGGTTATTGAGTCTCGACACGAATTCTTCCGTCATCAAAGTCCGGTATTATTCAATTCCTGTTGATATTCAATTTCCTAAAGCTGTTGTCGGCTGGAAATTTCTAATACTGCCCAGCTGCGAGACGCCTTTAGAGACATAAATAAAGTCCGTCTTCCATTCCAATGAAAGCACCTGTGTTATACCGAATACGTTCAGGGAGAGAAAGAAAGCGGTTTAGTGCCCTCCGGCAATGAGAGCTGGAAGGATTGTATTTGCGGCTTGTGGGTATATCACGACTCCCAGGCGCTGCGTTTTACATCCCGGGGCTGTAAAAGAAGGCCGACTACAGGGGAGAGGAGAAGGAGTAAATCTGATGGAACAGTGCCGAGACGGTCACGTGCGCGGGCGGAAGTCCATCAAAGTTTTAGTGTGGCGCCGCCGGCCCAGCGCGGCTCTCCTTTGTGGGTCTCGCAGCCGTGGGCGGGAACCAGCTGCCGCCGCGGGCGCGACGCCTTCTGCTCCACCACGTATGCGCGCACTAACACGAGAACGCCTTCGGCTCATTCCGTTTCGGTTCCATTCCCGCTAACTGCCGAGATAAAACTGCTCGTTTCGTGGCGTCTATTGTTACCACTGCATACATCAGGAACTCCAAAAGCGGAAGTTGGCGCGTGCTGTGTTGGTGATAATATGGTTCGCGGCATGCGATTGTATTACGCTCCAGATGTTTTAGTTCCCTTTACAGTTTCTTTTTCTGTCCACTGCCGTCCGTGGAGTGGTTATTGAAGATACAGTGACTAGATTTATTAGCTAGTGCGGCATCACGATGGTGCATGGACTCGACTAATGTCAGTAGTGCTGGAGGTAATCCTGCAGAGCTGTCCAAAACTCCGTAAGAATGCGAGGGGTGGACATCTCTTCTGACCAGCACGTTGATAGGCATCCAAGATACTCAATAATATTCGTGTCTGGGGAGTGTTTAAACTCAGGAAAGTGTACCTGGAGCCACTCTGTAGCACTTCCGGACGTGTGGGGCGTCGCATTGTCCTGCTAGAATTGCCCAAACCTCTAGCAATGCACAATGGTCATGAATGGGTGCAGGTGATCAGACAGGATGCTTAAATACGTGTCCCTTGGCAAGAGTATCAGAAGTCCCATATCACTCCACCTCCACCAGCCCCACCACGTGACAGAACCGTCACCAGCTGACATGCAGGGTCCATGGACTCATGAGGTTCTCTCCATACCCGTACACGTTCATCCGCTCGATACAGTTAGAAACGGGACTCGCCTGACCAGGCAACATGTTTCCGGTCAACAGCCCAATGCCGGTGTTGATGGGCCCAGGTGAGGCGTATAGCTTAGTTCCGTGCAGTCATTAAGGGTACTCAAGTGGGCCTTTGGCTCTGAAAAGCCGTATAGATTATGTTTCAAATCAAATGGCTCCAAACACTATGGGACTTAACATCTGACTTCATAAGTCCCCTAGACTTAGAACTACTTAAACCTAACTAACCTAAGGACAACACACACATCAATGCCCGAGGTAGGATTCGAACCTGCGACCATAGCAGCAGCGCGGTTCTGGACTGATGCGCCTAGCACCGCTCGGCCACATCGGCCGGCGATTATGTTTCGTTGAATGGCTTCCACACTGACAGTTGTTCATGGCCCAGCATTGAAATCTGCAGCAATTTGCGGAAGGGTTGAACTTCCGACACGTTGGACCATTCTCTTCACTCGTAGTTGGTACCGTTCTTTGAGGATGTTCTTCCGGGAGCAGCGTTGTTGGAGATTTGATGTTTACCCAGATTCCTGATATTCACTGTATACTCATGAAATGGTCGTACGGGAAAATCCCCACTTCCTCGCTACTTCGGCGATGCTGAGTCCCATTGGCTTACTATAGTCTCACAAGCTTGACAGAGGAAACTGCCTAACCAGATCAGTGTGCTGACGAAGTAATGATCCCCTTCAAGGACGTAGCAGTCTTCGATCAAACAAGCAAAACAAGTCAGCAAGATGGGACTTCAAAATGCTGAATTCAGCAGATTTCTGATTTTTTATGTCTACCAAGGTACGGCTTCCAAGGAAACAAAGTACGTGGAACATGTTGTTTTTGTGGTCTCCATGCTACCCTATCCTGTGCAAGTTTCTTCATCTCCCAGTACCCACTGCAACCTACATCCTTCTGAATCTGCTTAGTGTATTCATCTCTTGGTCTCCCTCTACGGTTTTTACCCTCCACACTGCCCTCCAATGCTAAATTTGTGATCCCTTGATGCCTCAGAACATGTCTTACCAACCGGTCCCTCCTTCTCGTCAAGTTGTGCCACAAACTCCTCTTCTCCCCAATTCTATTCAATACCTCCGCATTAGTTATGTGATCTACCCATCTAATCTTCAGCATTCTTCTGTAACACCACATTTCGAATGCTACTATTCTCTTCCTATCCAAACTATTTGTCGTCCATGTTTCACTTTCATACATGACTACACTCCATGCAAATACTTTCAGAAACGACTTCCTGACTCTTAAGTCTATACTCGATGTTAACAAATTTCTCTTCTTCAGAAACGCTTACCTTGCCATTGCCAGTCTACATTTTATATCTTCTCTACTTCGACCATCATCAGTTGTTTTGCTCCCCAAATAGCAAAACTCCTTTACTACTTTAAGTGTTTCATTTCCTAATCTAATTCCCGCAGCATCACCCGACTTAATTCGACTACATTCCATTATCCTCGTTTTGCTTTTGTTGATTTTCGTCTTATATCCTCCTTTCAAGACACTGTCCATTTCGTTCAACTGCTCTTCCAAGTCCTTTGCTGTCTCTGACAGAATTACAATGTCAATGGCGAACCTCAAAGTTTTTATTTCTTCTCCATGGATTTTGTAAGTAGGCTGTTTATGTTTTCTTATTGGCAACGATACGTAGCGCTCTGTATGAAAATCACAGGCTGTGCTGTGTGCAGTCTATGGCTAGTTTGCATTGTTGTCTGCCATTGTAGTGTTGGGCAGCTGAATGAGAACAGCGCGTAGCGTTGTGCAGTTGGAGGTGAGCCGCCAGCAGTGGTGGATGTGGGGAGAGAGATGGTGGAGTTTTGAAATTTGTAAGACTAGATGTCATGAAGTGCTATATACATTATGACTTTTGAACACTATTGAGGTAAATACATTGTTTGTTCTCTATCAAAATCTTTCATTTGCTAACTATGCCTATTAGTAGTTTAGTGCCTTCAGTAGTTTGAATCTTTTATTTATCTGAAAGTAGTGGCGCTCGCTGTATTGCAGTAGTTCGAGTAACGGAGATTTTTGGTGAGTTAAGTGATTTGTGAAAGGTATAGGTTAATGTTAGTCAGTGCCATTCTTTTGTAGGGATTTTTGAAAGTCAGATTGCGTTGCGCTAAAAATATTGTTTGCCAGTTTAAACACAGCCATGTACAATTTTTCTAAGGGGACGTTTCATATGTCGACCCTTAGCCGAGGATGCCTAACTGGAATCTTCTGATTTTTTCTTGTAGTTTGTGTAATTAGTGTAGATTTTGTTTATTGCTAGCGCGTAATTGTAGAGAGAATCTCATTTGTAGTTGCAGTCTTTCATTGTTGTACAGTAAAACAGGTGTGGCATGCATGTAAATTTTCACCAAGTATTTCGCAGCTGCGCTTGCAATTAACTAGGTAATATTTTCAGTGCTATGTTAATGTGTTCTCTTATTTTTGCTCTTCAAATTGTGTTTTTCTGTGTTGTCGTGTGAAATATTGTGGCAATAATGGCGTGTGAAAAACGTAATACTAGGCTCCAAAGTAACCTGAGAAATGACAGTGAAGACGAAAGCAGTGTGTTAGCGCCACCATGTAATGAATTAACTAATGCTCAAAGTAGTAATTTGGTAATTGTACATAGGGAAATGGAGCGGGCTGCAAATAATGGTGTAGGCAGTGAAACAATTAGTGAACAGGGAAGCATTATCGATCGATCGGTCGGCAACAGCTCGCCTCAGGATTCCGAAATGACAGGACACAATCTTGGAGATACTGTAGATTCAGGTTTTGCGTCCTCACCGTTTTCTCAAAAAAATCAAGACACATTTTCTGCTTTTCAAAATGCGAATATTGCCGGTTCAAATGCACTGCCGAATAGCACTGAGGAACATGTTTCAGACACCAGTGCACTGTTATTACAGTTAATGCAACAAATGGGACAAAGGCTACAAAAGTTAGACACAACATTTGAACAAAATCAGAAACAACTGGGACAAAATCTTTGAAAGTTGGACACAATGGAACAAAATCTTCAAAAGTTAGACACAATGGAACAAAATCTTCGGAAGTTAGACACTACGCTTGAACAAACACGTGAAGATTTAACTACTGAGTTACATAACATTGAATCGAAATGTTAAAAAGCCTGTAATGACGTAAAAACACAAATTCGTAAGCATTTTCAACCTATTTTTTCGCGGCATGAAAATGCATTACAGAATCACGAAGCAGCCATAAAAGAACTGCAAACTGTTGTTCATGAAAATCATGAGACCTTGCAAGCTAAAATTGACTCAGTTGCATCTACGGATTCGGTTAGGCAACTTGCAAAACCTCAGGAAAACTTAAAGGACACAATATATGCGATTTCAACACAAATGGACACTCTGAAACTTGGTTCAGAAAAACACACAGAGGAAATAATTTCACTATCGGATAAAGTAGCCGAACTTTCAGATCAGTTCACTAACTTATCTACAAAGATAGATGATGATCTGAATGACACAAGACCTGTAGCCTTCACTGACACTGAAGAGTATGAACAAATTAAAATATTCAAACAAAAGCAAAATCAAATCCATACACAGTACAAAAGAGAAATCCAGGAAGTACAAGATCAATTGGTACAAGTAAAACAAGAATTACATATTTCAGAGGACACTCGCGCTCCAGTATGGGAAGAGAGACATAGAAATACGGACAACCACAAAATAATAACACAGGGCACTTCGGAAATTATGAAAGAAATTGGCAAGGTACACCGAAGTTTTAGATGGAACCGCCGAAACGACGTAACAATGACCGACATGCGACTCGCCGACATGATGATTTTGACTATAAGCTGTTTATTACTACACGTAAATTCAAAACATTTAAGAATTCCGGCAACGACATTCATCCAGAAGCGTGGCTTCATCAATTCTCTCATTGCTTTCCTCCCAACTGGTCATTAGAGCACAGATTAGAATTTATGTGTGGCTACTTGGAGAATGAACCAGCTGTAAGAAAGCGATCGGTCATTAACGATTGTCACAGTGAAGGAGAATTTTATCATGCCTTCCTCTCAGCGTATTGGTCTCAAGCTACACAAGACCGAGTAAAACATAGCATCATAATGATGAAACGTTTCGAACAATCTGAAGTTCCCAGTCTTATGAAATATTTTGAAGACATGTTGCATAAGAATCAGTATCTTTCAAACCCATACAGCCCCTCAGAACTCATCCACATTTGCTTAATCAAACTGCCTGAACATTTACGACATATTATTTTAGCAGGACGTTGCAAAGACGACATTGAAGCTTTTCAGGGACTGTTACAAGAACTGAAAATTGACACTGACAATCGCGGAACGCGAAAACAGGAGCACAACAATTACAGGTCACATCTGTCACAATTCCGCGATGAAAGAAATAATAACTGGACACGAGAAGGCTATTCTCACAACACAAATCGTGACCAAAACAGACACCACCCGTATGACAACCACTGGCAGAGTAATAGTTACAGAGAAAGATCGCATTTCCGTAGTAATGAATGTGGCAGAGACAACCATAGAAACAGACAGTATGGGAACCAAAGCAATTATTATCACGGGAAACAGAATAACTTCAGATGCAACGGTCCACCGTGCAGTGATAATTCAAGGAGAAATTCTCCACCACTTAACCGACAAGAAAGAAATTACAGAAATTACCCGACAGATCTGAATTGCATCAGAACTGTCGGGATTCAAACAGAGCAGGGCCCTCTCGACAAGGTGAATTTGTAGAAGTTAGGTCTCCAAATCTCAATAACGACGCGCGCCAACAAAGAAACAGACAATGACTCGCACCGCAGGCAGCCACGTGCGCCGGCTGGCTCAGAGGAAAATAACATAGACGCTAACCATGAGAAAAATTAGAGTACTATTCTTTACCGACGTACACAGCACGATAACTGCGTTGAAGTTGAAACTCTGCGTACTAGGAAGAGTAAAGGTTTCCACCACATTTCTCATGTAAAACCGTTTATTGAAAGGTAATCTGCTTTTTAACTTTGTCTTTGCCATAAAACTTTTCACTTCACATTTCTAGTATGCATTGTCAGACTTAGAAACTGTTACAATGCAACAATGTTTGAAGTTAAATATCCAATCAAGAACCAAGAGAACTTATTTAAACAGAAATTACGAATGCATTATTATAGTGAACAGACGCCACAGTGTTATTGTGTGTGTACATTCTTGCTTGTTAGTTGCACGATTACGTAATGAGGCTTACATACTTAGAACATATACTGGTACTGCTAATGAGATTTTAATGCAACATTTTGGTTTGCTTGAAAATACATTCTGGATTTAAAAGTGCTTTCTGTGAGATACCAGATGACACAGTGGTTAGTTTACGTGACAGCTACACGATTTTATCACGACTCTACTAATGAGTGACAATTTACAATGTTGCCATTGCGGTGTATCTGTTTTATATCTGCACAGTTTTTCTGAATTCTTCTGGAAAGTAAAATATGTTTTAGTAGTAACTTTTGTGGTATAGCTACAAGGAGACAGCCTTTTCTGTAGGACAACAATATGTTGCAGCACAGTACTTTCTTCATCACGGCAATAAGCGTAATAACTAAGATATCTATACGCAAAGCATTTCACTTTTGTGTATCATGAGGTAAGTACATTGACTTATACAGAAGTTAGCTTTCGGAGGACGATAACTACGACACTCCCACAGAGATTATCTTACAACAAGACGCACAGTTTAGCGCTACAGTACACGTATTTGAGTGATTAATTTTGTACTTAAAACATTTATGTTTAAAGATATATGAAGTACAATGATACAAAGGTTTTCCGTGATACATTTCATACCATTGCTGTAATCTGTAACACTTGAGGGTATCATTTCATTAATCCTCAGGGGGGTACACGCTTACTTTGTGTACCATGTGTTTGGCAACACAAGGAGCCCTAGCTAATATGGTATTTGCTTATACAACTTTACACATCGGTACCATATTCCTCTAAAACAGAATTACACAGCTATCTGTTTATTTGACAGAGAAACAAACATCTTTTTACTACATCAGTGACACATGTTTACACAATTATACAGTTGGATAACTTCACACTTATGAAACTGTATTTTGTCTGTACTTTGTGAACTGTTCACATTTTTTTGGAACCATTGTGATACTATGAGAGCTCTGAATGATGTATTTGGTATGGGTTCATGATTTTAAAGTACGTTTGAGGTAGATGACACTATTGAAATGAGCAGAGAATTTTTTTTAAGTTTTGAAATTATTGGAGGAAGCTACGACGATTTTGAGATTTGACTGAGGTTTTATGGTGTTGTTATTACGACGACGATATGGATTATGCCGTTAAGGTATCTTTATGATCAATAAACTGATGCTAAATGAGGAATTTGATTATGCTATGTATTTATTATGATGAAACATTGAACAAGTGTCGACGAATATGTAAACGTGCGATAAAGCAAGGAATAATGAGTAGTGGTTAGGGACTCTGATTTGTGAAAAAGGATGTTGGAAACCAAGAATTGTACTTTAAGAGCTATGAAATGTGTGTAAATGCGTGAATGTATCACAATGCCGACGAACATTTTTTGAACACAGTTATATTTACAGGATTTTGTTTCTGAACATTTGTAATGCAAATTCTCGACCTGTGAAATTTTTTATATGAGACTGTCACTGTAGTGCAAACTGGTGTCATAAATATTTCGGTGAGAAAGCCAAGTGACCTTGACATAATGCGTCTTGAGCGGCCAGCTGTGTCAGACGCCTGGAGGAAAAGCCATTAGTGTGTGCCTTTTCAGAGGCGCAGGTAGAAAAAAAAAAGAAGCCATTATCCTCGCTATTGACATTTCTTTGTCGAAAGCATCGCAAATACGACACGCTCAAACTTGAAAACTTATGATTACACTGTGCAGCTCTTAATTTATGATATTTACTAAAATGCGTAATGAAATGATGAGAAACATTTTTACATCTATTGTCTTTCTAGTTGAGATATTGCTCAATTTGTTTAATATCTAGTTTCTAGCTGTCCTGCAGGATTGGTCAAAATAAAATTTTATAGATATATTAATATAAATATTTTATGCCTACAGACCCAGTAAAGAATAACTTTATGATGTACTTCAAGAAAACGAAGGAACATAAAAAGACAATTCCCTTCACAGGAATTGCATACAGAATTTTCTTCTCAAGTACTTGGTAATTTCTTTTGTAGAATAAATTGTGATGCATCACTCTAGTATTAAGATGTGACATAGGTATTAGACATGGCCATCTTTAGTGTAACATTTATTTTGCTTGAGCTTTGTCATGTTTAGATATAAGTTATTACATTTCCTGCTGCTGTTTGCCAGGCATAGTGCTACTAAATTTCACTTTGTATTACTCTGTTAAGCTAGTTTTACTACCGCAGGGGGCTCCCGCCTTGGGAGTATGTGGGTGGCAACCACACGGGCCCTTAGCTAAGCCTGGCATTACTTCCACATACTTTTGTCAGGCTTCTCCTGTTTCCTTTCCTATCCGACCCCCCTCGGCCAACTCTTGGTTTCTTCGACCCCAACGGTATTAGGTTTCTGAGGCCCAAGGGTGTCTTTCACTTTCCTCTCTAGTATCTATTATCTACCCTTCAACCCAACGGCGAAGCGAGCGGAAGAAGAATCTTATATCCCAGGTTCTCAAAGGTCGTGGAGGCGGAAGAGGTCATGCCAGACGAACTGGCTGTAAAGGCGCCGCTCAGCCATCATTGAGCTCGCGGCAGTTCGTTGCAGTTCTGGTACCTGAAGTCACATGTCACATACATATGTGCCGTGATGAATTGTTCCAGAATTATAGTGTGTGGGTCACTTCCTCGCAAGCTGTAATCCACCTTAAAGAAATTCACGCAAATGGCAATTTCTCCTGTCATTTTCTCTAAAGACCAATGGCGATGGGATAAGGACGATGATAGCAGGCTCCGAGTGAGGCTGGAAGCTACTAGTCTGGACCTGCACAATGGTGGCAGGTGTGTGATGGTCGCCTTCCTGAGAACCCGTGTGACTACTCGGGAATCCGTTCCTGCATCTGCGACTGGGCAGGCCTATTTAGGATGACCGCTGCCCACCCTGAATGGGGAAGGCACTAGAAAATGTGGGCTAAACATCGGAAGTCACACTTGAACCGGGCTGGGAATCCGCACCCAGTAGGTCACTCCTTATACTGCGGACGTAAACAAAAGAAGAATGAAATGATTATGACAATAGGGACATGGAATGTCAGGACCCTCCTGGACGTGAACAATTACAGACCAGAGAGAAGAACCGCTCTTATCACCAAAGAACTAGCCCGTCTAGATGTAGACATAGCTGCCTTGAGTGAGACAAGACTCTCAGGTGAGGGCCACATTAGTGAGGTACGTTCAGGGTACACCATCTTCTGGAAGGGAAAGGATGCAGGAGAACCACGCATCCATGGTGCAGGATTTGCCGTAAAAACGAAAATAGTGAAAGATCTTCGACTTACACCTGTCTCAATTAATGAAAGACTGATGACTCTTAGAGTATCCATTGGTTCAGACAGATTCATCACCTTCGTCTCTGCATATGCTCCTACTTTAGACAGTGATGAAGACACAAAGAATCAGTTCTACCACCAACTGAACAGTACTCTCTCTAAAATACCCATTCAAGATAAATTAATTTTACTTGGTGATTTCAATGCCAGAGTGGGAAGGGACAACCGTTTTTGGAGAGATGTCATGGGTAAACAAGGGGTGGGAAACTGCAATGCAAATGGGTTGCTACTTCTTGGTCTATGTGCTGAGCACGAGCTTTTCATCTCCAATACCCAATTCCGTTTGCGTAACCGCTATAAGACCACATGGATGCACCCACGCTCCAAACATTGGCATCTTATAGACTACGTTATTACGCGACAGCGTGACAAGAAAGACATTCTCATCACAAAAGCAGCACTAAACATCGATGAGTGCTGGATGGACCATAGACTTTTAGTCAGCCGTTTGAGAGTACCAAAGTATCGCAAGTCACGATCCCACTTTTCAAACCCACCACGCAGAAAATTCAACATAAGCAACCTGAACAACAAAAACGTTCGCTCACACTTCCAAGACATACTGTCTGAACAACTTAACAAAGCTCCAGCAACCACAGATGACGTCGAACAAGAATGGACCACATTAAAGAACATCATCAAAGAAACTGCTGAGAATGTTGTTGGTTGTAGTGCACGGAAAAGAAGTGACTGGTTTGATGACAACCACGGAGAAATCCAAGCCATCATCAATGCAAAGCGGGATGCTTACCTATCCCTTGCTCAAGATCCATCCTGCGCAGAGAAGAAAGCACACTTTCAAGAACTCAAGCAGAACTGTCAAAGTGAAATACGAGTAATCAAGAACAAATGGTGGCAACAGAAAGCCACAGAACTCCAAAATCTTTCTGATGCAAGGAACCTGCGTGGCTTTTACGCTGGTATTAAAGAGCTGCATGGACCTATCCGCTCCTCATCAGGAGCACTGAAAGCTGCTGACAACTCCACCATTCTTACTGAAAGTCAGGACATCTTAAATCGTTGGAAAGAGCACTTCAGCTCACTGTTAAACAGCCCTTCTATTGCCGCTGGAGATTTTCTCAAAAATGTCCCACAGCACCCTCCAAAACCCTGGCTGGCTGATCCTCCAACTTTTCAAGAATTTTGCAAGGCACTCAAGAGTGTGAAACCTGGGAAGGCTCCTGGACCTGACAGCATCCCGATGGAGCTTATTGAGGGTGGCGGCTTGCCTCTAAAAACTAGACTCTTCTCACTTATTATATTAATGTGGGAAACCCGCAAGGTACCAGCTGACTTGAAGAACTCCACAATTGTCACCATATTCAAAAAGGGCGACAGAAGCGTCTGTGGTAACTACCGGGGAATATCTCTACTCTCTGTCACTGGAAAAATTTTTGCAAGAATCCTTTTAAATCGCCTCGAGACACTTTCAGAGACTATACTACCTGAGTCTCAATACGGGTTTCGACCTTCAAGAGGGACAATTGACATGATCTTCTGTGCACGACAACTACAGGAGAAGTGCAGAGAACAGCAAAAGTCTTTAATACTTGTTTTCTACGATCTAGAAAAGGCCTTTGATACAGTTCCCAGAGAAGCCATGTGGATGGTCTTAAAACGCTTCGGCTGCCCTGAACATTATGTTGACCTGATTGAAGCTCTCCACGTTGATATGACTGGACAGGTCCTCTGCCAGAATGAAATGACTGGTGAATTCCCAATAACAAGTGGGCCTAAACAAGGATGCGTTCTTGCACCTACATTATTTGCATTGTATCTGGCAGCTATGCTTTACGAGACAACCGTAAACAATGCAGGAATAGAACTAAAGTACAGGTTTGGTGGAGGATTATTCAACCAGTCCAGACTCCATTCAAAAAGGTTCACCAGTACCACTCGTGTGACAGAGCTGCAGTATGCTGATGACAATGCCTCTCCAGCTCATTCACCTGCAGAGTTGCAGCTGTCAGTTGATTCCTTCAGCAGAGCGTACGAACGATTTGGTCTCTCCATCAATATTCCAAAGACAAAGGTGATGGCGCAGCCAACTCCTGGATCCTCCGTTCCTGACTTCAGCATATCCATCTATGATACACTCTTGGAACAAGTGGACCATTTCCTCTACCTGGGAAGCATACTGTCATCCAACTGCTCATCTGGAAAAGATGTAGAGAATAGATTATGTGCTGCACATGTAGCATTTGGTCGTCTTACAAAGCGTGTCTTCCTGAATAAAGACCTAACACTGTACACCAAACTGATGGTGTACAAAGCTGTAGTCATTTCCACCCTGCTATATGGTTGCGAAACCTGGACGTTATATCGCTGCGATCTGAAGAACTGAAGAAACTAGAACGCTTCAACCAGCAGAAGCTACGATATATCATGAACCTGAAATGGGATGACTTCATATCCAACACGGCTGTTCTAGAGAAAGCAAAAATGCATAGCATGGAAGCTCTTATCATTGGGCATCAACTCAGATGGGTCGGACATGTCCAGCGGATGAAAAATGACAGACTTCCACGCCAAATGCTGTACAGCGAAGTGAGCACAGGTAAAAGGCCACGAGGTGTCCCTCTCAAACGTTATAAGGATCAGTACAAGAAAAATCTGAAAAACTTGAACATCGATCCAAGTAACTGGTCCACAATAGCAGAAGACCGAAGTCGCTGGCGCTCAGTTACCTCAAATGCTCTTCAAAACTTTGAGCTGGAAAGTCGAAGAATGGAGAATGACAAACGCCAGAGACGTAAACTCCTCCAGGTTCAGCCACGTCCTCCACCTTCCATCAGCTGTAATGTCTGTGGCCGCCTGTTCCACGCTAGGATTGGATTGCTAAGCCATCAACGACACTTCCACGCCTGAACCGTGACAAAGGAAATCTCAGGAGAGAAATGAAAACTCGGATACGAGTATCAGCCGACGACGACGACTACTGATTTATTTTTCTTGTTGCTGCACATTGGCTCATATTAGTTGTAATGTTGAATTGCTTGGTAATTTAGATTTACTGCAGCCTGCTTTGACAATTTCCATTTTTTTCATTGCTGTTTGTATTAATTGTTCTATGCTGCTGCATTGCTTCATCCCTTAGTTTAGCATCTGAGCTCAGTAGATTTAAGTCAGCTTCAGAGGGGGTAGACTATGTATGAGAATGAGTTGCAATGAATTGGAAGAAATGCATTGAGAAGTTATACGAGAAAAGTACAGAAACCAGGTATAGATAGGATTTTTTGGGAATAATGATGAACGAAAGGAGATCTCCAAGAAAAAAAAAAGGTTTTGTTTGCAAAATACTGCAGTACCAAATGTTACACTGAAAACAAACCCTGTCCTTACCCCCCGTGTTATTCTGCTATGTGTTTGTGTACTCTTGTATATTTGTGTTTTTCCTGTATTTATGTGTTTAGCTAATAAGATTTATGTTGTAGAATTTTTCAAATACTATGTTATTTTCTTCGTAAAGATGTTTAGACATTATTTATTCTGTTTTGTTTAAATGATCATGTGTGAAATTAATGTTTCAAGAACTATTCACATTATTTTATTTATTTACTTATGTCATAATTCCTGTAACAGTGATGTATATGTCTATTTCTATTCTTTTGTAAAGCCTGTATAACTACAAATGTTATCTGTACGATTATGTTCTTTAATGATGTTTTTTGTACCTGTGTAATTGTATTCTTATGTTGTAAATTTATAATAATATAGACTCCAGTTCTTCAAATTAAGTTACATTTCACTGCACACGTTTCTGTTGGTCATAGTAATGCATAATATGTGAGAAGTTGGGACTGTTAGTGTTTGCACGTGTGTTAATAATTCTGCAAGGGACCGGATAACAGCGTTGCTGGTTCTAAGGACATTTCAAAAAAATTTCTGTGAGTGCACAAGTGGTGGTTCATGGACTTGCTATATTGTCCACAAGACTCTTCGATGGTGATTGTGGCACCTGCACAGTCGCAACAGATGGCTGCTGGCCGTCTCTACAATGACTACAGTGGGTCTGCAACATTGATGGCCTACCAATACCATTATTTCTACAAGGACTGCAGTGGCTCTGCACCTCTGTTGGCCCACCAGTACCGTAATCTCTAACAGGACTACAGTGGTTTGCTCTGTAATGACCTACCTACCAATATTCTTCAAAACTTCGAATGACTCTGCTGTGGGTTTGCTCTGTTGTGGCCCATTACCTGTCTGCATGTCGAGAGTCAGCACTGTCTTTCCGTTGGAAGGCCAACACTACTTCTTCAAGACTGCATGGAAATCCACTACTTCCGTGTGCATTTTCTTTTACTGATCAGACTTTGAGAAAAACACTGCAATTTTACTGTGATGAATGATCAGGACTGTCTTTATGGACTGTGAGAAAATTTTACCTTTGGCCAACATTGTATCAATAAGTGGGTGCATTTGATATCTTTGTTATTGTAATTATGAAAAATTTTATCAAATCATTATTGGCCACTGCCCAAAACAATTTGTAAAATTTTTTGTGGGGAGCATGGAGGCTATGTAAGTATGCTGTTTATGTTTTCTTATTGGCAACGTTACGTAGCGCTCTGTATGAAAATCACTGGCTGTGCCGTGTGCAGTCTGTGGCTAGTTTGCATTGTTGTCTGCCATTGTAGTGTTGGGCAGCTGGAGGTGAACAGCGCGTAGCGTTGCGCAGTTGGAGGTGAGCCGCCAGCAGTGGTGGATGTGGGGAGAGAGATGGCGGAGTTTTGAAATTTGTAAGACTTGATGTCATGAACTGCTAAATACATTACGACTTTTGAACACTATTGAGGTAAATACATTGTTTGTTCTCTGTCAAAATCTTTCATTTGCTAACTATGCCTATTAGTAGTTAGTGCCTTCAGTAGTTTGAATCTTTTATTTATCTGGCAGTAGTGGCGCTCGCTGTATTGCAGTAGGTCGAGTAACGGAGATTTTTGGTGAGTTAAGTGATTTGTGAAAGGTATAGGTTAATGTTAGTTAGGGACATTCTTTTGTAGGGATTTTTGAAAGTCAGATTGCGTTGCGCTAAAAATATTGTTTGCCAGTTTAAACACAGTCATGTATAATTTTTCTATGGGGACGTTTCAATTTTAATACATACTCAATATTTTTCTTTTGTTTCCTTTACTGCTTGCTCAATATACAGATTGAATAACATCGAGGACAGGCTACAACCCTGTCTCACTCCCTTCCCAACCACTGCTTCCCTTTCACGTCCCTCGACTCTTATAACTGCCATCTGGTTTCTGTACAAATTGTAAATAGCCTTTCGCTCCCTGTATTTTACCCCTGCCACCTTTAGAATTTGAAAGAGAGTATTGTCAAAAGCTTTCTCTAAGTCTACAAATGCTAGAAACGTAGGTTTGACTTTCCTTAATCTTTCTTCTAAGATAAGTCGTAAGGTCAGTATTGCCTCACGTGTTCCAATATTTCTACGGAATCCAAACTGATCTTCCCTGAGGTCGGATTCTACCAGTTTTTCCATTCGTCTGTAAAGAATTCGCGTTAGTACTTTGCAGCTGTGACTTATTAAACTGATAGTTCAGTAATTTTCACATCTGTCAACACCTGCTTTCTTTGGGATTGGAATTATTATATTCTCCCTGAAGTCTAAGGGTACTTCGCCTGTCTCATACATCTTGCTCACCAGATGGTAGAGTTTTTTTCAGGACTGGCCCTCCCAAGGCCGTCAGTAGTTCTAATGGAAAGTTGTCTACTCCCGGGGCCTTGTTTCGGCTCAGGTCTTTCAATGCTCTGTCAAACTCTTCACGCAATATCGTATCTCCCATTTCATCTTCATCTACATTCTCTTCCATTTCTATAATATTGTCCTCAAGTACATCGCCCTTGTATACACCCTCAATATACTCCTTCCACCTTTCTGCTTTCCCTTCTTTGGTTAGGACTGGGTTTCCATCTGGGCTCTTGATATTCATACAAGTGGTTCTCTTTTCTCCAAAGGTCTCTTTAATTTTCCTGTAGGCAGTATCTATCTTACCCCTAGTGAGATAAGCCTCTACGTGCTTACATTTGTCCTCTATCCATCCCTGCTTAGCCATTTCGCACTTCCTGTCAATCTCGTTTTTGAGACGTTTGTATTCCCTTTTGCCTGCTTCATTTACTGCGTTTTTGTTTCCTCCTTCCATCAATTAAATTCAATATTTCTTCTGTTACCCAAGGATTTCTACTAGCCCTCATCTTTTTACCTACTTGATCCTCTGCTGCCTTCACTACTTCATCCCTCAAAGCTACCCACTCTTCTTTTACTGTACTTCTTTCCTCCATTCTTGTCAATTGTTGCCTTATGCTCTCCCTGAAGCTCTGTACAACCTCTGGTGTAGTCAGTTTATCCAGGTCCCATCTCCTTAAATTCCCACCTTTTTGCAATTTATTCAATTTTAATCTGCAGTTCATAAGCAATAAATTGTGGTCAGAGTCCACATCTGCCCCTGGAAATGTCTTACAATTTAAAACCTGGTTCCTAAATCTCTGTCTTACCAATATATAATCTATCTGATACCTTTTAGTATCTCTGGGATTCTTCCATGTATACAACCTTATTTTATGATTCTTGAACCAAGTGTTAGCTATGATTAAGTTATGCTCTGTACAAAATTTTAACAGACGTTCAGTTCTTACCCCCAATACATATTCACTTACTATGTTTCCTTCTCTCCCTCTTCCTACACTCGAATTCCAGTCACCCATGACTATTAAATTTTCGTCTCCCTTCACTATCTGAATAATTTCTTTTATCTCATCATACATTTCATCAATTTCTTCATCATCTGCTGAGCCAGATGGCATATAAACTTGTACTACTGTAGTAGGCGTAGGCTTCGTGTCTATCTTGGCCACAATAATGCGTTCACTATGCTGTTTGTAGTAGCTTACCCGCATTCCTATTTTCCTATTCATTATTAATCCTACTCCTTCATTACCCCTATTTGATTTTGTATTTATAACCCTGTATTCGCCTGACCAAAAGTCTTGTTCCTCCTGCCACCGAACTTCACTAATTCCCACTATATCTAACTTTAACCTATACATTTCCCTTTTCAAATTTTTTAACCTACCTGCTCGATTAAGGGATCTGACATCCCACGCTCCGATCAGTAGAACGCCAGTTTTCTTTCTCCTGATAAGAACGTCCTCTTGAGTAGTCCCCGCCCGGAGATCCGAATGGGGAACTATTTTACCTCCGGAATACTCTACCCAAGAGGACGCCATCATCATTTAACCATACAGTAAAGCTGCATGCCCTCGGGAAAAATTACGGCTGTAGTTTCCCCTTGCTTTCAGCCGTTCGCAGTACCAGCACAGTAAGGCCATTTTGGTTATTGTTACAAGACCAGATGATTCACTAATCATCCAGACTGTTGCCCCTGCCACTACTGAAAAGGCTGCCGCCCCTCTTCAGGAACCACACGTTTGTCTGGCCTCTCAACAGATACCCCTCCGTTGTGGTTGCACCTACGGTACGGCCATCTGTATCGCTGAGGCACGCAAGCCTCCCCACCAGCGGCAAGGTCCACGGTTCATGGGGGGGGGGGGGGGGGGGGGGGGGGGGAATATCTAGATTATAATGTCGTGAAGAAATTAACTAAAGCATTGAAAGACAATCGCTCTTTATATGCAGGCACAATGAGAACTTATATATTCAAGCAATGTACTCTTCCCGACGGAAAGCAGATGGAAGTGCAAAGACGTGGTAATGTAGTTTCACAATTGACACTGTTAAATGTTATGAGAATAAATGCGTTACATTGTTATCTTTTCTGACCGCTGTAGATCGAAAAGACATGGCAAAAAGACGGAATAAGACTGAGAAAGAGTATTTCGTCCCAAGATCATCCACTGTTCAAATGTACAATTGTAATACTGGAGGAGGTAACTCCTGTGTCAGTGTGTCAGAGTGCCAAAGGATATAGACTGCTCTTTGTGAAAATTGCGACACCAAGAAGTAGACATATAGTTCAAAATACACTCCTGGAAATTGAAATAAGAACACCGTGAATTCATTGTCCCAGGAAGGGGAACTTTATTGGCACATTCCTGGGGTCAGATACATCACATGATCACACTGACAGAACCACAGGCACATAGACACAGGCAACAGAGCATGCACAATGTCGGCACTAGTACAGTGTATATCCACCTTTCGCAGCAATGCAGGCTGCTATTCTCCCATGGAGACGATCGTAGAGATGCTGGATGTAGTCCTGTGGAACGGCTTGCCATGCCATTTCCACTTGGCGCCTCAGTTGGACCAGCGTTCGTGCTGGACGTGCAGACCGCGTGAGACGACGCTTCATCCAGTCCCAAACATGCTCAATGGGGGACAGACCCGGAGATCTTGCTGGCCAGGGTAGTTGACTTACACCTTCTAGAGCACGTTGGGTGGCACGGGATACATGCGGACGTGCATTGTCCTGTTGGAACAGCAAGTTCCCTTGCCAGTCTAGGAATGGTAGAACGATGGGTTCGATGACGGTTTGGATGTACCGTGCACTATTCAGTGTCCCCTCGACGATCACCAGTGGTGTACGGCCAGTGTAGGAGATCGCTCGCCACACCATGATGCCAGGTGTTGGCCCTGTGTGCCTCGGTCATATGCAGTCCTGATTGTGGCGCTCACCTGCACGGCGCCAAACACGCATACGACCATCATTGGCACCAAGGCAGAAGCGACTCTCATCCGTCTCCATTCGTCCCTCCATTCACTCCTGTCGCGACACCACTGGAGGCGGGCTGCACGATGTTGGGGCGTGAGCGGAAGACGGCCTAACGGTGTGCGGGACCGTAGCCAAGCTTCATGGAGACGGTTGCGAATGGTCATCGTCGATACCCCAGGAGCAACAGTGTCCCTAATTTGCTGGGAAGTGGCGATGCGATCCCCTACGGCACTGCGTAGGATCCTACGGTCTTGGCGTGCATCCGTGCATCGCTGCGGTCCGGTCCCAGGTCGGCGGGCACGTGCACCTTCCGCCGACCACTGGCGACAACATCGATGTACTGTGGAGACCTCACGCCCCACGTGTTGAGCAATTCGGCGGTACGTCCACCCGGTCTCCCGCATGCCCACTATACGCCCTCGCTCAAAGTCCGCCAACTGCACATACGGTTCACGTCCACGCTGTCGCGGCATGCTACCAGTGTTAAAGACTGCGATGGAGCTCCGTATGCCACGGCAAACTGGCTGACACTGACGGCGGTGGTGCACAAATGCTGCGCAGCTAGCGCCATTCGACGGCCAACACCGCGGTTCCTGGTGTGTCCGCTGTGCCATGCGTGTGATCATTGCTTGTACAGCCCTCTCGCAGTGTCCGGAGCAAGTATGGTGGGTCTGACACACCGGTGTCAATGTGTTCTTTTTTCCATTTCCAGGAGTGTATAAATGGCTCCAAGCACTGTGGGACTTAACATCTGAGGTCAGCAGTCACCTAGACTCAGAACTACTTAAACCTAACCAACCTAAGGACGTCACACACATGCATGCCCGAGGCAGGATTCGAAGCTGCTACCGTAGCAGCAGCGCGGTTCCGGACTGAAGCGCCTAGAACCGCTCGGCCACAGCGGCCGGCAGACATATAGTTGCAATGAAATTTATACTATATATTACTGACATGACAATACACAAACGATTGGAATTACAGAACACTATATACGCTTTGATCGTAAGAACCGAGTACTGTATGAAGCGCCGTGTGCTGCAGTCAGAACCTGTATAACGCGTGGCGTGGAATCAAAGAGAGCCTGGATATGCTGCTTTGGAACACACTACCACGTGGTCTCTGAACGCGTCCACAAACCACCGACAGTGGCTGCTCGAGGACCATAAGAACAAGTCGCCGATAGCCCATATCGCAGGCATATCCCATGGGTGGGATGCCAGGGAAACGTGGAGGCTAGGGAAGTAGCGATACCACCTAGTTCTTGGAAGAATGTTTACACATTCATTGACACATATGACTGGGCATTTTCCACCTGAAATATGGTTTGTGGAGCTGCCTCCAGGAGGGGCGGCGACTCGGGCTCTAAAACGTTTCTGATGTAGCGACTGCAGTTCACATTGCTCTCAATACGCATGACGAGAAATCGCAAGTTATAGCCAATGGTGTCCCGAAACATCACACTAGGCCTTTGAACGCTATGCCACTCAACAATTCAATCACAAAGGTAGTGTCTATCACCTACTTTGCTATAATTGTAAGTCAAGTTGAAGCGGAAGTCGTCGGAAAACACTGTGGACGTGAACCGTATGTGCAGTTGACGGACTTTGAGCGAGGGCCTATAGTGGGCATGCGGGAGGCCGGGTGGACGTACCGCCGAATTGCTCAACACGTGGGGCGTGAGGTCTCCACAGTACATCGATGTTGTCGCCAGTGGTCGGCGGAAGGTGCACGTGCCCGTCGACCTGGGACCGGACCGCAGCGACGCACGGATGCACGCCAAGACCGTAGGATCCTACGCAGTGCCGTAGGGGACCGCACCGCCACTTCCCAGCAAATTAGGGACACTGTTGCTCCTGGGGTATCGGCGAGGACCATTCGCAACCGTCTCCATGAAGCTGGGCTACGGTCCCGCACACCGTTAGGCCGTCTTCCGCTCACGCCCCAACATCGTGCAGCCCGCCTCCAGTGGTGTCGCGACAGGCGTGAATGGAGGGACGAATGGAGACGTGTCGTCTTCAGCGATGAGAGTCGCTTCTGCCTTGGTGGCAATGATGGTCGTATGCGTGTTTGGCGCCGTGCAGGTGAGCGCCACAATCAGGACTGCATACGACCGAGGCACACAGGGCCAACACCCGGCATCATGGTGTGGGGAGCGACCTCCTACACTGGCCGTACACCACTGGTGATCGTCGAGGGGACACTGAATAGTGCACGGTACATCCAAACCGTCATCGAACCCATCGTTCTACCATTCCTAGACCGGCAAGGGAACTTGCTGTTCCAATAGGACAATGCACGTCCGCATGTATCCCGTGCCACCCAACGTGCTCTAGAAGGTGTAAGTCAACTACCCTGGCCAGCAAGATCTCCGGATCTGTCCCCCATTGAGCATGTTTGGGACTGGATGAAGCGTCGTCTCACGCGGTCTGCACGTCCAGCACGAACGCTGGTCCAACTGAGGCGCCAGGTGGAAATGGCATGGCAAGCCGTTCCACGGGACTACATCCAGCATCTCTACGATCGTCTCCATGGGAGAATAGCAGCCTGCATTTCTGCGAAAGGTGGATATACACTGTACTAGTGCCGACATTGTGCATGCTCTGTTGCCTGTGTCTATGTGCCTGTGGTTCTGTCAGTGTGATCATGTGATGTATCTGACCCCAGGAATGTGTCAATAAAGTTTCCCCTTCCTGGGGCAATGAATTCACGGTGTTCTTATTTCAATTTCCAGGAGTGTAATAATCTGCTAGCAACAACCTTCAATAATTATTACGTGTTGTGGGTCCCATAAGATTGATACATTATTTTCAAGACATTCCCATTGGAAAGCTAGTGAGAGTTACCGCAATAAACTAGGTAAATATGCTGAGTCCTCATATGAACACAGTCCTCATATAAACACTCATTTGCTGAAAACATATCGATTTGATAGGCCTACTTTTCATGAAATTTATCATTTCCGTTACTGATTTAGGAACCTCATGAAGGACAGTGATTATGCATTTTGAGGTTTATCTCGATTTCTCTTTCAATAAAACACTGTGTCCAAATAGGATGAGGAACCTCTTCACCGACCACAGATTGCAACCCCGGCATGACAACCAGCCGTACTAAGTTTTCCATCTATAACCACGTCCCCACACCTTTACCAGTTAATGTTGTTTTCTTACATAAAAGAACGTAGTATTTCAAACAGGCTTGTTGCTTTTGCTCGAAGAGTTATCTTCCTGCACAAAAAAGCAGTCTTCATGAAATTTGTCATGTATATACCGCATTTATCAAATTAGAAGGTCATCATTGTGGTTCTCTGTAACTCCATCCAACTGAGTAGATAATAATCATTGACCTGAGTTTTTCAACCAACTTATCATTAATTTCGTCAACTGTATCTAGTATTCGATGACTATTAGAGTTGTCTGACAAGGGCACACTTACTTGGTAGCAGACTGTCTTCTCGTGGAGAAACCATGTCCCGAGCAACTGGTGAAAGAAATCCTCTGCAGGAACAGTAGCTTGTTTAGTGAATTATTTCTTTTATTCCATCATTTCTTTTCACTTGTGGGAAAAGTATTTTCGTAGTATGTATATCTCGATTTGGTAATAAATGTCGTTCCATTTTAATAGTAAGCTTGCTTTCAGTAGATAGGAATTGAAGCAAATGACATGCTGCGGCCTCCTTCACTGCCAATACCAGTATTACTAAAACCGAAATTAATCTGACGGTCGTCATACTTCCTGCATTTTCGTCTGTTCATGTCTTCTGGATTGCATCACACAAATGTATTTGAAATATCACGTTTTGTAATTAGACTAAAAATTTGTCCATTCCGACAACGAAACATAAATCACAGAAGACAAACAAGAACTGGTCTGCATTCGATAGAACTAACCTTCAGACGGATTGTTATCGAATAAAGATAAAAAAAACGAATGGTTCGACTGCCATTCACCACATTCGCATAGCAACAACACTACTTCCGATCCGATAGATGCCACTACGAGAGCACACATAGTGCCATTACGCAAAAAGCAAATAAACAAAACTATTATTTTCAAGACACCACAGCGACGCCCCCAACGTAAGGTGTCGACACCCCTGTGAAGTGTGACGTTCGGTTTGAAAACCTGTGCTCTATTTTGAAATACGAGTGAAGTAGGAGGCATTTAAAATGAATATGACGATTACGGACGTCTGTACCTACTTAATAAATAGCTATATATCCGATAATAATTATAAATAACGTGAAAGAAAGTTCAAAATTTCTATCCTTGTTGAATCGCTCTGAATCGGAAGCCGGTGTACGCGCGTTGGTGCTTCAGCGAAGAGTTTGGTGTCATAAGTGAAAATGACAGATTATGTTCAGATTGATTTCCGCATGTTAAAACTTGATGATTGTCGTACTGCCAGCACAGTGAAAATGAGATTTCGTTAGAGACACAATCATACATCTCCAAATACGATCAACATTAGGAGATGGTGTCAACCGTGTGAGGAAACAGGTGGTTTGTCCAAGGGAAAAAATACCGACTAGGTACGTGTATCAGCAGAAAACGTTGAGAAAATTCTTTATTCCTTTGAACTTAGCACTCAGAACACACAGAAATGGATGTACTAAGCCAGCCAATAGTTGCAAATAACAGAAACAATGATTTAGCGTGTTCTCAGAAGGAAACTGAAAATGACACGGTGCATAGCTGAAATTTTACGGGAATTCAAGGAAAAGGACCAAGTCAAATGTAAGAACTATGCTACTGCTATGCTGGGAGCCATGAAGAAAGAAACAAATGTTGCACATCTCATTTTTTGGCGATGAGGCAACTTTCACCTTAAGTGGCATAGTTAACCGGTACGGTCTTCATATGTAATTGAACATCATCGACACTTACCGTAAGTACTGTGCGCTCTTAGCATTAAAATTGATTGGCCCATTTTGGTTTATTGAGCTGTTTCAGCAAATATATACCTTGACGTTCTCGAGCGATGTCTGATGCCACAGTTTAACATGGATTGGCTCTCAACATTATGGGACCCAACATCTGAGGTCATCAGTCCTCCAGAACTTACAACCATCCAAACCCAACTAACCTAAGGACATCACACACATCCATGACTGAGGCAGGATTCGAAACTGCGACCATAGCAGTCACGTCGTTCCAAATGAAGGGCCTAGAACCGCTCGGTCACAAGGACCGGCTTGACATGGATTCCACAGTTTACATATTTCAGCAAGATGGAGCATTCCGATATTTGGTTCTTAAATCATCTTTCAAACCGTGCACCCGCGGTCTAGGAGTACTCTAGCTTTAACAACCGAGCCGAGCGGACGTGCTGTGTGTTTCCGCCTGCAGTGCGACCACCATGTTTACCTCCTCCCGCGCGGCTCCGCCCGTCAGAGGTTCGAGTCCTCCCTCAGGCAAGGGTGTGTGTGTTGTCCTTAGCGTAAGTTAGTTTACGTTAGATTAAGTAGTGCGTAAGCCTAGGGACCTCAGCTGTTTGGTCCCATAGGAATTTACGAAATTAAAAAAAAAAAAATGTTTACTTCCTCCTACCGACACTTTCTGAAACCACAGAGCGACAAAATCACAGTGAAAAAAATTTTTTTTCATATAAGGAAGTGTATGCACTGACTAACAATACAAGATAGAGACAGTACTTACATGTCACTTATAAAATGCCGGCCAAAGTGGCCGAGCGGTTCTAGGCGCTACGGTCTGGAACCGCGCGACCGCTACTGTCTGGAATCGCGCGACCGCTACAGTCGCAGGTTCGAATCCTGCCTCGGGCATGGATGTGTGTGATGTCCTTAGGTTAGTTAGGTTTAAGTAGTTCTAAGTTCTAGGAGACTGATGACCTCAGAAGTTAAGTCCCATAGTGCTCAGAGCCATTTGAACCATTTGAACTTATAAAATAAATAACAGACCAGAAGGGCTTTAGTCACGAAATATTTGAAAGGAATGTGTGAAGGCAAGCCTCTAAGGGCTGCTCATACCCGTACAGCCACAGGTCGTCATAAATTTGTAATTATGCTGTAGACTACTTTAAATGTCTAAATTTTGATGAAGACATTCTTAGAAGTGTTGAAACCTGGTTAATAAGACCAAAAAATCGTGACTGAGAGCTCATTTGTTTCAAATTCAGTTTTTATGTTACGTAAACTCATGCAGTTTAGGTTTGGTTTAAAGTTTTGGCACTTTATATACTTACAGTCAGAAATGTTCAGTACAGGAAAAATGTTACGTTATTCAAACATAAATGTTGTGGAGTAAAAGCAAATTCAGTGACCATTTCTGCGAGAATTTTATTTAGTATTATTGTGTGTCTTTGTGGATGGTGTCCAACCGCATGGTTCAAATGGCTCTGAGCACTATGCGACTTAACGTCTGAGGTCACCAGTCGCCTAGAACTTAGAACTAATTAAACCTAACTAACCTAAGGACATCACACACATCCATGCCCCAGGCAGGATTCGAACCTGCGACCGTAGCGGTCGCTCGGTTCCAGACTGTAGCGCCCAGAACCGCACAGTCACTCCGGCCGGCCAACCGCATGTTCACGCTTTGTGTGATACATTAGATTAAATGCCTCCTCGTCTCTGGCACCTTGTTACGATCTACTTGCTTCAAAGTTTATTAACAGAGATATAAATACACTGATACAAATTTTGTGGGGAAAGTTTACTCGCTTCAGCAGCTTTTTCGGTTTTGCTCAGTGTACTTCCACGTGTGCATGTTGCTTGCTATAGGAAGGATTAAGGGACTTCTAGTGATCAAACGTAATTATTCTCGTTGGGTTATTTCGAGTAGAAAGTTTAATAAATGTTCAAATGTGTGTGAAATATTATGGGACTTAACTGCTAAGGTCATCAGTCCCTAAGCTTACGCACAATCAACCTAAATTATCCTAAGGACAAACACACACACCCATGCCCGAGGGAGGACTCGATCCTCCGCCGGGACCAGCCACACAGTCCATGACTGCAGCGTCTTAGACCGGAAGTTTAATAATTATGGTGTTTTTTCATTGTGGGTTCTGCCGACCAAACATACCCTCCATTAGAGTCCACTTTGTATTTACCACTGATCACAGAATCATCAATAATACTGTCATATTCCATCTGAATACAAGTTAACTCTTAGGTTATTGTAATCCACGTGATAACTTTTTCTCCCTGTTATAATCATCCCTCCCCCTTTCCCCCTGCCGACCAATATCAGGTCTGCATCCATGTAAACAGGCTTCACCGGGTGTTTTCGTGTTGCTATCGAATTTACTGACATAATACGTCAATTGACGAACGATATTTGCCCAGTTCCAAATCGTCCTGCCATTACTTTTGTATAAGGTTGTGACCTGCTAATATTTAAATAAAATGTGCTTATCGGCCATAGGTAGTCGAGATGAGATCGAGACTGTGCTTAAATAGCCCACTGCCTTGCAGATTTTGTAGTACATTCCCCTTATTGGATTAACTGCATGCACGTGAATTTGTAGTGGCACGTTTGTTGTATAATTGAGTGAAATGTTCATATTCCACCTCCTCTCTCAACAATAAATGATGTGTAACAATAACTAAATCTGTGAATAGATCAAACATTGTTGCTGGCATTGCGACCCTCTGTGGACTCAAATATTGAGACAAATTGTCTATTTAGTGTTGGTTACCCATTGAATTCTTAATTAATTTCCATGACAGTTCTGTAGAGCGTTTACATTACCTATAGTATTGCAACCGATGTTGTGGCAAATTTTGTTAGTGCGGGTTGCCTACATCAGGGGAACATATCCACTCAGGGGTAAACCTATAGCTCTCTTTTGACTAACAGGTCATTAGCCTATTGTTGTCTTTTAATTGACAGGTCCTTAACCTATTGTTCTACTAAAGGAATCCTTCCTTTTGACTGACAGGACAGTAATGTATTGTTATGCTTAGAGGATTTTTCACTTTGATTGACAGGTCATTAGCCTACTGTTCTGCTAAAAGGATCATTCCTTTTCATTGGCAGATCCTTAACCTAATTTTCCCCCCACACCCTCCAACTCCCCCGCCCCCCCCCCCCAACACCCTCTCAGGAAACCTACAACCCACCCCTAACCATAACTGCTACAGGTACACTTTCAGGTTTGAGTTATTGGAATAACCTCTCTCTCTCTTACCAATATGACTTGCCCCCCTTCTAACAGCCGTGTACCGCAAGTCTCTAGAGGAACGGAGGGTTCCAAATGATTGGAAAAGAGCACAGATAGTCCCAGTCTTCAAGAAGGGTCGTCGAGCAGATGCGCAAAACTATAGACCTATATCTCTTACGTCGATCTCTTGTAGAATTTTAGAACATGTTTTTTGCTCGCGTATCATGTCATTTCTGGAAACCCAGAATCTACTATGTAGGAATCAACATGGATTCCGGAAACAGCGATCGTGTGAGACCCAACTCGCCTTATTTGTTCATGAGACCCAGAAAATATTAGATACAGGCTCCCAGGTAGATGCTATTTTTCTTGACTTCCGGAAGGCGTTCGATACAGTTCCGCACTGTCGCCTGATAAACAAAGTAAGAGCCTACGGAATATCAGACCAGCTGTGTGGCTGGATTGAAGAGTTTTTAGCAAACAGAACACAGCATGTTGTTATCAATGGAGAGACGTCTACAGACGTTAAAGTAACCTCTGGCGTCCCACAGGGGAGTGTTATGGGACCATTGCTTTTCACAATATATATAAATGACTTAGTAGATAGTGTCGGAAGTTCCATGCGGCTTTTCGCGGATGATGCTGTAGTATACAGAGAAGTTGCTGCATTAGAAAATTGTAGCGAAATACAGGAAGATCTGCAGCGGATAGGCACTTGGTGCAGGGAGTGGCAACTGACCCTTAACATAGACAAATGTAATGTATTGCGAATACATAGAAAGAAGGATCCTTTATTGTATGATTATATGATAGCTGAACAAACACTGGTAGCAGTTACTTCTGTAAAATATCTGGGAGTATGCGTGCAGAACGATTTGAAGTGGAATGATCATATAAAATTAATTGTTGGTAAGGCGGGTACCAGGTTGAGATTCATTGGGAGAGTGCTTAGAAAATGTAGTCCATCAACAAAGGAGGTGGCTTACAAAACACTCGTTCGACCTATACTTGAGTATTGCTCATCAGTGTGGGATCCGTACCAGGTCGGGTTGACGGAGGAGATAGAGAAGATCCAAAGAAGAGCGGCGCGTTTCGTCACTGGGTTATTTGGTAACCGTGATAGCGTTACGGAGATGTTTAATAAACTCAAGTGGCAGACTCTGCAAGAGAGGCGCTCTGCATCGCGGTGTAGCTTGCTCGCCAGGTTTCGAGAGGGTGCGTTTCTGGATGAGGTATCGAATATATTGCTTCCCCCTACTTATACTTCCCGAGGAGATCACGAATGTAAAATTAGAGAGATTAGAGCGCGCACGGAGGCTTTCAGACAGTCGTTCTTCCCGCGAACCATACGCGACTGGAACAGGAAAGGGAGGTAATGACAGTGGCACGTAAAGTGCCCTCCGCCACACACCGTTGGGTGGCTTGCGGAGTATCAATGTAGATGTAGATGTAGATGATTGACCAGTTTATTAAGCTTATCAATAAATTGATCTCTCCTACTCTGGTAAATCCCCTCCCCTACCACCCTCCTTCCCAGTAATTGGCGAGAAGAAGACTCAGTTGATCGGTCATTTGGAGGGAAATAGATTGCAGTGTGTGGAATATTGTTTACAGAATTTAGATAATTTATTGAATATTGCTTAATTATTTATGGCACATATGGAATACTGTTCATTTATTTAGTGAAACAATTTGTCTGGAAATCGATTGCTGTGTATGGACAATGTGTTCAATTTAGAAAATGTGTGCAATATTGTTTATTTAAACAATTTATAGGATTCAAAGCAGTGTACAGAATATAGTTTACTTATTTAAAGTATTTTTCAGAAATCAATCCCCCCTCTCCCCCCTTCATCACTCCCTGTCCTCACTTCTAGCTGGAAACTGGTGGCTGTGCAGAGAAGAGGAAGAATCTCGCAAAGTAAAAATCGAGGTTATATTGTTTATTTAAAACAATTCAGTTTTAGGGACTTGGATTTCTCTTACTCATCATTCTCTGCTGTTTGGAAAGATGTAGGTCTTCTAAGAACTAATTAAAAGGATTGCCCTTCTGTTTATTCTGATCATGCAAGGAATACCATCATGACACACACATGACACGTTATTACATAGTTAAAAACCTTTCAATCACGAAGCACACACCACCCGCCATCTCCTCTGTACTGGAACACACAGAACACCACTGCACATACTTGCAGGAGTCGGGATGCACTGGTGACCCCTGCAGGGTGACGACGCGGCTGTCAGCTGCCAAACAACGCGAAGGTGTCAGTTCAGGTATTGCAAGCATGAGGCGGTGGCATCCCTTACAATTTTCGTACAGTTCCCTCTGGACGGGTGAATAATGAACTAATGCCCAGTTTGCTTCGAGTTGCCTTCAAGACCATATGTGCCGCATGTATACTCTGCAGTACTTTGACAAGAGTCAATGCGATGAGAGTTTGTGTGTTCGAACTCCTACCACTCAGAACCTCCTGGGGTGGGGGTCTTCCACGGCCGACTGGCCTCTCTCTGGCTGAAAAGCACTCCTGCGATTGTGGTCACGGGTCAGGTTTACAGCGGCAGCTTCCTCCATTAGCGCTTCACTGAAGCACAGTGAGTACGTGTGATGTATTTGATGATTTGTAGACCACTCGTGCAAGGTTTAACTGTAAGTGCAATATGGAGGTCTGTACAAAATAGTTTTTGCCACTGAAAGCCTCGTCTGCAGGAACAAATGGCGGACAGTGCTCTCACACTGGCAGCAGCAGCAGTTTGGCGAGTAAATTCAGTAAGAGCCATATAGAATACTCCATTCATCCACATGACGTCCTTTGTGCGGGGATGTAGGAACTTATATAGACTGGTTCTAACAAGATGGGGGGTAATGTATATATGGCTGGATGCTGTCCCTCATTGGCCATTGTTGCATTAGAACATCTCGAGCAGCTGTAGGACATCTCGAGCAGCTGTAGTACATCGAAAATTCCAGCCATTTTTCTCTTCTGCAGGAGAGTGCTTCAAATTCATTTTGTGTAATTGTTCTGATTTTCCTGTCTGTGCGTAGTCAGCGCTCTCTTTCCAAACAACATGTATGCTTTTACGTTACAAGTGTGCACATACATGATGAAGGCTTTTAGCGGTGACAATGTTTACAGTTTCTGAGAGGTATGTTGAAAGCAGGACGTTACGATTTCCAGGGCAGAAACACGTGACACCTCATGAGGACAATCAGGAAGAATGCATTCGGTGTCATTCTGGATTAAATTCGTAAACAGATCCTGTTAGGAGAAGAATTTCCATGGAGACAAGCTGCTAAAACAACACCAAAAGCGACCGTTAACTATTTCTGCAACACTTCACGATTTCCGAGAGGTATACTTGGCTTTTATTTACATAGACATGTGACGTCAGTATAAGACTGACAGCCCTTTACCTGCTCCGGTGAGGGTGAGCTGTCATGGAAACATCTCACTGAGGGTGATCCGCTATGCGAAGACCATGTTCGACTGCAGGTACAAAGGATTTGCGTCATCGTGCCAGTAACAGTGCCTGCGTAGACACGTGTTTCGACAGGTATTTCTCAAGTGCCAAGTACGAAAGGAATGCCGCCGCCTCACGCTCGCGGGACCTAAACTGAAACCTGAGCGTGGTTCGCCAGCTGATGGCAGCATCGTTGCTCTGAAAGGGCCATCGGTGCATCCCAACTCCTGCGAGTTTCTGCAGTGGTGTTCTGTGTGGTCTGGAGGAGAGGGAATGGTGGGCGGTGCGTGCTTCGCGATCGAAAGGTTTTTACCTGTGTAATTATGTGCGATGTGTGTTTCGTGACAGTATTCCTTGCATGATCGGATTAAACGAAGGACGATCGATTTAATTACTTCTTAAAGGACCTACATCTTTCCAAACAGCAGAGGATGATGAGCAAGAAAAATCCAAGCCCCACAAACAGAATTGTTTTGTAAATAAACAATACACCCTTCAATATCCCTTCGTGAGAGCCTTCCTCTCTACTGCAGAGCCGCCAGTTTCCCGTTATATGAGGGGAGGGGGAGTGTTGGAGCGGCAGAGGGGGTCATTGATTTCCTGAGAAATTCTTTACATAATTAAAGTATATTCTATACACTGACTTGAATGCACTAAATTGTTTACATACACTGTATTCGACACATTGTCTAAATTGTTTGAACAATATTCCATGCACAGCAATCGATTTCCAGACAAATTCTTTAACTAAATAAATGAACTATATTCCATATACTACCATAAATAATTAAAAATATTCTATATATTGTGCAAATTGTTTAAATATTACTCCCTACATTGCAACCGAATTCCCTCCAAATAACCGATCAACTGAGCCTTTTTACCACCAATTTCTGGGAGTGGGGGTGGGAGAGGATGGGATTTACCAGATAAGGAGAGGTTAATTAATTGATCAATTTAATTGAGTAGTCAATCATACTGATAAGTGTGAGAGGGGCTATTCCAGTAACTCGGCTCTGAAAGTGCACCCGTAGCAGTAAGGGGAGGGATGCATTCAAGGTTTGCTGAAAGGGGGGGGGAGGGAGAGTGTGGAAGAACAATAGATTAAGGACTTGTTAATCAGAAGGAAGGATCCTTTTAGTAGAATGATAGAATTATGACCTGTCAATCAAAAGGAAGGATCCTCTTAGCAGAACAATAGGTTAATGACCTGTCAATCAAAAGGAAGGATCCTCTTAGCACAACAATAGATTAATGACCTGTCAATCAAAGGAAAGGATCCTTTTAGTAGAACAATAGGTTATTGAGCTGTCAATTAAAAGGAAATATCCTCTTACAGAACAATAGATTAATAACCTGTCAATCAAAAGAAAGGATCCATTTAGTAGAACAATAGGTTAAGGACCTGTTAAACATAAGAGAACAATAGGTTAGTAACCTGTCATTCAAAGGAGAACAGTAGGGTTGCCCCTGACTGCATACGTGCCCATGATGTGGGCAACCCAAACTAACGAAATGTGTCAACATAGTTTGCCCTACTGCTATTACCCATAAATTAAATACATTGTCGGGTCTGTTCAATAAAATAACTGAAGCCGAGTTGTCAACAGTGGCGCATTACGCGCAGTAATATTAGGAGAACACTAATCAATGAGCAAACATTCAATATCGTTAAAACGGAAGCAACAGTTGGTAAACTTTCAAAAGCACTCGACACCCGATTCATTAACGTTGATGCACCGTCGGGCACCACTACACGTTTTGACTGGGCCAGATTGTGCTCCGCTGACATCGACCCCTTTTCCTAGGACGGTATGAACACAGCGTCTTCGGCGGAGATTTTAATTGCGTCCCTAGGACTAAACACCGCACTGTACGCCTTGTCTGGATCTGGATGGAGTGATTCACGTTTTTCACTTTTGCGACACTTGGGATCGGTACACGAAGACAGATCTGGGCACATGCATCTTACCAGTCATTCTGCGAGCTGACTGGTTCACATATAAGTGATAAATGGTCTTGCCCAGGAAAAAGTGGCCGCAGAACGACGCCCCCTGGTTTTCTCTGATCATAGCGCCTATATCTGCTCTATGCATCTTCACCCTCGACAACTTTGGCACAGTAACGACCTTTGGAAGGTGAACGTAGCACACACCTCCATATCCCAATCTGCCTTCGGCAAGCCTTCGCAACGCTAGCCAACTGTGAACGACGTCACTCCCGATAGTACTCGACTTTAGCGTGATGGCCCCTCTGTGACAAACCGGCAATCCGCAAGACACTTGTGCAGTTTGGCAAGGACATGGCTGAGTGCCACCGGCAGATCGTGGACTTCTGGTAACGAGCGCTCAGACATCTCGACCTCAATACCCATCGCTGGAAAGACAATGAGAGCGAACAGAATCGAGACTAATGTACTATCGTTGGCGAAGCGCCGATTAGAAGGCTCCACAGTCCGCTCGCACCGATAAGATCGAATAGTTGCAGAGGTCCCCACCATGCACCACATTGTGCGGGCATGCGCTAGCACAGCTGACGGTTAATCACACGTCTTAATACGCGAGGCAGTCGTTCCTGCACGACTCAAGCAGCCATAGTGAAAGCCGCTTAGGCTTATTTTCGTCATCTTTACCAAGAAATAACGCTAGATGACGAGGCCACTGCGGTAGCATTACAACAGGTGACATGCACTGTCGACATAGCAACAGTGGCGGAATTAATGGAGGAAGTCTCGTTTAAGGAGGTGCGGAACAACTTGGACAAAGGTGCGGTCAATTAGTCTCCAGAGCCCGATGGAATACCAATCGAGTTTTAGCGGAACTTCCGTGACATCATGATGCCCCGCAGAGTCGTGATGTGCTGAGAATTCATGTCACCCGTCTGCACTGTACCGCCTACCATAGTCGAAGGGCTTCTTGCACCGGTACACAAGTTATCGGGAGGGCAATCGATCAATATTTGAGAGTCTCGTTTACGTGGGATGTACACAGACGGCCGTGGTATATTATTGAAAGTTACTACAGTTGGTACGCGCAATGGCACGCCAGAAAATTCTTTTGTCCTTCATGTAACTTATTTTTGGGTGCCTGTTAAAAGTTGGAGCTCTCTGCTGATCCGGAAGGAAAAGGAAGAATGTTTGTTATTGTAGTACCTTGAAGAGGTCGTTGCAAACAATGCAAATATTCTGTTAGGATAGAATGAGGAATTAAGATGGACGAGGCCTGTTCAAAGTAAACGTCTGAGAACTTGGGAGTAACTCGGGATAATTAGAGGAAGATTCGAATCGAATACCAACCAATTACAATTCTAGTGTTTCGCCAGTAACTGAATCCGGACACCTAAACTACCTAGAGTAGTAAGACTTTTCATTTGTAGCGAATGTCAGTCACCCTGGTCCTTCATTCCATTTTCCAACTTACACATGAGGTGACGTAAGTAAATCGACGAATAGTCCGAGTTCATTTAAACTTCTGAGTGCTCCATCGGATGTGTAAGCTATAATGAACTGGAATTATGGGACCTTTGACCAATAGTAGGTTACGGCACTAAGCCTGTATGACGAAATTTGGTATTCTATTCTTATTTCAACCATGTTTTACCTAAAATCGCAAGTCCATAGTACAAAAAGGTAGCCTATGGGGTCGACGTATATTTTGAAAATATTTATTTAAATTTATTTGTTTTACAGGTTTTTCTGTAATACCTTGGAACGCTATTGTTATGTTTAATTTTAAAGAAGTCATTTGTCGTATCAGTTCCATATGTTTCATTTGATTGTAATTGGCATATATTTCGCAACTTGAAATGTTTGGATCCCAACATTTCTCATATTATTATATTGTCTATTAAACTTTTATAATGTTTCAATACCCATCTGTCTTTTTCGTGGAAAAGCAGACATATAAAAGAAAATACGAAATGTATATTATTTTGGTGATATGACTCAACCCGTAAATTAAAGAAAATTGTGTTTCAAAACTGCATCCAA
Source organism: Schistocerca piceifrons (assembly GCF_021461385.2). Lineage (NCBI taxonomy): Eukaryota > Metazoa > Arthropoda > Insecta > Orthoptera > Acrididae > Schistocerca > Schistocerca piceifrons. Next base: position 433,706,949 of record NC_060138.1, read on the forward strand.
TAATATACAATAATTTTTATTTTTATAAATTTCGCAAACTTCCAGTGACATGGTTCCCTTGTAACTTGACTCAGGTATGCAAAAAAACATGTGTAAAATTTAATTTGATCACTTACCAGTTCTGGAACAATCTAGAACTTCTAGCTACGTTGTATCTTTACTCATACTAGCCAAGGGTGAGTCTTCGTTTCGACGTCGAGTGGGATGATCTGTTGTCGAGATGTTGCGCAACATGTTAGTCTTTGTCCTGCTAACAAAGTGTGCACCATGTACGATTTTTATGTTGAAATCTTTGATTTTGGATTGAAAACACATCGGAAATGTTTAACAAAACTGTAAATCAAGGGCACTGGTAATCATGAAAACTGTGAAAATTTGCAAGATGTCTTTCATTAACTAGGGCAAATTGAGGTATAAACTCCATTGCTTGCGATGCGTGAATAGGAAGTAAGCCGCAGCATCATGAAAATGCCAATAAGTAGCTTCAGTTTTTTTCAGTCTTTGACCTCTCCGTCATCCCCTAGATAAGAAGAAGACAAAATACGGAGGCACAATTATACCGACGAAAGAAGATAAATATTAAGACTTTTTGCTTGTTACAAAAACCATTGGAGAACTGTTTTTCTATACTGCCGTTTCCCGTTGTATACAACTACACGTTTACATAGCTATCTGACCAGCTGAAGAAATGCTGTTCTTTGTCATCGAACTACGTAGTAATGACTTTTAGTCGGAATTAATGAACGGAAGTGTTTGGTGTGCAATGGCAAATATCGACTCCTGCTCTAGGGAAAGATTATAAAGCTTAGCATTAATTTCGCCTCTCAGTGACGTTTACGAAGATATGACTGAAGTATATCAGTGATGGAAACTATTGTCACGTTCTTGTATTTCGTAGTTCTGCTTGTTAAACTAGACGAGGACTTACTCAAGGAAAAATATGTGTAAGTGGAAAAAAAATCTGTAGTGGAACAAAATGTATTGAAATTTGAAAAAATGGGTAGACTGGTGAGATATTTAACGGCAAAACTGGTATTCCCTAGCTACGATCTAAAATGACAGGGATCTGTGGCGTCCATTTGCTTGTATATGTAATAGCTTTTGGCGTATATACAGCGGAAACAAACGTGTGACGACTACAACACATGGAGCATTCACGCGAATGGTGTCAGTAACGCAATTGCAGTTAATTGCTAAACAAGAGGATACTACGCATGGTTGGCTCAAATTACTTTTCACGCTGACTGAAACAGCACTATAGACGTATAGAGAAAGACGTGTGGTACACTTTATTGGATGACCTCTAGTGTGTAAAATGTGACCATTCAGATATCAGAGCTTCATAATCTAATGAAATAATGGGTAGCGTCACGCGGCTAGAGTAGTAAAATAAACAATAGTGTCAGCGAAATTATGAGGGGAAAATTGTGAATGCTGAACATAAAGGACGTCCCATTTGGCGCGGAAAGTAGGGAAATATCATACAGTAATGGTTAGCTACAATCAGTAGAGTGATACAATAACGGAGCCCCTTCTCGTTTCCCGCCGCTTTCGAGAGATCCCTACAGCGATTCCTGTCCTCGGAATCTTTCACGTTGGCATGCTCCAATTAAATCTCCTCAGATTCCATGGCGTGTGATTTCAAATAAAACACTCGAGCTTTCGATAGCTGTCTCCGCCAGCGTCATGAAGAGTTGAAACCACTGACTGCCGGGGCTGACACGGTGTTTCGTTTATACAGATGTAATATCGGCGCCTCAGACCATCCAGGGAGGATGGGAGTGGCGCATGCGCGGAAGGCGAGTTGGGCAGCTCCTAGTGGCTCTGTCCCCAGCGTGACCGAGTGACGTCATATGGCACGAGCGGTTGGTGCCGCACTAGAAACTACAAGTGTCAAGACCCACTGTCCGAAGCCCGGCCCCATGCTGTGCGAAGTTTGTACCCTGGTGTCTGTTAAAATTGTTGTTTATTATAATTCCGACTGATCTTTTGATAACAGAATCCCAGAATGATGCTATCTGAGCCAAAACTCTCTTTTTTTTCTAATTGTATTCTGTGCCCGTTTTCTAGCAATAATCAGCCGTGGCCGACTTCCCAAGTTCCCTTTGTTTGAAATGTCGTGAGTACTGTGTACAAGGTTCGGCAACAGTGTAAGTAGTTTGCTCTTTATAAGTACTACCACATTTACAGGGAACACTTTGCACGCAGGAACTCTATGTTTTATGTCGTCTTTAACGGGACGTAGCATATCTCTTATCTTGGTGGTGGACTGAAACACTGGTCTCAGTCCATTTCTCTTCAGCACCCATCCCATCTTACAAGTAGTTGCCGCAAAGTATGGAAGTGTGGAAGGAATGCAACTGGCTTGAACAGTTCTGCCCGTTCACGAGGCTCTTTCGTCAGTGACACTTGAAAGCTTTTGCAATTTCTCCCTGCTGCAACCATTTTCTCTGGACACGCGCTTCAAATGATAAATTTCAGACTCTAGATGGCCGTCATCAGAAATAATCTTTGCCCTGAGTACAAATTTGGTCAGTACCGCTTTCTTTTATACAGGTTGGTGAAAAATGCTGGCGTTGAAGTATGTCAGGGTGCGTAGATGTCCTGCAAACGGGACGACGAAGTTGGCCTTTTGCCTTGATTTCAACCAAAACATCCAAGAACGGAAGTATGCCATCGCTCTCCAACTCGACAGTAAATTTAATATCGGGATGGACACCGTCCATGTGGTCGACGAACTGCTACAGTGCATTTTCACCATGAGGTGATATCAAGAAGGTGTCGTGAACGTGCCATGGGAAGAAAGGCGGCCGAAACCTCGCAGAGTTCACAGCTTACAACACAATGTGCGTCGGCAGCTGTGGCCGAGCGGTTCTAGGCGCTTCAGTCCATAACTGTGCTGCTGCTACGGTCACAGGTTCGAATCCTGCCTCGGCCATGGATGTGTGTGGTGTCCTTAGGTTAGTTAGGTTTAAGTAGTTCTAAGTCTAGGGGACTGATGACCTCAGATGTTAAGTCCCACAGTGATTACAGCCATTTGAGCCATTTGAACCTTTTGAACCTCAAAGTGCTCTACGGAAAAAGGCGCGATAGCCGGAGACATTGGGGATCCCATGGCTGTGCCATCCGACCTTTCATAATATTCGTTGCGGTACATAAAGTACGTTGTCGTTAAGGCATAGCAGAACAGGGTGACGATCTCAGGTGGAAACCGTTGGGTCAAAAGATCCAACGTGTCTTGCACCTGTGGTGTCGTAATAAGGGGCACAGCGTCCAGACTTTATCCGAAATGATACGGCTTGTAGACCAAGATGATTTTATTGTAGCTATTTCTGTCAGTTTAGTGAATATTGGATCGAGATGTGAGATTCGTGACTGAAACGGCAGGGAGCCAAGTTGGCGAGTGGTAAGCTGCTGCATCAAACTGATGCAATTTCAATGATTTTAATTACCAATAAGATCGAACAACAGTAATAACAAAAGTTTTGGCTTCCATAATATTTAGAAAAGCAACCCCCTGTTAACTATTCCGCTCTAGTATACACTCAGAATAAAGAGGACACAAGCAATAAAAGATGACGAACAAGACACAAGCAATAAAAGATGACGAACAATTGCAACTATTAGCCGCCTTAAAAAGCAACAGAATTAAGAAACACAGTTATTAACCAAGCACCTTCACGGCGACCAATGTGCTTAAATACTGTTTCAAAACATTTACAGTAAATAGCTCGCCATACTCGGCAACGAAGATATGCAAAATAAAAAAAAGTAATGGTAGCATGTGGCTATTAGCTGTGAAAGTAGTCAGATAAAATTACCGAAAGAAAGAGCATCAGAATTTAATTGTGCGCTTCATGTGTCAGACTACGTTTCAAATGCAGAATGATATTTTCACTCTGCAGTGGAGTGTGCGCTGATATGACACTTCCTGGCAGATTAAAACTGTGTGCCGGACCGGGACTCGAATTCGGGACCTTTGCCTTTTGCGGGCAAGTGCTGTACCAACTGAGCTACCCAAGCACGACTCACACCCGGCCTCACAGCTTTAATTACGCCGGTACCTCGTCTCCTACCTTCCAAACTTTACAGAAGCTCTCCTGCGAACCTTGCAGAACTAGCACTCCTGGAAGAAAGGATATTGCGAAGACATGCCTTAGCCACAAAAAATGGCTCTGAGCACTATGGGACTTAACAGCTATGGTCATCAGTCCCCTAGAACTTAGAACTACTTAAACGTAACTAACCTAAGGACATCACACAACACCCAATCATCACGAGGCAGAGAAAATCCCTGACCCCGGCTTAGCCACAGCCTAGGGGATGTTTCCAGAATGAGATTTTCACTCTGCAGCGGAGTGTTACGTTTCAAATGAGTTACAAAATCTTAGAAATAATCTATTGAACAGAAACCCTGAGGAAACAATGCCCGCCAATTGGCTGTCTTAAAATTTTAAATTCCCTACAATATCAACACTGTAGACAGTAAGAGGCTGCCTGCAACAAACCAAAAGTCATTAAGCTGTTAAAAGCTACTTTGACAAACACACAGACTAAAATCTGATCGCTACGGTCGCAGGTTCGAATCCTGCCTCGGGCATGGATGTGTGTGATGTCCTTAGGTTAGTTAGGTTTAAGTAGTTCTAAGTTCTAGGGGACTGATTTCCTCAGATGTTAAGTCCCATAGTGCTCAGAGCCATTTGAACCATTTTTTTAAAAATCAGATTTTAAAATACACACAGCAGATCAAATATTTATTCCCGAGACAGTAAAAGAAACAGTAACAAATACACCAAAGCGTAGTTACCAAACGGCTACCAGCATGAGAGGCCACAAGAATAAAAAAATAAACGCCTCTTAACGCCGAAGCGGCACAGACCAAGTTTTAAAATAAACAACAATAACAAACCTGTGCAGTGCTTCTGTCAGTGCTTTCGGTTTCAAGCAATTTTATGTACAATGTAAACACATGAAACGGATTTCATACGAAATATGTCCGCTCGCCAGCCTATTGAATTGATACTGACAAAGAACCGTCCGCCAAATGTGAGACAGAACTTCATAAAAAGTATGCATATTGTTTGTGGATGAAATTAAAATAGGCCCTGTCCACCTGGCAAGGCAGAGCATTCGGGGACTCTGATTCCAATCCGTGACTCGCCATTATCAAACAGGAAGCAAACAGCCACTTCGAACACGTCAACATATCGGGTCAATTCTAGTGTCCGATACCACCCGTCGGCTTTGACCAATGACGTAATGTGTGATGTTATTTTGTTTGTGCCGCATATTGCTGTCAATGAACGTTAAATTATTTCTCTGGGTTTCCTAGTTTTGCGCGTATATTAAAAATTCGCTGTAGATTGTTTTGTTTTCATCTCGTAATTTGTTTTCGACATATTTTGGTAATGAAAGTAGTGATTTATAAGTAGTCATGATTTATAAGGTCTTCATTTCTGAGGCTGTCCGTTATGGATGAGTCAGTTGTTTTTACTGCGAAAATTCTGCTTCAGAAAATGAGTGACCGTAACCAACTATAAAATTTTTACGATCATTGGGCGTCATTGCTGAAATTTGCAAGTGCAGTGTCTGTGGAAATTATACGGTTTTGACGAAGTTTGCGTCATCATGATCTTCCGACAAATTCATGTGGAGGTGCAGAAAAAATAACATATGGAGTTCCATACGCAGTGGGACGTGGTTCGAAAGATCGAGACTGAATTTACAAGTAATTGTCATGCTAAACTACTATTTTTGCTATGAATATTCTTGTAAATCTGTAATGCACGAAGCAGGGGTCTCGTGCGGCGCTGTATATGTGGAAGAAGGTTCTGTAGTCATGTCGGATAGGATTGCTTCGTACAAGGGGTTGGGTGAAAGGGGTTATCATTTGGTTGTGAATAATAATATTCAGTTTAAAGATTATAAGACGGGGGAATGTACCAGTTCTATCGAGGGGTATTTGGGGGCTGTAAAATCTGTTGTCGGGTGGGGAAAGAAAAGGATTTCTGTGTTGCAAGGCGATTTAGACGAATACTGTTGGAGGAAGAGTATTCCTAAAGGTTATTGTTTGCGTCTGACTGAGGGCGGGTGGTAGGGAAGAACTGATTTGGGTGGTACCTCATTCGTTCCTGGCACTTTGTATTTCTTATTATTTTTTTCATTAGTTATTCTGGATTTTGCTTCTTTCTAACATTATTATTTCTTGTTATGTCCTTCTTTCGTTCTTGTCAGCCCCGATCTTTGACTCCTTTGAAAGTTCATATGCGGTAAGTTTCTTTTTATGTAGCCACTTTTACGTTTTCCTTTTCGTTGTTTCTGCCACACTTCTCTTATTTTTGCTGTCGCTTCTGGTGTATCGATTTTACTGGGTTTTATTTGGAGCTACTGTAGCTGGTGTGACTTTCGTGTGGTATAGTTATCGGTTGCAAGGTTCGATCATTTTTGCGTTTTATTTCTTTGCGTGTGCAGTAATGTATGTAAAGATTTTCATTTTTTGAAATTATAGTCGTATTCTGTAGTTCACTAACAAGATCATATTTTAAGCACGTTTCCGATATGTTACAAGATTTTTTCGCAACAAACAGTAATAGTGGATCGGTAACTAGAAACGACCTCCTACATAGGTTGCTTCTAGTAACCGATTCCAACTATTCGACGGTTCATTATTTAGATATTTTTTGCAGTACGTGTGTAAAATTAATATATGCGCTCGTAATTGCTGTCGTGTTATTATTTATTTCAGTCATCTTGAACTCGTTTTAATGAAATTCGTGCGTAAATAATAGTCGCGTTAAATGTATTATTTTACGGCATGCCACATTCGTTTGTTTAAGAGTATGATCCGTTCCATTCATAGATTGTTCATTGCAGCATCTTTGCCTTACGTATGACGTTATTGGTCAAAGCCGACGGGTGGTATTGGACACTAAAATTTATCCAACATGTCCGCCAAAACACTTCAAGTGGACCCAACTGACAAAGTCAGTCCCTCGGTGGTTTTATATTGAGCCTCCAACAAAATTCCCTCCACAAGTCTCCGTAATGCAAAGGACGGTCAGTCAACCTCCTTGCCGTAGCTCACGTGCGAGCCTTTACCGTCGCGAAACACTACGTCCTTGGCCCCTAGTGGGACGCCCCGGCCACAGTTACCAGGCAACGCGCCAAAGACGTTACACTAGAGCGGCAGGTGCCGTTAAATACTCTCGCACGGCTCACTGATATTAGCCCGATCGAATTAACGCAGTTGGGTGAAGACAGTTTCACTAATTGATTTCAGCATTGTTTTGTTTATCTCAAACATGGCATGTTAGTGATGTCTCTAGCATGGCACACATTATAATATTATAAAAATATGATTCCTTCTGAGGAAAAGTTAAGTCCTACCATCCTTTAAATCATTGTACAACTCCTGTACCGAGAAATACCTGAATGAACACTAATATATTTGATTGATACTTTAGGTATTCTGTCAATGGGATGATGTCAGCCATTTCTGATGTATCAAGAGTACTTGAGGAATTAGCAGTCTTTACTGCACTCTAATAAACACAGTCCGCAAGAAAATTATAGGACCACTTTTTCGATACCCCATAACGGTTTCCCACTTGGACGCATAAGTTTGAAATTTGGCTCAATGTTGCCCACAACCATGCTCTGTAACGGCGCCAAAGCTTGGCGACCTGCAACCTATCCATCTGGCTTAATGGCACTTCAAACGCCATGGCATCGACACATGTGAAAAAAAGACCACAGCTCAGAAGTTGATGTAAGCCTCAAGGTGGATTAATGATGTCACATAGGCACCAATTTTCACCACAACACTTTCTAACCTCATCGTGGACGTGTTACATGATCACATGGCCGTAAGCATAGAATTGTGAAGATCGACAGTCGCCTCTCTGCCGAGAGCAGAGCAACAGTCGGGAGTCGTGGCGTAGCTTTCGTGGAGCGTGGGCAGAGTGTTGTGTTGACGTCGTGGCTGCAGTACGTATCTTACAAGTTATGGTGAAGTAATTGAAAATGTTTGCATACAGTTTTTGCGTTTAATTTCTGTGTTCACGACTCAGTATCAATGTTTATACAAAATTTGATGTTTCTCGGTTTCGTTTGCCTTGTCGGGAGAATAAGAATCAACCAAGTCGGACGGTCACGGAAAAATAATGTCGACTAGTATGACACTAACTGCAAGTTGTAAGTGAAAGAAACACATAACTTTCTGACTGGCTGATTATCACGAGCGCAGGCACTGCCTCGTTTGTATATCGCACTCGAAATTTTATGGAGCATCGAAATTTTATTCGGTCTCGCGCACGCTCGTGTTATAAACTATTGAATTGTTTAGTACTGCTGAAAGAACTGTGCCAATCGTAGACTGATGAAACATACGTTGAACAGTGACTATTTTGTATTCTACGCACCGTGTTTTTGCATCGGATACCATCATTTAGACAGCAATCTTGTACGTCATAACGGACACATATTTGGAGTGATCACGTCCATTGTGGAATTATGTTAATTGTGAACAGTGCAGCCCTACCCTGCGCGAGTGTTTAACTGAATGCGGTGAATTCTACCAGATTAACCTGGTATTGTTGGTGTGAGTGGCTCATCTCCCTGCTAGACAATAATTATCACAGAACACATCATAGAAGGCAGTGCAGAGAGACAGAGAGAGCAGAACAACCGCAGCGGGAAGGACCAGGTACGTCGGTTTAGGCATACGTTCGTTAAACATCGAGCCCCGTTCCTGTGTCTATGGAGTGTTGTACAGTCTCGAGTGCTAAAGGCTAGCTTTTTTAGTACTGCATATCTACCCCGTTTCTTCCCGGACGTGTTACAATACCCCATCTACCCAGATTTCACCTCTACTTCCGCCACCTCTAGGGTGGGGGTCAGAACCGCGACACAAAACGTTGACTGCAGTCATGGACAGTGCGGCTGGTTCCGGCGGAGGTTCGAGTCCTCCCTCGGGCATGGGTGTGTGTGTTTGTCCTTAGGATAATGTAGGTTGAAATCAATCGTGTTTCTAAAGCGGGGTCGATGGAAACATTTCATACACACCGCAGCTCAGAATCAACACGGAGACGCCTTAGGAGGGGCTTAAAGGAAGTCAACGAAACCATCCTTACCCTTGGGAAACAGTGCTCTTCCAGGTACTCCTCGGTACAGGAACTGTATACTTTGAAGATCGTAAGGCACTACTTTTCCTCAGAAGGAATCATATTTTGCAAACATTTCGCTGCTGAAAACATTTTTGGCGATGTTCTAGAAAACATTCGACACTGCTGCCACCCTCTGATCATTCGAACCGTACTCTAAGGACATCGTAAGACTGGAACACCAAGGAAATGATGTCACTCCTTTCGAATGTAGTGCGACAGTAATTTTTACTTTGTTGCACGGGGTGGAACCATTAGAGACATTCGAAACAATTCCATGGAATTTGGAAATGATTCGAGGCAGCGAAGGTGTTTCATGCTTTTTCAGCGCTTCTTTTTAATGCCCTCCTATGGCGGGTAAAACGGAAAAGTGTCGTCGTAAGACACCCCACCCACGCATCTTTGTTGAGCACATTACAATTGTGTCTGTCGGAAACGACGGTACCAATATAGTTATGCGGATGGTCTAGGGCCTGAAGGTAAGCGAACTATATCTAAGGTGCGTAGAAAGGGATTGCCCAACCCGCAAGGGTTACCGAGGGACCTGCCGTACTGTGGGGTCTAAGAGAGGCCCTTTGCCGTTTTATTCGTCAACACGGTAAATTAGGACCCCCCCCCCCCCCAGCCCTACCCCGTGATCACACTATCACGCTACAGTAGTGAGCGAAACAGAATAAAATGCCCTCCGCTGTTTCGGATGACCACAAAGACCGTCGAATGGTTTTCAACGGTCCATAGTGGTTCCACTGTGGGAACAAGAGCAAAATTAGCGGTCGCAATACACACCAAAATGGTGACATCACATTCATGGGGTTTCAGCCTCACGATGAAGTGGAGAAACACCCACCGTGTAGCAGCAGTGACGAACGTTGTCAAGAACTTTGTCCAGTTGCTCACGCGCTGTAAACTATCGTTTTCAACGGCAAAACATATGTGAATCAACGCCCCGAGGGAAGGGGTGGTCTCATTCAGGCCCTTTATGCCACCCAATGAGTTCTTTTGGTGTCAATTCTGATCGGCAGGGTCCTTGGCCACTCAGAAGAACACTGCGAGATTTCAACGCTTGGTGCCGCGGTTCTGGCAACCATCGCAGAGGCGGCAAAAGAAGGGGTCCACAGTGGAATGGGAAGAATTGTGGTGTACTTTGGTGCCGATGGGAATAACTAACCGACATCAAAACTCACATGAACATCTCAGCTGTGCTCTTCTTTTCGCCCTTGTCGACACTTGTGACGTTAGAAGTATCGCTGAGCCCAAAAGTGACGTCTCGGGCAGCCACGTTTTTGCACCATTACAGAGAAGGGTTGTAGATACCTTTGAGCCAAATTTCAAGCTTATGCGTTCGAATGGGAAACGATTATGGGGTTTGGAATAAGTTATTTTTAATTTTATTGAACCGTATAAATTGAAGATTCTCTCGTAACAGATGTCATCAGAACGTCTTATTTCTATATGTTTTTCGTTGCATCAGTATTCCTAAAGCTTTGATGCTTCCCGCCACGAGTCCATTCCTGTGCCAACCTCTTCATCTCAAAGTAACACGTTCTAAGTCTTCAGTTATTTGTCGGACATATTCCAATCAACGTGTTCCATTACTACAACCCTGGAAGTTAGTTACTGATGCCTTAATGCGTGTACTATCATACTGACTATTCTTGTGTGCTCCAAATATTTATTTCCTCTTCGCTTCTGTGCGGTTCTTACATTATCAGTTCACCGACCGTTAACTTTACTTACAGCACAACATCTCAATCTCATCGACTTTCATCTTTTCCCGTTTTCTCACAGTCTGTGGTTCACGACCATACCGTTTTGTGCTCCAAATATAAATAGTCAGAATATTCTTCCACAAATTAAGGCCTTTGTCTAATACCAGTGTAAGACAAGTGCGAAGGATTTCGTCCCTAGTGTTCAATCGAAGCAGCAGTGAGGGAAATAAAAACAAAATTCAAGAGTGGGATTAAAATTTATTGCTAATATTTGCTGATGCCATTACTGTACGGGAAAGTGAAGAAGAATTACAGGATGTGTTTAGTGGAATGAACTGTTTAATGAGTGCAGAGTATGGACCGAGAGTAAATCGGAGACAGACGAAAGTAATGAGGAGCAGCAGAAATGAGAAAAACGAGAAACTTATCAGGATTAGGGTTCACGAAGTAAATGAAGTTAAGAAAATCTGCCATCACGGCAGTGAAATAACCCATGACGGACGGAGTAAGGAGGAGATACAAAACAGACTAGCACTGGCAGAAAGGGCATTCCTGTCCAAGCGGAGGCCTCTAGTATCACACGTAGGAGAATGTTTGTTTGCAGCACGGCGTTATATGGGAGTGAGACATGGACTGGTGAAAACAGGAACAGTAAAGTATCGAAGTCTTTGAGGTGACGCTACAGAACAATGTTCAAAATTAGATGGACTGGTAAGATAAGGTATCAGGATGTTTTCTCAAAATCAGTGAGAAAGAAATATATCGAAAACACCGACAAGATGGTGGAGAGAATGATCGGACATCTGTTAAGATACTGGGGATTAACATCCATTGTATTAGAGGGAGCTGTAGTGGGTAAGAACCATAGAGGAAGACAGAAATTGGAAAATATCCAACAAATAACTGAGGACGTAGGTTACAACTGCTACTCTGAGATGAAAAGGTAAAAAAATAAATATCGTGTGAGTAGGACCTCCCGTCGGGTAGACCGTTCGCCGGGTGCAAGTCTTTCGATTTGACGCCACTTCGGCGACTCGCGCGTCGATGGGGACGAAATGATGATGATTAGTACAACAACACCCAGCCCCTGAACGGAGAAAATCTCCGACCCACCCGGGAATCGAACCCGAGCCCTAAGGATTGACATTCTGTCGCGCTGACCACTTTTTAATCTTATTTTGTTCTATATTGTTCGTTGAATTTGTTTATGGCGGACGTCCGATGGCACTCGTTCAGGTTGGTCGTTGATCCGTTCACTCAGTGTTTTTGTTACAGAGGGTAGCTAAACCTTCTGACCGAACACGCTGAGCCACCATGGCGACGTACTCAGCTACCGGGGGCGGACGGATGAGAAGGTTAGTGCAGGAGACAAATTCGTGGTGGGTCGCATCAAACCAGTAAGAAGACCTATGGCTCGAAAAAATAAAAACAATAAAATTTGAGCCTCTTTTGTCTAGAAGTACCCTCTTTATCTTGCTAGTCATTTTTCTATGTGCTTCTTTCTTCATCCGCAATGTATCATTCTGCTTTCAAGGTAGCAAAATTCCTGCACTTTCTCTACTTTGTGTTACCCAATTTGATGTTAAATTTACCACTCGTCTCGCTTTTAGTACACCTGATTATTTTCATCTTTCCTTGTTTTAATCTCAGTCCCTACTTCTTACTCGATAGACTTTTTAATGTCGTTCAGTATGTCATGTAATTGTTCTTCATTTTTCACTTTTGTCATGAGAAAATCAAACCATCGATATTCTTTAACCTTGAATTTTAATCTCACTCCTGGAACTGTCTTTCATTTTCTTAATTGCTTCCTAGATGTAAAGAGTGAACAGCATTAGCAGCATTACCAGGAACTGTTGTTGATAATATTAGAGTACTTTGAGCAATAAATGCCCTTTCTTTGAGTGCTAGTTTGTTTTCATATCTTAACTGCGTTTTCATCATTCGCTTTTTCCCTTCCAGGGTAAAGGAATCGCTTCACTTCATATGGTACGTGGCCCCACGTATGAAGTTTAGATTATATCGATCTCATTTCTGCCGGCCTGAGTGACCGAGCGGTTCTAGGCGCTACAGTCTGGAACCGCGCGACCGCTGCGGTCGCAGGTTCGAATCCTGCCTCGGGCATGGATGTGCGTGATGTCCTTAGGTTAGTTAGGTTTAAGTAGTTCTAAGTCCTAGGGGACTGATGACCGCAGAAGTTAAGTCCCATAGTGCTGAGAGCCATTTGAACCATTTTTGATCTCATTTCTTTTCCATTCATTACTTTCGTCGTTTCTCTAGATCACTCGAAATGTATGTTCTGTGTCCTGCAGGATGTTCATTCCACTCCAGATATGCTGTAACTCGTCACCAAAGGATAGAAATGTCATCACACCCTGTCAGCCGGTTTTCTATTCGGCACAGGATAGGTAGAACACAGTTTAAGGTCATTCCCACTGGTGCGACGCCAAGATCGACGAAACGAACAGGCGGTTCCTGTGGCCGATGGCAGCACAATTCACATAGTGAATGTGTAATTGAGAGCAAATTCCGGAGCATAATGTAAATCCTCGTAACTGTGTGCAAACAGCCGACTGAGCGATCTGAATCGAAATATATAAACACAGGCAAGGCCAGTCATTCTGCTATCAACGGCTTTAGAGAATAGCAAGCATTTGCGACCAAGTGTGATACTGTGGTATTTATGGACATTCGTGCGTCAGTGAAGACGGAGGACGCACCCACGTGACATGCCCGCCGCAGCGTTGGTGCTCTGTAAGGGAGCAACTTGTGGCTGTGGTTAAGACCTCCGAGTGTCGCTGACCAGGTACTTGAGCATGCGCATACTAAACCCCTCTTCACTTTAACTCTCATGTTGGTTTGCAAATGGCCTTGCTTTAGTGGAATTACTTGAGGAAGGGAGGAGAGAGGTGCTGGGATTCCACCAAAAGCTCCTGCGTTATTGCCTCATCATAATTTACATCTGCATCCTTTTGGAGCCTTGTTGATATTGGGGTGTTCAGTATGAAGATCGGTTAGAAGTAGCTCTTCACGCTAGTCTATACTGTGGAAGCCTTCGAATAACTACGGCAACCCACATCCATTTGAATCCGTCTACTGTGGCCAATTTTTGGTCTGTTAACACAATTTTAGCTCTCCATACTTCGCTCTTTTGGCAAATTGACTGTTGCTATATGTTTCAGATTGCATTCGATTAACCGATGTCTTCTTTTAGTCAAATTGTGCCATAAATAGCTTTATTTCGTAATGCAATCTATCCATCTGATATTCAGCATTCTTCCATATCACCGCGTCTCCATAGCTTCTACTCTGTCTCTGTCTTAATTGTTTATTGTCCACATTTGACTTCCGCACAAGCCTAGATGCCAGACAGATAGCTTAAGAAAAGACGTTCTAACGTTTAAATTTATATTCAATGTTTTATAAAACAGTAATTACTTCGTGAGTTAGTTGGTAAAAATCAGTTTTGTTTTAGGAAGACAAATGGTTATGTGGAAGCAATTCTGACGTTGCACTTGACAACGGAGGGCTGAAAAATCAGGCTACTTGACTAGCTTTTGTAGGTGTAAAGAAAGAATTCGAGAATGCAAAGCAGATTTACATATTAATGATCCATAGAAGATGGGGGCTAAAGTGGAGAGAGCAACAGTTTGTTTCAGTATCAACAAAACCCGAGGAAAAGACATAAATGTGGAAGGTCAAGAGGTCTTTGTTATGGATGATGTGTGACTGGTTTGCATTTTATGACTGCTGTTTTTCAAGCCGAACATGTGGAAGCAATGAAGGAAGCGAAAGAAAATTTTTGAACAGGAACAAAAATACAAGGGGAACAAACCAAATCACAAAACCGTCCCCTCCTTCTGCCCGGACAGAGAAGATTCTGACCTGTTGAACTAATGGACGACGTATTTGCCACAGAATGTGGGTTACGGGTTAACATACCAAATATGTAAGTGATGGAGTATAGGGAAAGGGATGGACGTCCTATTCGGCACAGGATGTAGCTTAAGGATTAACAAACCAAGTATGAAAGTGATGAGTAGAGAAAGGAATGGACGACATATTTGGCAACGAATATGGCTTAAGGATTAACAAACCAAGCAATAAGTGATTGAGAGTAGAGAACAGTAGTAGTGGAAGAAACGAAATAAGTCTCCCTTCAAGGAATTCGTTTTACATGTCATGATCAAAGCAAAGATGTCAGAAGGAGATTGGTTCATGAGGACTACGGTCTCATGAATGAAAGAGCTCTGCTCGTATCACACATGTATACATATATATGAAAATGAGAAAAACATTTAACAAAATGCACATCCGCAGCATGTAATATTAGTAATTATCGCCTCACAAACATTAATATACGCTCAATAGTAAATGCCTGATGGCCTTAAGTTATGGAACAATTGTAAAGTAAAAGAAATGAACCATCGCATAGCAGCGACAGAGTCTATCATTCTTTATCTTTGCCGTTCTTGCGCGGTGCCTGTAAATCTCTATGTACATGTATCGATTAATGGTATAAAAAAGAATTCTGTTGTTTCAAGACAAATGAGGCTTTTAGCGCCTGACCTTTTACTATTTGTACTCTATGAAAGGCGTACGCGGACTTGCTGCGTTCCGCAACTGTATTCTATATTTTATGTGAAAATATTGAGTGAATATGCTAATTGTTTTTTTTTCAGTCAGAAAACATGTAGTTTCTTGTAACTGATTACGAACAGACAGCATCAAGAGGACATTTTGATTGTTATGTATAAAGCATTTAACCACAATGGTCATCTATTGTAATTTAATATGAAAAGGTACGTAGTATTAAAAAAAAGGCGTGTTAAAGATAAGTGTGCTTATTTTAGTAAATTAACGTTGATGATTTCCATCTCCTTATATACCTGAAGGATAATTATTTTGTGTTACTTCATCACCAGAAATTACGATCACGCTGATGGGCCAAACGCGGCATGAGGCAGGAGGAACATTATCGTTTTCCTATTATTTCTGAACCAACTTTTTTGTGTAGGGTTGCATTTCTTTTAAAGTCTATAAGTCTTCTGGTCCCTTAGTGTTGATCCGGGTATGACTACATCGCGACTATAAAAATTCACAGAAATGTAAATGTTTCTTCCGAACGATCTCAAATATGTATATCAATATGCTGCTCTTATTCAGGTATTTAATGCTCAACGTATGTTATTATAATAGTGTAATCAATCCGTGATCCTGTTGCCAAGTGGCCCACCAAAATATTCACTTTTTCGATATTTTTGAAAAAAATATAAAATAACAATTCTTTTTCTTTTCGTGCCCCAAGAGCAACGCTACACTTGGCGCGCGAACAGGGACTTGATCAAAAATCATTTCATGTATGTGTTTAAAAATTTTTCAGTGCTTGTTCTAATAATTGTTCCATTTTTTAATGTGGATGCAATTCAACCGAGAAAGAGAAGTGGGAAAACCTTTTAATTAATTTAGCAGAACGATTAATGAAATTATAAAAAAACGCGAGTATCCAGCCGTATCACCATCAAGACAGCCATAGTAAGTGAAATTTTTATACACAGTAGCCAAGCTTTCGTAGTGATGTTGCATCTTTCGAGTTGATCAGAACGTAAACCTGTCTTTCCTTGCCTTGAAACAGCTTTATTTCAATTTGTCCATAGTCCATTCTTATGTAGATAAATTCAGTGAAAGTGTACCATTGTTGTCAGTGCATAAAAAAAATTACGATATGGCGGATAATTACGCTCAAAACTGGTAAAACGTGTGATACTTCATTTGTTTGTAGGAACCATCTTGTCTTCTTGGCGTACATGAACGTCAGTTGTTATCCAGAGTTAAAATTTCACCTTAGGTCGCAGTAAGCCATAGCACTACGTCACAGACAAACGACTGACGGCAGTGACAAACAATATATGTAGCATTTTGACGTTTGACAATTAATTCATGAACATGGCTGACGGTAAACAGCGGACACAAACAAAAGCAGACGACAGTGGTGATGCGAATGGACCTCACTATCCATTACGATCACGCGCGATAGGTACACGAGCGGAGGCAGAAGCAGCCTCGACCGAAGTTTTAGATGCTGGTCCTAGTCTGCAAACTATTCCCGCTTATGAAAAAAATGACTTGACCGCAATGATCGAAGCAATAATGGAACGCAAGTTCGAAAGTCTAAGATAGAGAGAAGCGCAAAGACAGGAACGTGAAAAGCAGGAAAAATTAGATGAAAAGGCCCGCGAAGAAAAAGAGAAGGCCGAAAGATGGTATAATAAAAATCAGGTCCTTACAAATCTGTGCAATTCAGTAAAAGCAGACATAAATTCAGTAAAAACAGAAATAAATTCAGTAAAAACAGACATAAATTCAGTAAAAACAAATCTCCAAACGGAGATAAATGACCTAAATACACGGTTAAATTCGGTAAAGGCTGAACTAAAGGCAGAGATTAGAGCTGATTTAAATACCCTGTTGGGTAATGTCCAAAGCCATATCAGTAGTCAGATCACGACCATGAGGCTAGAAGTTGACACACAAGTAGAGTCAAAAATAGAGGATATTTCAAAACGGTTAGATGAAAAAATCGAAGCAGCCAAGGGAGAGATAAATTCAAAAGTAATGGAATATCAAAAACAAGCTGCGACCTTAAAAGAAGATTATACTGCAATCTCTGATGAGGTCACAGGAGTTAAAACCGCAGTAGACACGCTCGAGAATGTTGTTGATAATCTTTCCAAACAGATTGAGACTCTTAATGTAGACGATCAAATAAAGAATACTGTTAAGGCACATGCTGAAGCACTGTCCGACGACTACCAAGAGTGGATTAAAAACAAAGACGGATTCAGAGCAAACATGGTCAAGAACGAACTCAGGGAAACTGTCAAAAACGTGACCTTTGAAATATTGGCAGCCCCTGGAAAAACAGGAGACACGGTGATGTCACAATTAGGCCAAATAAGACGAACGTTAGCTCAAGATTTACCTGAATGGCGTCAACAGATAGTTGATGAAGTTCGTACACTAAAATGTCAAGTTGAAAATTCCCCACCTCCCGTGTCAGGAGATTGGAATAAGTCACCACGATGTAATGAACAACAGCAGGTACATTACCGTTCACCATTTGATAACGCTCAAACTCATAGTTCTATAGAAGCACAATTTAACCAGAGTACCAGTCCACTCACTTTTGTCAGTTTGATGCAGGAGAAAAGCGTGATCAAACATGGTGTTTTTCCGACCTTTCACCCACAGAAAAGAGAAATTCATCCTATAGTGTTCCTCCGAAATTTTTCAGAAATTTTCCCGAATAGCTGGAGTGACCGCCAGCGAATTCAATTCGTTACTGGATTTATCGTAGGCGATGCTGCCTTATGGGGAACCGAAATGGTCGGCTCTTGTAATAGTTACAAAGAGTTTGAACAGATGTTTTTAACTAAATTCTGGAGTTCTGGTGTGCAGCAGCACCTGAGAAAAGAGGTTTACAACGCCGAAGTGTTTAACAGTAAGCATGGTAGTTTGAGAAGATATTTTGAAAAGTATTTAGCGAAAATCAAGTTCTGGGATTCGCCGATCACCGCCAAAGACGTTATTATGATTCTAAAAACTAAGCTACCGATTGCGATGAGACAAAAGTTAGTAAACGTGTCTGAGGACGATACGTACACCTTCCTATCTGTGTTAGACTCATTAGACCTGATTTAAGAGGACGCTAGAGTTGATGTTGGCAACGCCCACTTCAGTGCAGGCGGCCAGCACAATACAGAATACGCAGGCAGCAATGGTGGCCGAGCGAAAGCGCGTCACAGCGACGGCCAGTACCAACCCCACAACGGTTTCAAAAATAAACACACTACGTACTCCAACAGTAAGTACAAAAATAAGTACAATAACGGCCAGAGATACAATCCTATATATAATTCGTCACCACCTCATTACGGAAATGCACTTTATAATACACAGCACCAGCAATATGGAAACACGCAACCGATCAACGGTAATTATCAAAACGATCAGTCTTACGATTCAAATCGTCAGTGGAAAGGAAATAAATGGCATAATCAAGATGGAGACCAATGTATACCTTTCAGTAACGGTTACAATCAACACAAGCCACAGCAAAATACCTTTCCGCCACAAAATATACACTTCACGCAACAAGCGAACGGACCTTCGGGAAGTCTGAAGCCTAAACGCCCGCATAATACGCAAATTTATTATTCGCAAGCGAATACGCCGGGACAACAAGATCCATTTCCAACCGAGTTCATACCACAAAACCAACACCAGTGCCAGACGAAAGAAAATTTAAGAAATATAAATCAGCAGGAAAGCAAGCGTCGAGTGGAAAATTAAAAGCAGCACCTTTGAGCCTCCTAGAGGATGCTGCAGGTTTGAATAGGGGGCACCCTGTCCCTAAGTCCACACGAAATTAAAGCAATTAGGTATAACAAAGAGACCAACTTACGGGATGATCTAGTAGCAGACACTGAGAGGAAAGACAATGATGGCGTATGGGACGAACACGTTCAAGCTTCCATAAGAGTATCAATTGCCAACATACCAGTAACAGCCATTGTAGATACAGGAGTTAATACAAATGTCTTATCTTTATGTTTATTTAAGCAAATATCCTCTGTTTGCAAAGTTTTATCACTTCTAATTCAAGGTTGCACCGTTTCGGGAGCAATTGGTCCACTAACACAACGTGTAAATTTTCAGACTCAGCTTCAAATCCAGATAGAGTCTATTTCAGTAACGTGCATTTTTCTTATTGTTAAAAACCTATCAGTGCCATGTAACCTCAGTATGGAATTCTTGAGGCAGACGAAAGCTAAAATTGGCATCGAGTGTGGAATCTGTACTCTAGTAGCGAGCCAGCAACAAGTAATTGTAAATTTGTTAAGAAGTAAGGTGAAGACAAACTTTGGGGTGCTTCAAATAGCAGCACGGTCATGGACTAAAAGAAAACAGGACAGTCAGACAGAAGACATGACAGATCTTGAAAGTGTTAACGACGATGAGTATAAAGACCTAATTCCCGGTCAGAATGAATTATACGGTAAAGCTAGTGAGTCCACTGAATTATCCAAACAACAGAAGAATGAGCTGTATAATTTGTTAACAGATTACGTTCAAGTATTTTCTAAGAAACCGGGACTAATGAAAGGCTTTGAATATCGAATGAATGTCCTGCCCCATTCAACCTACTGTAGAACACGCTATTCCATTCCATATGCGAGACGCGAAGCTGTCAAGAGCGAGATCATGAAAATGTTACGCTGGAATGTGAGAGAAGTATCTCATTCACCTTATTCGAGTCCTTTATTGTCTGTACTAAAATCAGATGGTAGCCTAAGGCTAGTCCTAGATGCAAGATTAATCAATAAAATATAGTACCCACAAGAACGAGACTAGAAGCTCTTGAAAAGCATTTGCAGAAGTTTCATGGAGTTAAGTATTTGAGCACCCTCGATTTGAAAAGCTGTTAGTGGCAAGTAAAACTTGCGCAGGAGTCTAGGAAGTACACTGCGTTTATATTTGCAGGTAGATCTTACCATTTCAAAGTTGTACCGTTTGGACTAAATGTGAGTTCCGGAATTTTTATTTCTGCCCTTGACTATGTACTAGGTCCTGAACTTTTAGATAAGGTAACAGTCTATGTGGATGGCGTTCTTGTAGCATCGAAAAATTGGGAAGATCATGTGGCCCTTCTGCAAAAGGTATTTCAACGATTCAGAGAGTATGATGTTACAGCAAATCTTAAGAAATCCAAGTTTGGAAAAAAGTGAAATTAAATTTTATGGACACATCATCACCCCTGAAGGAATCGAACCTGACTCGGAAAAATTGTCTGCTACAAAAAACTTTCCGCACCCTGAATGGATTTATCGGTCTTACGTCATTTTTCAGACGTTTTGTTCCCAATTAGGTATTGAACAATCCCGCTCTTCACAACCTTTTAAAAAAGAATTCACATTGGAATTGGACGCCGGAATGCCAAGACGGATTTCAGAAAATTAAAGACAGTCTGGCTAACAGTAAAATTCTCCATCATCCTCAGATGAATATGGAATTTTGTATTACTGCAGACGCTTTCTTTGTGGGTATCGGCGCTTGTCTTTTCCAGATTCAATTAGTAAATGGACACGAGCAAATCCAAGTGACCAGCTTTGCGAGTCGTGTGTTATCTGAGTGTGAAATGTCTTATTCGGTTACGGAGTTGGAGGCACTCGCCGTAGTATGGGCTTTTAGGCGATTTAACTATTATATCTATGGAAGAAAAATTAAAGTGTATTCAAACCATCAAGCCTTATCATTCCTCCTTACATGCAAGTTGCAACATCTCCGTCTTACTCGATGGTGCTTATTCCTGCAGGAATATGACTTTGACATTATATATATAAAAGGTAAAGATAATGTTATCGCAGACGCACTTTCTCGCTCACCTGAGGGCTTACCAGAAACCAGCGAACTGGTGGACAAAATGTCTAATTATAAAGTTTTGTTAATGAAAGATCCAATTCACAAAAAGTAATTTCTTCAGTTATGTAGGCAGATTCAGATTCTTCAAAATACAGATCCAAAATGGAAAAAGGTTAGACAAATTCTTCACGAAAATCCAGCCCACAAATTGTCCAAGTTTTATAAAGTTCATAACCAAATGCTATTTCACATGACGTCTGTGTCATCTGAGAGGTGGTGTGTTTGCATCCCTCGAAATTTCATTTAACATCTTCTGTGGTATACTCACATTTCATGGGGTCACTACGGACCAGAAAAATGTAAAAGGAAAATATCGACTTACTGTTATGTTCCGAATCTACATCAGAGAATCCATAAATTATTGAGAAACTGTGTCATCTGTCAAAAGGCAAAATCCTTAAACATTTCCACTTCAATCCCACTAAATCCAATAATTGCTGAAAGGCCAAACCAGCTTCTTAGTATTGATTTGGCAGGTACACTACCCACCGGTAGGAGAGGCGTTAAATACTTAATAGCAATCCTGGACAATTTTTCTAAGCACATAAGACTGTACGCAGTGAAATCTTCTTGTGCAAATCTGATAATTCGTCGCATTGAAAATGATTATTTCCCACGATTCGGGGTTCCAGAATCAATCTTGTCCAATAATGCTTCAAATTTCACATCACGCCCGTGGCGTGAATTTCTTGCTCGCCATGGAATGAAACAAATTTTGATATCCATGTTTCGACCGCAATCGAATCCGACAGAAGGAATCTTCAAAGAATTTAACAGATTTATAAGGACGTACATTCCGAATAAGCAATCTAAGTGGGTAGACTTCGTAACACCTTTCGAACAGTTTGTAAATCACCTTCTTCATCTGTCGACCGGATTCACGCCACATGAGTTAATGTCAAGATCAAAAGAAAGGAATGAAAGGATAGACCCCATTCCAAAGTTACAAGACAACGAATTGGACCTAGACGCAAAAATCAGGCAAGCTCTCATATCATTGACAACTTATGCTAACCTCCGAAAAAAGGCATTTGATAAGGAGGTAAACAGAGTTATAGATTTCAAAGAAAGAGAAAAGGTATTAAGTCAGGACTCACTTTAAACCATCCCTGTTGTTAAAGAAGAATCGTAAGTGGCAACACATTTATGAAGGTCCCTTTGTAATAATGAGGAAACGACACATTGGTAGCTATCAGTTATCTGAACCTGCCACGAATAAAATCAAAGGATTGTTCCATCATCATGATTTAAGAAAATTTTATAACGCCAGGAATTAAGTTAATTTATGCTGAAAGAAAATTCTAAGGTATTGGAGATCAGGATTACCCAATGAGTGACAAGAACTGAACTGAACTGACTACGGACGTTAACCGGTGCTAAAAGGAAACCTTATGTATTAAAACAACGCGTCTGTAAAATAAAATACAGAATAAGTTGTAGACAAGTATTTACATGAATAATCTTTATGTAAACAGGAGGACATGTCCTATAGGCGATTTTCAGCTTTAGTTATAAGTTAGTATGTAAGAAAAATGATGTACTCGAGAGGTGCTAATTATCCCCGAGGTACTAAAATGAGGAAAGAGGAAGGAGCGAATAATGCACTTCTCTCGCTAAATAGTAATTTGAAAATGAGCAGGAAGGAGCGAATAATGCACTTCTCTCGGTAAATAGTAATATGAAAATGATGATTATATGTGCTTAGTATTAGAAAGTGAAATTTAATCGAGGACAAATTAATGACCTATTTTGAAAGGAAATATTTAATGTCCATACAAAAGAGGAAGGTAGTGTGAGAAGATTCGATTCCATGAGGTTATTCTCTATTTTCA
Organism: Schistocerca piceifrons; assembly: GCF_021461385.2. Taxonomy (NCBI): domain Eukaryota; kingdom Metazoa; phylum Arthropoda; class Insecta; order Orthoptera; family Acrididae; genus Schistocerca; species Schistocerca piceifrons. The sequence goes on from NC_060138.1 coordinate 433,730,133, forward strand.
AATGTGTCGTAAATAAGGCACCACCTGTTAGCGCAAAACAGTCGGTAGATTTAACTTGTAAATTCCAGCACAGTGCTGTGCCAACGATAAAATAACATCTCTTTGAAGTGAACAGATACCTAGGATTAAGCATGAACAGATTGATAACGCAGTGCAATTGTTCTAAAAAGACCTGACGTTAACCTTAACTCTTTGGAGCACGGTGGTATACATAGTATACCACCTTTTGAAAATTTTCTTGGCTCTTTGCACAGTGGTTTAACTGCACGACCACCACTCTAATATGCTCACCTAGTTCTCTACTTATCAGACAGATGGCACTCACTGCCTATAAGGAATCAGTTCCCGCCAAGAATTGCATAGATTACAACTGTGAAAGCTGCGTGCTGAGTTGTGCATGGTTTTTGCGTGTGAATAGTGGTTTATAACGAATTTCTTGTTGCGCCTGTGTTTTTTCCATATCTTGGACGTCACAGCTACGGTATGAACCCATGTATACATTCATATGCACAATCTTCCGTTATTTATATACAATTTATTTTGGTGGTATATTATTTGTACCACCGTGCATGTAGCAGTATTCTATTGCATTTCGTTTCCTAGTATAAAATTCGAAATCCTCCGCTACAAAGTTTAGTTTTTAATTGTGTTGTGACTTATTTTAGCTCTTTCTCCATTTTGTTTTGCTTACGTATTCTTTACTTGGATTCAGGCTGTTGTTTGAAAATGAAAATGTCAAGAAGAGGCTTACGAGATGAAGAAATCGAACGATTATTGTGTGAAATTCCATCAGACGAGGATTCCACTGTTGACACCACAGATGACGAATCTGATTATGAAGCAAGCATTGTTGCGGAGGCTATTGTGTCGTCTGAAGGCGAAGTTTCAGAGAGCGAGGAAGAAAGTGAGTCCACTCCGCCAAAACGCGCTGCTGACACAGCGCCAACTTGGGGACAACAATTCAATGCTACCTCAGGAATGCAGTTCGACAGTGAATCAGGACCAAGTGCTTTTATTAGGGACATTGATGATCCAGAACCTATCGATATATTCGAAAAAATATTTCCAAAAGAGCTAGTTCAGCTAATCGTTTTCCAAACAAATTTATATGCGACGCAATCTGGCAAGTCTTTCACTCCAACAACTGACAATGAAATACGAACTTTCCTGGGAATCAACATTTTGATGGGTATAAAGCGTATGCCAGCATACAGAGACTACTGGTCTAGTGCCCCAGAACTTCATGATCGTTATATTGCATCTCTGATGGCAGTAAATCGGTTTGGATGGTTACTGAGGAACATTCATCTGAATGATAACACATTGCATCCAGAAAAAGGACACCCAGGTTATGACAAACTGTACAAGCTGCGACCAGTGATCAAGATACTATCTGAATCTTTTTCCAAGTGTTACCAACCCAGCAAACACCTAGCAATTGATGAGTCAATGATCAAATTCAAAGGCCGCAACAGTATGAAACAATACATGAGAGATAAACCCATAAAGCGTGGTTACAAAGTGTGGATGCTGTGTGACAAGACCTCTTACAACTTGAAATTTGATATTTACACCGGAAAAGTAGGTGACACAGTGCAAACAGGCCTTGGGGAGCATGTAGTGCTGAGTTTGTCCTCTGAACTCGTAAATAAAGGCCATTATCTTTATTTCGACAACTATTTCAATAGCTATAACTTGTTGGCTGGTTTACAGCAGAGAAACATATATGCCTGTGGGACAGTTCAACCAACAAGGAAACATTTACCCAAATTAAAAACAGACAAAGAATTAAGCAGAGGTGAATTTGACTGGAGGGTCAGCAACTGTGGCATCCTCTACTTGAAGTGGAAAGATAAGAGAGCTGTTCATCTCCTTTCAAATTTTCACAGTCCTGAAGTTACTACAGTGACTCGCCGTGAAAGAGATGGTTCACGCATAGAGCTACCTTGTCCTCAAGCAGTGATGGATTACAATGCACACATGAACAATGTCGACAAGTTCGACCAACTGAAAAAATCATATGAAATAAGCCGGAGAAGTAAAAAGTGGTGGCACCGAATATTCTTTCACCTGCTTGATGTCAGTATCGTCAACAGCTATATAATTTGGAAGGAACTAGGCGATAGAGAAAAAATGACTGCCAAAGTCTTCAGGATGAGTATCCTGCAAAGCTTAGTAACCCAGAAAACACCATTGAGGCCATCTAGACTTCATGAGAGTCAAGTCCACGTAAAGAAAAACAAGCCATATGTTTCCTCACGCCAGCGTCTCGACAATTCATCCCACCAGCCAGAGCGTACTACCGCCAGACGTTGTGCGAAATGCAGTACAAAAAAGAAGCAAGTGCGCACTTTCTGGATGTGCGCTGAATGCAAAGTGCCTTTGTGCCTTAGCAAAACAAAAAGGTGCTTTCAAGATTTTCACAAAAAGGAATAAGAAACATATTTTATTTGTAAGGTTTGTAATTTGATTTTGTATTGTAAATGACCAATTGCCAGAAATAAAATTATTTTACATTAATTATACTAATTATTACTGCTTAGAGTAGAATTTAAAGGTGAGTTACAAGCACAAACCAAGATATCTCAAAAACTTTAGGTACGGCCCTAAGTGGCATGGTGGTATATTATATATACCACCATCTAAAACCAAAATCAATACAATAAAAAATTTTAATTCATGTTTTCCTTTATTAGCAACCCCACCAGACATAGAAAATGCATGTTTTATTAAAAAATTAATTAAACATAAAATCTGTGCATCAAAGAGTTAAGTAAAAGCGTGACGGAATAAAAAGGAAGTTATTATATAACGCAAAGTAAGACGAGTCCAGACTATAAACAAGCTGAGTAAAGGAACATATGAGTAACATGGTTTATTATGGCAACTTCACGGTACTATTGAGCATTAGCGATACTGCAATTTCACAAGCTGGAAGCAAATAGAATAAGAATATCGCCCAAGCTTCATAGGTCGCCACAGCAGCAAACAACAACACTCTAGTGAGAGGCTTATATATACAAATGATAATTAATACCCAAATGCGTAATGCATAAACTTGACTTAGTCTAAGAAATGAACAAAGAGTAGTAAGCAAGCTGCAGCAAGATACATGTTAGATATACATGCTTGATGTGATAGATTTTAATTTAAGTGCGTACTGCAATATTTATTATTGTCTCTGTGATTATGTGATTATTGAACCCCTTTCCCAAGTGCAAATCGTTTAAGATCCTTGATCCTATCCACTCCCCAGGATCAACTTGTAAAGATGCACATGTGCATGGGAAGTGAGGCACTACGTATAAAAATGAGTAGGTTCGCGACGCGCAAATTGCTTTTGTGATGCGCAATGTAAATTGAATTTTCGACCTGGTTGAGGAGTAATTTAAATTCGGTCGACGATCCGCGAGTAGGCCCACTTTGCCCACTTTTCTTTTTCGACTGTTTGTATTTCTACACGAAATCCAGAGGCGGGATTGCTGTTTTCAAATCCGTCCTCGAACTTTCTTTAAAGACAAGCACATACGAGAGAAACTTTGACATAAATGAAGCTCCCCTCACAAGTCACTAAATAAGATGAGCATTAAAGAAAATGTATTGAGCCTACAAAGTGAATAAGCAAGCGTGATAAAGATTACTATGAATGAAATTAATTTGTAAAGGAGATTGGAATGAATTTGGTCAAAGAAAAAGGACTTATAATAGCTTACCTGTGACCGTAGGCATAAATAGTAAAAAGAGACTAATTAAGAAACAATTGTTGTGATTCAAAGTGGTCAATTAGATTATTTCTTGATTTAAATGAACTCTTGTAAATATTTGTATGTAAATCAACTTGTAAACACCGTGTGATGTTATGAAGCGAGAATTTCTTTTAATACACCGTTCACGCAGACGCTCACCACAGTGCAAGTGAAGTTTTAAAGTTCAACGATTTTCAGTGGCAGTATTCTATTGCACCATATGTGTGAAAAATTCATTGATGTGTGCAGTGTGTCATAATCAGTGTCATTCCACACATGCAGTTGCAGCGGTAGCTACCACTTACCTGTGAATCCCTAATTGGATAGTGGACAGGAAGTGATGTGAGGCAGTTTCGGTGGCAGAAGCTCCCTCCAGCAATCTAAAAAGCACAAAGCCACGATCCGCCGAACAAAAGCGACGCACAGCACCTCAAACGCGAAATCAACGCTCTGCAAGTAAGCTCTGGTCACGTGCGCGCGCACAGACTGAATTTCAAGACTGCTCGAAACAGTGGAGGCGGACAGCCACCATGTGACGAAATAATGTGAACGTTCAACCGCCAACAGCAGTTGCTGTGCGCTACATTCTGTAGCAAAAACATTCACACCCAGTACTGAAAACATTTTTGTATGTATCATAAACCTTCTGAGAGACTCTAAGATAGAGAAGTTGGCGTAATTAGTATAATGACTGATTGTACACAGAGATAAGTCACAAGGTCACCTCTGAACACTGTTGAAATGTAAACTTTAACGAGAGATAACGATACGAATGAAAATAAGCACACTAAAATAGTCAAAGTATCCGATCCTTCCTATATCCCATCCCACATGTATATAAAATTAGTTTTGTAAGCTATTCTAATATAAGATATTTTATCTGTTTCATATGTGAAATAATTCAGAGAACCACACTCGAGCCCTGAAAGTAAAAAATATGGACTTTCTTGTCGAAGCCATCACCAGTGGCCGCTCTACAATCCAAGTCTATCATAAATAGTGTATGTGCGACGAAAATAAATGTATAATTAAGTGCGACAACGGACAAGGCAATCAATCGACAAGACGATGACAATATAATGAATGCGGTCAAAACAGAAAGTTTTGTACCAGTCGTGATAGTCAAATTACTTTTGAAACGATGAAAAATGAAGTGTGACCCTATTTATTTATAAATATTATAATATGTTTCTAATAACCTGTACGTTACACCCGAAAATTACAAATATTCCAATGGGCATGAGGATGAAAGTAATACCTTCGGTATTCCTTCCCTCCTCATGGGAGGCAGTGTAATATTAGTAATTTTCGCTTCACAAACATTAATATACGCTCAATAGTAAATGCCTGATGGCCTTAAGTTATCGAACAATTGTAAAGTAAAAGAAATGAACCATCGCATAGCAGTGACAGAGTCTATTATTCTTTATCTTTGCCGTTCTTACGCGGTGCCTGTAAATCTCTATGTACATGTATCGATTAATGGTATAAAAAAGAATTCTGTTGTTTCAAGACAAATGAGGCTTTTCGCGCCTCACCTTTTACTGTTTGTACTCTATGAAAGGCGGACGCGGACTTGCTGCGTTCCGCAACTGTATTCTATATTTTATGTGAAAATATTGAGTGAATATGCTAATTGCTTTTTTTTTCAATCAGAAAACATGTAGTTTCTTGTAACTGATTACGAACAGACAGCATCAAGAGGACATTTTGATTGTTATGTATAAAGTATTTAACCACAATGGTCATCTATTGTAATTTAATATGAAAAGGTACGTAGTATTAAAAAAAAGGCGTGTTAAAGATAAGTGTGCTTATTTTAGTAAATTAACCTTGATGATTTCCGTCTCCTTATTTACCTGAAGGACAATTATTTTGTGTTACTTCATCACCAGAAATTACGATCACGCTGATGGGCCGAACGCAGCATGAGGCAGAAGGAACATCATCGTTTTACCATTATTTCTGAACCAACTTTTTTGTGTAGTGTTGCATTTCTTTAAAAGTCTATAAATCTTCTGGTCCCTTAGTGTTGATCCGGGTATGACTACATCGCGACTATAAAAATGCACAGAAATGATCATGTTTCTTCCGAACGACCTCAAATATGTACATCAATATGCCGCTCTTATTCAGGTATTTAATGCTCAACGTATGTTATTACAATAGTGTAATCAATCCCTGATTCTGTTGCGAAGTGGCCCACCAAAATATTCACAATTTCGACATTAAAAAAAGTAACAATTTTTTTTATTTTCGTCCCCCAAGAGCAACTCTACAAGCACAGCATTTTATGGAAGAGAAACGTGGGTTGTTGGAAATTCGGAGAAAGAGGAATTGGAAGCATTAGAAATGTACCTAGCTAAAGAATATTTAAAAAATTGGACGGATAAAGTATGAAATAAGGGTTTAATAAAAGAGTAGGTGGGGGAAAAGTCTATAGAAGTCCCTTGCCAGAGGAAGGGGTCAGGTTAGTGTAACATCTGCTACAGGCACTAGGAACAGCTAATTTGACGGTGGAATAAGTAGAGGGGAACAATAGTAAGGACAGATAGTGAGTACAATGTGGAAAACACATTGCTGAGGATATTCTGTAAATACGAAGATATTACAACAGCGAAGGAAAGAAGTTCAGGGAAGATTCCAGTCATCTGAAAGACTCGTGATGTAATAAAAAAGTACGTGACGTCGATAATACACCTATCATATTCGCAACGAAATCTCCGAACAGAATAATCCGCACCTCTCAAATATCTGCGCCTGGCATGTCTGCCCATGACATCATTTCCATGACGTATTCACTAGAATGTCCTAGAAAGAAACAAAAACTGTCTACAGACCGAGACCTCAAACGCATAAATTTGCCTGAACTCGAAACTGAGGCACAAGAAATAGTTTGGGGGATGACCTCTACTCCCCTCATGGACATAAACGACAAACTCTAGGATTTCACTAACAAAATTACTCAACTATATGACAAATATGCTCCAATAAAGACCAGAAAAGTGAAAAGGCAACCTGCACCTTGGCTGGCTAATGAACTAAAACAGCTCATGAATCTCAGAGATGCTGCACATCGAGCATACAAGATACACCCTACACCTGAAAATCATGCTGTATACAAGCAGAAACGAAACAAAGTCAGTCAAGCAGTGAGAAACGCTAAGCTCAGACATGCCCGTACATTAGCTGACAATAGATGTAGACCAGCTATCCTGTGGAAAAATCTCCGTAGTCTCGGTTTAGGCAAAATCAAAGTTGCAGAAAATCACATGGTCCCAGCTGAAGAACTAAACCGATCCTTCACATTATCTACAACCAAAATCGAACCGCGAAAAAACAGAGAATCATTGATTACTTCATGGGGATGAACGACTGTAGCAAAGAAAAATTCTATCTACAGCACGTCACTTGCAGTACAGTCAAGAAAGCTATAATGCGGACTAGATCAGCATCTACTGGGCATGATGGTATCACTATCCAGATGGTAAAACTTATTATTGACCAACTACTGCCCGCTATAACAGACATTTTCAACGATTCATTAATCACAAGTGTTTTCCCTGAGGCCTGGAAACTGGGACAAATTAAGCCACTGCCTAAAAAGGACATCGCCACAGCACCCTCTGACTACCGCCCCATCTGCCTTCTTCCTGCACTGTCAAACGCCTTCGAATATATAGTTCATGACCAGCTCACCAACTACCTAACTACTAACAACCTACTAGACGAATACCAATCAGGTTTCCGTAAACATCGAAGCACAACATCCGCTCTGATAAAAGTGACAGATGACCTGAAACTTGCCATGGACAGACAAGAAGCGACTATCATTTGCTTCTTAGATTTCAGCAAAGCATTTGATACTATCGACTTCGACATCTTACTGGCCAAACTTAGCGGTCTAAATTTCTCACCAAGTGCAGTGCAATGGTTTCGCTCGTGCATGACGTCTCGTCAGCAACGCGTCCTGTCTGGGAATATAAAATCACAATGGCGGCAGGTAGTGTCAGGCGTTCCTCAAGGCTCAGTATTAGGTCCTATACTCTTCTCTCTGTATGTCAATGATGTGTCATCAGTTCTGACCTATTGCAAATACCATATGTATGCTGATGACCTTCAGTTGTATCTAAGTGCGAAACCAAGCAATCTCAAGAAAGCTATTGAAAATTTCAATACTGACCTCGATGCACTGTCAAAATGGGCACAGGACATAGGTCTAAAACTAAACCCATCTAAAAGCTAAGCGGTACTTGTTGGTCACTCTAAGCTCATAAGCCCAAAACATCGCGAATCCGTACCACCTCCTATCCTAAATGGAACAAATATTAACTTCTCTCCCTCAGCAGAGTTTGGGAGTAATAATAGATGGAAATCTAATTTGGACAGAGCACGTAACTGCTTTTATCATAATCTGTATGTATAGCACCTGTTGTAAAAATACTGCCGCATTTACTTTATTAGGTCTTCGTCACTACTCTTTATTCATATTGTCACTAGAGTAAGCTAATTTTCTCATTTAAACTATGGTCATTATGTAACTCTGATGTGTGAAATGCTGCATGTGTGGAACACTGGTCTGATGTAAGAGAGGGCCTGATGGCCCTAATCTGATCTGGTTAAATAAATAAATTAAATATACGTGTGTGCGTACCTTTGACACGTGACACACAGATAATCCCTACCATTGTATGTATGGCAGATAAAACCTGTCATCGACGACCTAGTAATGTGAGCAGTAAACTGGGTCTTCTTGACTTCAATTATACTCATCTGGCGACTGGAGCACCATTCTGTACGCTGCCATCTCATGAAAAGTCTAACACAAATGGTGTTTTTCTGAATATAATTAATGTATTCTGTGCTGTGTTACTGCTCATGTTACGTGCTAAAGAAACCAAAATTGCAATTTAACCACACCTACTCAAAGGAGACAGGAAGCTACGGATCTTTGCTGATGGACAAACTTGTGGTTTTACATAATTTTAATTGCAACTAAAGAACAAATGTCATTATTACAGCCAGGGAAGACTCAAATCCCATCTACTCGGTGTCTTAGAATGGTATATAGTCAAGGCCGCCTTTAAGTTCCAGTTGACCCTCTCCGCAAAGGACGCCTTCGGATAGTATGGAGTGGTGGAAATATGTTTGATCCCGTGGTTGAAACAAAAGGCCTTAAATATCTTCGATAAGAAGGCTGGGACATTGTCACTCACCAAGGATTTAGGTGGCCCAAACCATGAAATTACTCTAGCCAACTGGTGAATGGTAAAATCAGCGTTATCTTCACGAATTGGTAGCAACCACACAAAGCGAGAAAAGGCATCAAACTACAACCGAGACATATTTGTTACCCCTTCTAGTGCGCGGCAACGGTCCGATGTAATCAAAGGCTCTATCGAGAGGATAATCTTTCCTTTGAGATGATAACAGCCCATGAGGGGCACCTGAGTCCGACAATTTGCAACCAAACGACGAACGTCACGATACAGTGAGGGCCAAACAAATCTTTCACGTACCTTGGCTAAGATCTTATAGAGGCCTAAATGGCCATCAATTACAGACTCATGGAAGTAGTTTAACACCATAGATACCAAATACATCGGCAACCAAATTATTAACAGCTGATCCTTGCCCACCTGTTTGCAAAGGACTCCACGACTAAGACAATGGCCCGAAGAAAACTCCCCTACCATTAACTTCTCCCTCACTGGTCCCCAGACCGAGTCCTCCGAATGCTTTTCTTGCAAGTCGGAGAATATCTCGGGAATATCCTAAAAGATAGCTCCCACCACACATTGCGGTTCAGATCTTTGTGCCTCGGCAGGCTCATCAATAAACATAAGACTTAATGTGTCAGTTATCGCGTTATCGGAACCCTTAATACACTCCTGGAAATTGAAATAAGAACACCGTGAATTCATTGTCCCAGGAAGGGGAAACTTTATTGACACATTCCTGGGGTCAGATACATCTCATGATCACACTGACAGACCCACAGGCACATAGACACAGGCAACAGAGCATGCACAATGTTGGCACTAGTACAGTGTATATCCACCTTTCGCAGCAATGCAGGCTGCTATTCTCCCATGGAGACGATCGTAGGGATGCTGGATGTAGTCCTGTGGAACGGCTTGCCATGCCATTTCCACCTGGCGCCTCAGTTGGACCAGCGTTCGTGCTGGACGTGCAGACCGCGTGAGACGACGCTTCATCCAGTCCCAAACATGCTCAATGGGGGACAGATCCGGAGATCTTGCTGGCCAGGGCAGTTGACTTACACCTTCTAGAGCACGTTGGGTGGCACGGGATACATGCGGACGTGCATTGTCCTGTTGGAACAGCAAGTTCCCTTGCCGGTCTACGAATGGTAGAACGATGGGTTCGATGACGGTTTGGATGTACCGTGCACTATTCAGTGTCCCCTCGACGATCACCAGTGGTGTACGGCCAGTGTAGGAGATCGCTCCCCACACCATGATGCCGGGTGTTGGCCCTGTGTGGCTCGGTCGTATGCAGTCCTGATTGTGGCGCTCACCTGCACGGCGCCAAACACGCATACGACCATCATTGGCACCGAGGCAGAAGCGACTCTCATCGCTGAAGACGACACGTCTCCATTCGTCCCTCCATTCACGCCTGTCGCGACACCACTGGAGGCGGGCTGCACGATGTTGGGGCGTGAGCGGAAGACGGCCTAACGGTGTGCGGGACCGTAGCCCAGCTTCATGGAGACGGTTGCGAATGGTCCTCACCGATACCCCAGGAGCAACAGTGTCCCTAATTTGCTGATTTGCTGGGAAGTGGCGGTGCGGTCCCCTACGGCTTTGCGTAGGATCCTACGGTCTTGGCGTGCATCCGTGCGTCGCTGCGGTCCGGTTCCAGGTCGACGGGCACGTGCACCTTCCGCCGACCACTGGCGACAACATCGATGTATTGTGGAGACCACACGCCCCACGTGTTGAGCAATTCGGCGGTACGTCCACCCGGCCTTTCGCATGCCCACCAAACGCCCTCGCTCAAAGCCCGTCAACTGCACATACGGTTCACGTCCACGCTGTCGCGGCATGCTACCAGTGTTAAAGACTGCGATGGAGCTCCGTATGCCACGGCAAACTGGCTGACACTGACGGCGGCGGTGCACAAATGCTGCGCAGCTAGCGCCATTCGACGGCCAACACCGCGGTTCCTGGTGTGTCCGCTGTGCCGTGCGTGTGATCATTGCTTGTACAGCCCTCTCGCAGTGTCCGGAGCAAGTATGGTGGGTCTGACACACCGGTGTCAATGTGTTCTTTTTTCCATTTCCAGGAGTGTATGTTTGACGCCAAAACGAAATGCTGAAATACGCACAGCCCAACAAGCAATTCGACCGGTTTTTCGTGGCCTAGCCAGAACCAAGCTCAATGCCTGGTTATCTGTCTCCAGGAGATATTGCTTATGCTCGATATAAAAGTTGAATTTCTCTACGGCAAATATAACTGGCAGGGCCTCCAGTTCATAAAGAGAATAATTAGACTCGGGACCAGATAAACGGCGTGTCGCGTAGGCTAAGGGGTTCTTTTCTCACTCCTCCTCCTGGAATAAGACGGCTGCAATACCCGCATCGGAAGCGCCAGTTTGTACGACCCAGTTCATATCGAAATCCGGTACAGCCAATAAGTGTGGATTAGAAATGGCAGCCTTAAGTTCTTGAATGGCAATTTGCTGGGCCTCACCCCAAATGAGCTCCCTATCCTTCTTACGAAGGTTGTTGAGGGGAACAGCTAATTGGGCAAAAATCGGCATAAACTTGCGAAAGAAATTCGCCATTCCCACAAAACGGGCAATTTCCTTCTTCCTCGTTGTTGGGGAAACTCGCACAAAACCTTAGTTCTTTTCTGATCAATGCTGACCTCCTTAGCCGAGACCAAGTGTCCCAAAAACGAAAACTGCGACATACAAAGGGCAATCTTCGAGGGTTTGACGGTCAGCCCTGCCGAACGTAAGCGCGCAAAAACTTCATCCAGATGACCTATGTGATCCTCTAGGGTTCGACCATAAACAACTACATCGTAAAATTAATTATACACGCAGATAAATTTCAAATCGCCCATAACGGCATCTAGTAAGCGAGATAATACAGCCGCACCCGTGGCCAAACCAAAGGGAACTCGATTGAATTCGAAAAGCTTCTAGTCGGTGTCAAATGCTGTGAGCGGCTTCGACACTTCCGATAACGGACTCTGGTAATACGCCTGGTTTAAATCGAGTGTGGTACACACGGTCGCGTCAGAAAACCAGATGAAACGATTGTGTAAATCTGTAAGGGGCACAGATTCCAGGACTTCCTTCTTGTTAAGACGACGGTACTCTATAACACGAAAATCTTTGCCTCCTTCTTTCAGAACCAGGAAAACGGTGCAGCATACTGCGAGGTGGATGGCCTAATTACCCCTGCCTGAAGCATTTTATTAATTTCTTCTTTAATATGCCCATATTCAGAGGTGATTGTCTATACGGCGCCTGACTGACAGGAACACTGTCAAGATTATCTCGTACTCCAACAGTTTCGTCTCGCCTAACCGCTCGGACAACACCTCTGGGTACCGCTCAAAGACCTGTCTCAAACCCCACATTTACTCGGTGGAAAGATGACCCATCTCCACCTCCACATTACCAAAATAGTCGACACTGGTCCCCCCTGACTGATTACACGAATAAAGCAACATGACAGAATCAGGGGCAAATTTAAAACGGAAAACACAGGCCGCATAATCAATAACCAAACATCTTCAATTTTTGGGTCCTGTCCTCCTCAGTTGCGCGTAATACTACGGTATGTTGATGATTTTCACTTATGGACCGTCTGACAGCAACTGAATAAAACACAATTTTAGTGCCATACGCGTTTCGCCTTTATTTTCTGCAAGGCATCATCAGTGGCAGGTTGCGTAGACAGTTTCTTACATATTACGCTCCTGTTGCATTTTTGGTCTTGTTCTTCCTATGAGCGCCAATTTGCTGTTTTTTCTGCATTCCACAGCACTATGCACTGAACGTTTTTTAAAAAAACGTTCAGTGCATAGTGCTGTGGAATGCAGAAAAAACAGCAAATTGGCTCATAGGAAGAACAAGACCAAAAATGCAACAGGAGCGTAATATGTAAGAAACTGTCTACGCAACCTGCCACTGATGATGCCTTGCAGAAAATAAAGGCGAAACGCGTATGGCACTAAAATTGTGTTTTATTCAGTTGCTGTCAGACGGTCCATAAGTGAAAATCATCAACATACCGTAATAACCAAACAGTACGTCTCGCAAAATGGCATCCCAATATCACGGGAATCTTCAAATTACTAGCAATCATAAAGTTATGTGGCCAGGAAAACCCATTAATGTGCATATAACCCCACACCTCCCCTGCCAAAGGCAACTCACGGCCGTCTGGAACGCGATATCTTTGGGCCGGAGGAAATGGTAAGGAAAATTTACACAAATGTCGGAATTCTAGATACCACGTCTGGTCAATTAGAGATACCGAACTACCGGAATCAGCTAAAGCACAAACCGGCTCATCTCCAATCCGAGCTCAAACGTATGGCAAGGGAGAACGACTCACACCATTAATCACCTTACAATTCGAAGGCCAGTTACGATCTTTGCTACTCGTACCTCGCCTCTGGCGTCGGCTATTCGGCCTAGGGCTCCTGGAGGCGGGACACTGCCGAACTAAGTGATCGGTAGCCTGGCAACGATAACATCGTAACACACGAGGACTATAGGACCCCCTTTTTCTATCCTCACTAGAAATTACCGGGCAAAGTTGTTTAATTTGGAATTGCGGACTTTGATCATCAACTACGTAATCAATTAGCTGCTGGAACTGTGCCAATGAAGTCGGACGCGGCGCAAAAGTTAAGCGAGAACGATTTTGAGGACGCATTCCCTTAGGCAGACGTTCAATATTGTCTATTTCTGACAACGACTTGTCAAGAGCAACAACTGCAGTAGTCACTCTATCAAAATATTGGGGTAGCGTCTCATCATCTGCTTGTACCCTCCAATAGAAATCACGCTCGAACTGTAGCCGTATTCGATGAGAGAGCTTTCTCCATAAGATTTCCCGACGAAGTTCAATCAATGTTCCTTTATTCTGCAACTCCTCCGCTAAGATCTTACCAAAGCAACCTAGAGCCATCGGATACAATAAAGACAAAATTACGCAATTCTCCATCCTCAATTCAACAGCATCAATTTGTAACCGGACTAAAAACCACAACAATTCTTGAATATTATGTAAGGTTTCAATATGTAATTCTGAAATCCCTTCAAACAATTTTACAATAGCATTCGGCAATTTAAAAAAACAATCAGAATAAGAGCTTTACATTGCAATCCCACACCTTTATCTTTACACTGTACAAACCTCCCTCACTCAAAGCAAGCGCGACGGTAGAAGCTTGTAAATCCCGAACGTCACAAATAACTTGATTTCGAAGTTCGTGCACTGCGTCACTAAGATGGACAGTCGATAAATCCGTTAAACAGTTAATAGTGATTCAGGTGAGCCTGCAGACTGCAAATTTGCCACTGCGTAACTTCGAAAGATCTTAGAAAGTCGAGTGTACGGGCAAGTCGTCCACCGATACTTCAATGCGTGCAAGCCAATCACTCACATCAGCAAAGTAATCAAAAGGAAAGGAGACCGGAGTATCCGCCGCGGCCGCCCGGAGCCGCGCCGCCAGCTCGTCAACATTGCCCTCCACGGGCAAACCGCGTACGCGAAGCTCGTACATTAAATGCTTCCGGCGCAGATATGAAATTCCAGGTCAGATCCGTGCACTCATGCTGGGCAACTTTGCTGCTGGACAAACTTAAGGTTGGTACATAATTTTAATTGCAACTAAAGAACAAATTTCATTATTACAGAATTACAGATTCAGCATAACAATACAAAATTGATTTCGGACCCTTTGTCCTCTTAAGAAAATATACACATGACCTCAACCATCTGTCCCCTTCTTTATCCTTTTTTTTTTAAAAAAAATGGATACACGTTGAATTACAAAGGTCAAGTCTACATTTCGGACGCTTGTCCTTCACAAAACTAAGAAAACTACATGATTAGATCAGGAATTAATATAACAAAAAGTATTTTAAAGATAATTAGATGTGATTGCAAGAAGGTCACAGACATTCACCACCATAAGTTCATTGCTTACGTAACCATAATTTACACAACACTAATCATTCACCTTGAGTTACTCATGAAAAGATCTCGTCGGTCCTGGCAGACAAAAAGATTACTTAACTAAGGAATGGAAGCGCTGCTTATACACGGTGGTACTCGGAACAAACGAGTAGAAAGCAACCGCCAAGCAATTTCGAAGATGATCTGCAAGCAAGGGCAGAAAACACGCCGTACACACACACGATCTCAGCCTGTCCGCCAAAGCGACAAACCGCATCTTCCCCACATACCAGCCCATTTCTGCAACAGCAAATAATTCACGCGGCAGACAAATTCAAGTCCTGTTTGTTTTTTCAAGACCATGCAAGGCTTACTAACTACGTGACTATCTGTAACGTAACTGAAAACCAAACTTTGACATTTACCGAATAAAAGAACAATTAAAATTACATTGACTTAACAAAAGCTCTGCCCTTCATATTAAAATGAAGTCTAAAACCAAAACTGGGCGTAGAGCACACTAATTAAAATACTACATCAGATTAACGCTGCAAGGAATCCTTAAAACAAGCAATCGAACTCTATTACCGTTTGCATTTTCCGAAATAATTAGCCTCCGCTGCGCGGAAACAACACTTCAAAGCCTTAGACTTCGTAAGTTCCCTAAAACACTCTCTTATTGAATACCATCCTTAATTGATTTCCTGTAGATACAAAATACCACCATAAGTTTCACAAATCTTCACAGGTTAACAGGATAATATGAATCATTCGTAACTTCACGCTTCCAGTTACGCGATGTGAAGATGTTCAGCATGAGATGACGGACCAGGCACCGTTTCGCACGAAAACGCGTCGACTAGTGAGAACCGTAAACCCCGCGCGTTTGAACGGCAAGGACGGCGAGACCCAGGCACAGCAGATTGAGACGAGGACCTGTCTTGAAAACATACTGCCTCGTTGAACGCCTACCGGAAGAGACCCCGGCCACACACAAACCGGAAAACCAAAGGCGGAACAGTCAGAGATACAAGCCCAGACAGACGAGTGTCGACATCAACGGCACAAGTGGAGCATAACAAGCGCCAGTCACCAGGGCACATATTCAGCTACAGTATCCAATTGTGGTAGTAATAGTTCCTTTTATTTACCATCCGCTTTCGCTCGCGCAGCTTGAAAATTATTGTCCCTTTTTTTCTATCCGGCAGAAATCCTGGCCGTTTGCAGGTCTAGCCATCAGACGTCATCGGCAACGGAGAGAACATGTGGAATTCGATTCTGTCTCCTACCAGATGTTGTAGAAATTTCTATTGCTGCGTAAATCATTGTTGCTTGGCATTGTGATGCCTGCCACCATTTCTGGTGTCTATTCAGTTGGCTCATTATCAGTCTATGTTTGCAACTTCTACCGGGTAGTACTGTCTTTGTTCCTGCTAAACGCTGATGTAAATTCAGGTGGTATTATATTTCTTGGAATATTCTATAAATTTCACGAATTAAATATGTTTACTTCGTCGTTGTCAATGAATAAGCATAAAATTTTACATTATATCTATGCGCCGCGGGTTCTTATCGTTTAAAGTAATAAATGGGAAAGTTTAACGATCCGAAGTCAGAGACTAGGTCTCCCTAACACTGTCTGAACGGATTTAATAAACAATATTAATTCACCTGTGGATCTGTTACAGTGTTTTAAATCAGTCGTCGATAGCTTTTTGTTCCTTTTCTTTTTGTTCTGAACATGCTGGTTCTCGATAATTGTCTTTCGTACAACTCGATCACTTCAGTAGTTAAAATGTGGTGAAACAAGCAGTGGCTTCCTATTTACTTGTACTAAATATGTTTTCTCATCAAATAAATTTACAAAAATTATCAGAAGACAGACCCATTAAATTTGAAATCCAACAGAAATTTTTCACAACGCAGTAAGTTATAATTACATTATTCTCACTAAGAATTTCAAAAGGATATTACTATGGTAATTTAGCCTGGAGTAGACCTGAAACTGAAATGATAACTCTAAGATTAGTTGTCACAATAACAATACGTAAATTTTTGGATTACTATACCTCGAACTCACTGGTCGAAATTACTGGAAATATTTACATCTACGGCCGTACTCTGTAAATCAATTTAAAGTGTGTGGCAGTCGTTAAGTCCCTATGTACCAGTTTGTTGTTCACGAGTGGAGTGCGGGAGGAATGTTTAAATGCCTACGTTCGTGGTGTAATTAATCTTGTCCTCATGACAACTAAGGAAACAAGATGTAAGCTGTTTGTAGTTTATTCCTTGAGTCACCGTTTAAAGGCTGTTCTTGAAATTGTACTAGTAGACTTTCGGGGGTTAGTTTACGCCTGTCTTCAAGATTTTGCCAGTTCAGTTCCTTCAAAATCTCTGTGGCACTATCCCGCTGTTCAGACAAACACGTCACCATTATTGTTGACGTTCTCAATATACGTCCAACATCCTCTAATAGTCCTACTCGGTAAAGGCTCTTGAGACGGTAGGAAGCATAGTAAGGGATGTGGAATGTGCTGGAGTAATACTGATCAAGTTGTACTTTTAACAATTTATTAAATAAATAAAAAAATACCCAAAATTTGACAACTGGTTCCAAGAACCCCTTTGCAGTATCCGAAGGAGTACAAGTTAACGATCACAGAAATGGTGCACACAAAATAATTAATCTTGCTAAAATCTCAATGCATTTGCCAACCACACACGTCTGGTTCAATGCACAATCTCAGTAGCATACACTTCAGTTACATACTGAATGTTCTTCAAGGTATTTACATATTTTCAAACTTCAATTATTCTAACCTACAGGAAACTTGTTTTCTTAAAATTACAAGAATGAAAGACAAAATTTTAACTGAAAGAATATGCGCCACGAACAACGCTTTAACTGCTTTGACACAATAATTGTACGTGGTGACTTTCAAGAAACTATGTAATAGATTAAATGCTACAATAGACTATCTGTAGTAATCAATTTAAAAAATCTTAACGACATTTAAAAGCAATTAGAACAGGGCCGAACCGTTATTCTTAGTCAACCAGAGAATCAGTAAACTTCTACTAAACCAAATGCAATGAAGAAAACGGACAGAATGTAATATTGTGTTCCGGGACACAAACTCCTACTGTATGCATCATCAATGAACGCGTATCAGAACAGCCACTAAAAAAATTGACATTTTTACTACTCCAAAATTCCTGTGGAACAACGTCATCCAAATACTGCTTGAACGACGCCAAAAGGAAACCATCTGGAATGGCCTTTAGCGAGATTTGAATTTCACAGAGCCTTTCACCCACAAGAAAAGCCATGGCGACCTCTGCTAGCGGCTACGCTCTCTTGAACCAGCTGCCACTCTAGCTGGCTGTTAATTCCACTTTCAAATGGAACATTATAGGAAGTCACCGACGCAGCACACGGCAGCGCGCTGTCCTCGGTACACATGCCAGCGGTAGAGCACGACAGGAAGAGGGAGAGAGAGAGAGAGAGAGAGAGAGAGAGAGAGGGAGTGAGGGAGAGAGACGCCACACGCTAACTGTCCGTCTTCTCGCTCCTTAGTCTTGATTCCTTGTAGGCTCTCCTCTCACTGTGCCTCTAGCTTGGTGTGCATGTTTGACACAGCCGTTGGTCAAAGAGGCTGCTTGTCGATCCCATTGATAGCCGCAATATGTCTCTGAGACCAATAAATGCAGCCGTCAGGGTGACGGTTCATGGCGCACAAGAGAGCAACCTCCTTCGTATTCCCCTAGTATTCTAACAATAACCCTTTTTTATGCACGAATGAGGCTATGTGATAGTTCCATTTCAAACTATTACACCCAGCTATTTGTATTGGTTGATCAGCTCCACCTATGACTCACTAATAATACAATCATAAGATACTACACTTTGGATTCCGTAGAAATGTTGGAACACGTGAGGCAATACTGACCCTACGACTTATCTTAGGAGAAAGATTACGGAAAGGCAAACCTACGTTTCTAGCATTTGTAGACTTAGAGAAAGCTTTTGACAATGTTGACAGGAATACTCTCTTTCAAATGCTGAACGTGCCAGGGGTAAAATACAGGGAGAGAAAGCTATTTACAATTTGTACAGAAAGCAGATGGCAGTTATATAAGTCGAGGGACATGAAAGGGAAGCAGTGGTTGGGAAGGGAGTGAGACAGGGTTGTAGCCTCTCCCCGATGCTATTCAATCTGAATATTGAGCAAGCAGTAAAGGAAACGAAAGAAAAGTTCGGAGTAGGTATTAAAATCCATGGAGAAGAAATAAAAATTTTGAGGTTCGCCGAAGACATTGTAATTCTGTCAGAGACAGCAAAGGACTTGGAAGAGCAGTTGAACGGAATGGACAGTGTCTTGAAAGGAGGGTATAAGATGAACATCAACAAAAGCAAAACGAGGACAATGGAACGTAGTCGAATTAAGTCATGTAATGCTGCGGGAATTTGGTTAGGAAATGAGACACTTAACGTAGTAAAGGAGTTTTGCTATTTGGGGAGCAAAATAACTGATGATGGTCGAAGTAGAGAGGATATAAAATGTAGACTGGCAACGGCAAGGAAAGCGCTTCTGAAGAAGGGAAACTTGTTAGCATCGAGTATTGATTTCAGTGTCAGGAAGACGTTTCTGAAAGTAGGTGTATGGAGTGTAGCCACGTATGGAAGTGAAACATAGACGATAACTAGTTTAGACAAGAAGAGAATAGAAGCTTTCGAAATGTGATAGACAGAAGAATGCTGAAGGTTAGATGGGTAGATCACATAACTAATGAGGAAGTATTGAATAGGATTGGTGAGAATAGAAGTTTGTGGCACAACTTGACTAGAAGGAGGGATCGGTTCTGTTCTGTTCTGAGGCATCAAGGGATCACCAGTTTACTATTAGAGGGCAGCGTGGAGGGTAAAAATCGTAGAGGGAGACCAAGAGATGAATACACTAAGCAAATTCAGAAGGATGTAGGCTGCAGTAGGTACTGGTAGATGAAGAAGCTTGTACAGGATAGAGTAGCATGGAGAGCTGCATCAAACCAGTCTCAGGGCTGAAGACCACAACAGCAACAACAAGATACTACGTTTTTTCGTTTTGTGAAATGCACTGTTTTACATTTCTGGAGATCTAAAGGAATATTCAGACTGTACTTCATTATATGTTACACCCCAAACCTTTCTTAAATATAACACGGTCACTACTGATTACCGTACAATTACGTTACCACAATTGTCTTAGCTACGTTTATTGTCCTTTACAGATAATTGAAACAAACAGGTGATGATATCCCTTTAAAAAACCGGAAAGAACGATGGTAATCTGCCCTTACAAAAGTCGCTCAATGGCACACAATTTCCCGTCGATAGAGTGCACCGTTCGCAAGCTACTCACTGCAGACGTCACTCAACCTGCACACTACTATTCAATGTTAGCTGTCCCCCAAGATTATTTTGGCCTTTTGCAAATTCTATCGTGGAGTGAGCTTTAATATGAAATACCTGTCTCAATATTCCCCCAACCGCAAAAACTGGAGAATCATAGCGGACAAAAGCAACACACTGTTTCTTGCATGGGAATAATTTTTGATATTAATGTTTCAACATTGACTTTTCTGAAACATTTTTACAGCAAAGAATTACTTTATAGCTTGGCTTTAAAGATCGTGAACAATTCTGAGTTTGTATAAAAAGGATTGCTGTTAGAAACAATTCCAACAGGTTGATTATTCAAAATTTTACTTTACACGGAAGATTTACCCACCTAAAATGATCTCGATTCTTTGACAAAATGTATATGTGGGGGAGGAGAAGTAGCCGGCCGGTGTGGCCGTGCGGTTCTAAACGCTTGAGTTTGGAACCGCGTGACCGCTACGGTCGCAGGTTCGAATCCTGCCTCAGGTATGGATGTGTGTGATGTCCTTAGGTTAGTTAGGTCTAAGTAGTTCTAAGTTCTAGGGGACTAATGACCTCAGAAGTTAAGTCCCATAGTGCTCAGAGCCATTTGAACCATTTTTTGAGGAGAAGTAACATCCCTAGCTTTGAGCAATTCATGAGATATTCAACCAAATTTCAATACAACAATTTATTTTACAACGGAGTGCTAACTACACGCAATTACGGAAAGCTGTGGATTTACTTGGAAGCATAGTTCTTCATAAAAAACTTTCCAGAACCCGTAGATAATCTCATCATCTTATTCAAAATCTTATTTAATTATTTCCAGCAAACCTATATTCGATATTTAGCTCCTCATTTCCAGATAAATATTTCCCGACCATTCGGTTCCACGTCTGCTTCCCACCTGATTTAATAATAATACTCTCTGTGCACTCCCTCAGGCAGAGACAGCGTAAGAAGACAACCAAAGACAGTGGATCAACATGGCTTGCTCACAGATGTGTGCGTATCGATATATGGAACTGAGACGTTGACAGTTCTATAATGATCAAGATGTCTATTTGGTAACAAGCTGATATTCCTTATGTCTCATATATTAAAATTATAATTTTGAAAAATCTTTTAATAACGATTCGCTTTGGGAGCAATTTTTAAAATAAATAAGGTCATATGATCATTTACAGTATAGTTGTAACGCTAAAAATGTTACTTTAATGCACATGTAATTAGACAATTGGTTGTTACCATTTCAATGCTCTGGGAGCAGGAGGAGGAGGAGGAGATTAGTGTTTAACGCCCCGTCGACAACGAGGTCATTAGAGACGGAGCACAACCCCGGATTAGGAAGGAAATCGGCCGTGCCGTTTCAAAGGAACCATCCCGGCATTTGCCTGAAACGATTTAGGGAAATCACGGAAAACCTAAATCAGGATGGCCGGAGACGTGTTTGAACCATAGTCCTCCATAATGCGAGTCTGTGCTAAATGCTCTGGGACAAATGGTTTTAGAGAGAAGGTATATTAGGCTAGAACAAACAAAAGTTACGATAAACTGAGTTTGAAGTTATAGTGCACTTACAGTGTCTTTATCACATTTCTGCAGCGCATTCATCTTTTAAACTCTTAGCTTCTTTCACTGCATCTGTTCATAGAACATAGATTCTTCTCCCACTGTTTTATATGAAGTATTAACAAAAAAGTATATTTCCGAAAATTTGTAGGACTACTTGGTAAGTCTGTAATGGCAAAAAGTTTTCCCCAGTGTTAACCCATTTCCAGTAGTAGTCATGCCATAACGTAACTTGTTACGTTACTACTTTAGGAAGCAACTGAATTCAAGGCAACAAGCGGTGCAGGCAACAGCTAAAATCTAGAGGGGTCGAAAAGAAAAAGTCCCTAGGCTTAGGAATTGAATGAAGAAAATCCACAGAGCAACAAGTGGACTGTGTCATCTTTCAAGTGGCCATTTGAACTGACATTTAGTACTTTTAAACAAAGATTTAGTTTAAAATACATTCCTATTCGCATAAAGCACACTTCAAACTACCATAAAAAGCAATAACAAAAAATTTCTAATTTTCATTATTTTCTAGGTAATTTCTGCTTTTAATAAACAATATTTTAAAAAAGTTATAAGGGAAATGCGTTCAAATCCAACATGTACCAGAATAACAACAAATATTCGTTATCAATCGAGGCAAAATGCAAGAACCATTATAATTAACAAAAATCTAAAACCAGATTACAAGCCCTAAATAGACTAACCATAATACTAAAAAAAAGTACCTTAATAAAATCACAGTGTGGAACCCACGACATGCCAATAATTTAGAAACATATACCAGATTAAAAAATGAATAGACTGCCCATGCATATGAACGTTTGACTGCACATTTACGTATGAAGGACTGGTCTAGATAATCACGTGCACAATCTCTCCCCAATAACACAGTGACAATAAATAAGAAATATAGCATGGAGTGAGGAATTTCGTTACAATTCAAAATTACAACATGATGAGAGAATGTTTTTGCATAAATTCCCAAAATAGTTTTAGGCCTTGTTCACAAAACGAGCGTTATCCAACAACATTACGAAGAGTATGCAAGCTTCATAAATCCTTGTTGCAAAAAGAACCAGTGCAATAATTACAACACTAGATCGAAGGCACCAAAATGTGCCAACGGTCTGCGTTATTTAGACTTATTTACATCAAATGGCAAATGGTTGTAACTTTTCTGAAAAAAAGTTTATTTGTTGTAGACTAAACCTGAACTCCTTTCCAATTTTAAACGTCGTGTGCTGTGTTGTTGTCCTAAACAGTCCAAGTGTAGTAACTATGAAAAAACTGTGTGAGTAAAGGAGTCGCCGAACGGCTGAAACTGTATAACTGTATTGCAATTACTGGACTGCTTAGCGCAGTGAACAGTGCTGCAGTCCGTGACCTCATAATACGAGACTTTCAATTTTCAACACACAAACCTAACAGAATAAAAATGCTACTTAAATTAACCAATCGAATTTTGAAAAAATAAGTAACCAGAATATTTCCATTAAAAAACACAATAAAGTTACGTATTCAGGCGGTTCATGCTTAGGGCACTTGTATTTGTAACATGTAAACGCTGTAGGAAGCTCCTCCGCAACGAAAGTGGCATGGCGCGGTGAAAAAGGTGGATCTGGCGGTCGAACTAACCAGCTCCCTTGTGTGAAGGGCACGCAGTGTGTGGCTAGCCTTAGCACGGTACACCTCGACGGTGCTAAGAGAGGCAAACGGAAGCTGCATTAGAATGGATTTGCCTTGGATGTGACTTTGGCTATTATTTGATATTGACAGAATAATGGAATGGCTCTAATATGTTGGAAATCCGACGCCAAGAAAAGATTTTGTAGAGCATTCTCACAGTTAGCCGCCATTTCACCTGCCACTAATCTTCGCAACTGCTTCACAGACTTCATACATTCAATTACGTAATGTATATTGGTATGGAAAATTTAATTTGTGTTGTTTCAATAATAATCACATAAAACATCAATTCGTGTTCGAAACCATAACTTCAATCCTGATCACGAATCTACGCAGGGTCCTCACCTAAGTGCTACTAAAACCGAGTATCCTGATTTAAATGAACAACTCTGGCATTCACGTATTTAAAAGTGTTCTTTTGTAAAAAGTAAACGTGATAGCCAAAGTTGAAGTAAGAGTAAAATTTGGATGCATTGTTTATGGAGTACTTCAGATGAAATTGTTAAGGTAAGAAGTACAAAAATTTAAAGATCAATCAACAGGAAAGTGAAAACCTTTATTATTTAAAAGCTAAAACCATAAAAGTGGAGCTGGATAGGTCTTTGATAAAGTATCCTTAGTTTATTATAAAATATACTATTGTAGGATTACAATGCAAAATTGTGTAAATATTATTGCCGAAAATACATGTTTCTCAGGTGATTAAAGTACAAATACATACAAACCTTTAATCAACCAGTAACACTATTAGAAGTGACGTTATGCACATTTTCAAAGATTGTGTAGTTTTACCACCGATAGTGAATATTCTCTTTTGAAGTTAATTAAGACCAGTGTTGCATTTTATTACCTTGCAAAGTAATTTAAGTGAATGATTAGCTTTTAGAGATTGTTTTTACTTTTGCAATAATGAAAGAACCTTGGCTAGTGAAACTATACCAGTTTATAGGTCCTCCTACTAAGAAAAAAGTGAAGTATTACTAAGGAAATCTGCTACATGCAGAGGAGCTTAAACAGTGTATTTAAGATGTTATTCATCTTTATTTGTGTTATTCAGGTCAGTCAAGATAGAAGCCCCTCATGTCCAAAATTAGTTCTGCACTTCATGCACTGATGTTTCAGTATTTTTATTAAGTAATGCTATTGTTTGTGGCCGTAATTAGTATGAGCTCGATGCAAGTTTGCTCCCCATAATTTATTGGCGAGTGTGTTATTGGTAACAGATGCTGCACACAGTACAGAGTGCACTGTGTCAGTTTTTATCCAGTTTGCTACCAGAGAAATCTCAACAAAAGTAACTTCAATAACTATATCCATTGTTTTCAAATATATATTTCCAAATCAATATGCCTAAATAGGCTGGCGGCCGTTCATTTTTTTTTCATTCACTTATAATTTTACCACTTCTATTAACCCCCGAGGTCAACGCTCGTTTAGTTTTACTGTTCACTTCACAAAATTCGAAATTATAATCCGATATCCTTTTCCATTACACACACGCGCGGTCGAACTCAAAAATCCTCTGAGAGGGTAATATCTGCGTGTTTCACGGCACGTTAGTGTTATATATACTGCAGCAACGACAAAGCTACTAGCAACCACAAATCGCATTGTTTGCACTCAGAACGCACGGGACACGACATATCGATTATTGAAAACTTCCGTTGAAAAATTCATACAGATATGAAATATGACATATAGAACGAATGTAGAGTTTATATCATTTTTCTTGGATGCCAAAATTAAGTTATAAACATTGTGAAATCTGGTTTCGCAGGACAGAGCGGATCAGGTTTTGGAAAGGGGCCAAGGTCAATTACTGTTTGTTATAGAAGAACACACACAGCTGTAATCCTTAAACCAATGCATAGTTTTCTCTCTAAAACAACCAAGATCAACTCACGGGTCAGGGCCCAAGTAACTTCTCTAGAATACGTTTAAATGATTGCTTTTAAAACACCGGGATTTAGAGTAACTGCTAAAGGCCTTACTTAAGTAAAACTACAATATCTTCTCGGCTAGAGGCCGAAATAATATTTCAAATCAATTAAGGAAATTCTTTAAAATCCAAGCATTTACAAATTCCGACTACAGGCCTTATTATGGAAAATTGATATTAATTTTTCTGCTGAAAGCCCAATTAAATAAAATTTCTTTACACAATAAAAGAGAGACTTTAAAGATAAGTTTTTGCACAGTACAACAGAAAAACATCTGAGGAAAACTGGAAGTATCTTGCCGGTTGAAGGCCCAAACAATTACTCAACAATAATTAAAGACAACCTTAAGATAAACATTTACAGAACACGGCTGAAGGCCGTTTCAAGAATTCAAGAAAATTAAAGAGAAACCATACAGACATATTAAAGGCACAGATTCTAAAACAAACGCAGCTGAAGGTCTAAATACAGAGCAACAAGAATTTTCAATGAAACATGGTTGAAGACCTAATCTTAAAGTTGTTATGAAGTTCGGCTGAAGACCATATATTAAACATAAACAGGCTATATTAATACACGGCTGAAGGCCTAGCACAGGACCTGTGACCAAATAAAATGGCAATCACAAACAACAAACAGTGGTACTCAGAAGTGTTCCAAGGGTCGGCCTGGGGAGGAAACTTTAACAACAATTAAGGTGAAACGGGCAGCGAAGCGTAACACGGGTGGCAGCACGACCTAGGAACGGCTGAGGAACCAACAACAACCTAATCAATTCCCCTCTCTCGCAACCGACCTACTGACTATTCCATTACGCAGACAGTCCTCATCTGCTCAGTGGAAATCACAGAAGCTACACACAGTACCAAGTAAACACTCGCCCCAAGAACTCCGACAATCCTAAAATCAATCACTGTGGAACAACACAGAGAAATGGCAAGTCACACACACACAGTGTTTCCATAAGCTGTCGGCGACCAAATACACGCAGTCCGATTAGACGACAAACTGAACGACCAACCAAGTTCGTCCCCACTCAAGTTATGAGTAGATACGGCGACACGGGCACACTGGCTCGGACCCAACCATCCAGAGGTATCTGTCGCCCATCGGCGACGACATCTCTGCACGAGTAAGGAACCGACCCACGTCCGGCAAGATGACCAACTGACGAGGCCCGGAAACGGTCAAAAGACCAAATACACGTCGCCCAATGAGACGACCAACTAGCGGTCGTTCCCACTCCAATCTCCTTCCGTCGTACAGTTCGTGTGTGAGTGTGTGTGTGTGTGTGTGTGTGTGTGTGTGTGTGTGTGTATGTGTGTGTGTGGCCAGTGATCGGCAAGTACTGGCTGTCAGCGCCTCACTGGCGACGAGCCGGAAGTACTAGCGGTCCCTTCAAAGATGATACGACAGTACTTTTATCGATAAGCCCTGCTACTGCCACTCATGGGCAGGTAAGACAGGAACTTAGTGACGCCAATAAATCGATTGAGAAGGTAGTACGGTAAGGAGATGATGACAAACAATAAGCGGCATGAACACGAGCCGCGCACGGCTCACTTTGCAGGTACAAAACGTAAGCTGATGGTATACCGAGCACTACCTCACAACCGGCCGAAACGACTCCAAGTGCACAGAATTATGGGTAATCTATTACAAAAAATCTTTAAGAGACACGCAATAATAAACAGTCACCCTTTCACTGACTATGAACCTGTGTACGCATCAACAGCAGTGTCTGTTCTTACGTATAAGCACACGACCGCTCGTACAAAACATAGAGTTCGCAACAGCTTGCACCAGAAACGAGGCATGCCCTGTCTTACAATACACACACAAACATACACACACACACAAACACACACACACACACACACACACACACACACACACATACGCACACATATACACAATTCGTAGTTTCCAGGAACAGCCAGGAAGAGACAGGTCTGTGGCCAGCAACATCGGGCGTGCCACACCACCACAGTTCGGTCAGCACACTCTTCTACTCTTCTCATCGGCCGCCGACTAGACCACACCTACCCAGGCGTCCAGTCAAATCCGTCCTGTTCGGCTGCTCGTTGGTACTGTCGAGTTCTCTCTCATGTTACTCATTCGTTCGTACTGCCAGTTCTGAACAATGTGTCCAGCAGGTTTCGCAAGCCGTCTCGCGCCGGTGCTGGAGTTGTGGCACTCTCGCTGGAGTCGCTCTCATGAAATCAAGTTGCCACACCCTTAACTCTGTTGGCGCGACTTTTCTAACTGTTATGGCTGACTGAATGATTGTGCCAACACATTATCACAATTAATACAAACAGTAGTCTACGAATTGCATAGATTACAGTCACAAAAAAAACAGCTGATATGGACTGGCGATAAACAGGGAGATACAATGCTGGATGTAGATCGATTAGCCGAAACATGACTACGTGTTGTTCCAGTTTCCAAACACAGTAGAACAGAGATAGCGATTAGCATATATTCTACAAGGCTTTGAAAAGATTCCAGACGTATGTGGCTCCAGATGTCTACGCAGTGGTCAAGAAATTCCTGCAATTTTCGGGATGGTGGTACACGGGCACGCAGCTGCCGCCTTATATGTGTTCCAGTCGGTACACATCAGGGCACGACATCACTGTGAGTTCACTACAATGCACCTCAGACCACTGTAGCACGATTCTGACCTTGCAACACGGACAGAAGATGTCATCGCTGTAGGTGGAGACTCGATGCATCATGCGGTGCAGGTAATCCATAACAATGTTCAATCACTTCACTGCCGTCCTGATGCCGTCGATTACCATCAAAAATTGCATGGAAGCCCAACTCAGTGTACCCCATAGCATAGTTCTGCCCTCTCAGGCTTGCATCTGTGGCCGGGTGCATGTTTCGAGTAGCCATTAGCCTGGATGACAGCATGTGAGGACGAAACGACCTACTTGGTGTAAAAAGAAATGAGATTACTTCGACAGGCGACACGTTTCTATTGATTCACGGCGATAACTCAGTGATGCTGTGCCCACTGCAACCATAAATGACGATGTCGCTAGGTGATCACAGGAACACGTGGGGATCCTATGACATGAAACTTTATGTTCAAAAGAAATCTTTGAACGGTGTGCTCTGGAACACTTGTACCTGCACCAGCATAGTACTCGGTCGTCAGACCTGCCACAGATCGATGCCTGTCCTGGATTACACAGTGGAGGATCCTCTGATTTCTGCGTTTTTTGAAGAGACGTTGCATGCGGGTTTAATTAAATATAATGCAAATAATTTTAATTTTAGTAGCTGTCTGTCCGGTTACGCAGTCTCGTAACCGGTTGGCGCTGACTAGTATTACTCAGCAATCTGACTGCATAGAATAATAACAAAGAATGAAACGAAATTTCCGTTAACACAATTAATTAATTAAGTCCCCAGCAACTATGAAAGCTACGAAACAAAGCACAAGTGTAACTGTTCTGTGTGTGGAAGTGTGATTCAACGTACACATCTGGCACGGTTCTTCTTCAATAAGACAAGATATTTTAAATACCATTTACACTGAAGTAATTAAAAAAAACTGAGATACTATAATTGCACATAGAAACCCGAATTACAGTCTAATACATGAGCCCAAGTCAGATGCTTTGTTGACTGAACCTGTGACCATGAGGCATTGTTAGTTAGGAAATTTAAAAAAAATAAAAAAATGTTTTTTACCTTCATATATATTGACGAAATATACACTCTGATCATTACAACATCCCCATTCGAACAGCATCGTCTGTCTAGCCGATCAGAACAAGTGCACACGACATGCTCACAGCTAGTACTGCTATCGACAACCTCTCAACAAGCACTCACTACGGCAACCGCAGAACTCCGACTTCCCACAGGAACTTCTGAACAAGCACTGCCAGTGGAGGTGGCGGAATAAAACTCTTTGGCGCAATCTCTGGCACTGTGACTCAGTGTAGCCACCTTTCATATGCCCCTTCTCCACGGGCTAGAATTTGATGGTATTTATGCCAGCATTGGTGGTGAAAATACCACCAAATTCGTCCATAAAAATACAGACAAAAATAAAAGATAATATTAATAAGTAAATATCACATAACTAAATATATTTTGGCTTTCCACTGACCCTTCAATAACCTAATATATATAATACAGTAAGCAATACAAATGCTTGCATACATGTTATTTTACATAATAGTTTACACAAGTATCATGTGGTTAAACAATTCAATCAATAGCGTCAGCAATGACGAATAGGTGCAGGTAAGAATCTCATAACATTTCATATACAGTAAATACACAAAAAATCAGTTTATACAAATATTCATATAAAATCTTGTCAATAGTTCAATAAACAAGTAGCACTCCTCAGTGTAGTTGACAGTTCCAACAGTAGCACCCAGCAATGGCGAGCAGGCGCAGACACCAACACGTGTCATCATCTCAGTAGAAGCAGTTCCATTAGTGACACCCAGCAATGTTGCACAGGTGCAGACATCAACAAGTGACATCATTTCAGTAGAAGCAGCTCCATAAGTGGCACCCAGCAATGTTGAACAGGTGCAGACACCAACAAGTGACATTATGTCAGTAGAAGCAGTTCCATCAGTGGCACCCAGCAATGTTGAACAGGTGCAGACACCAACAAGTGACATTATTTCAGTAGAAGCAGTTCCATCAGTGGCACCCAGCAATGTTGAACAGGTGCAGACCCCAACAAGTGACATTATTTCAGTAGAAGCAGTTCCATCAGTGGCACCCAGCAATGTTGAGCAGGTGCAGACACCAACAAGTGACATCATCTCAGTAGAAGCAGTTCCATTAGTGGCACCCAGCAATGTTGAACAGGTGCAGACACCAACAAGTGACATTATTTCAGTAGAAGCAGTTCCATCAGTGGCACCTAGCAATGTTGAACAGGTGCAGACACCAACAAGTGACATTATGTCAGTAGAAGCAGTTCCATCAGTGGCACCCAGCAATGCTGAGCAGGTGCAGGTACAAGTCCATAATATTCACTATCACTAATCAGACAGTTCATCAGAGTTTATTGGCAGTAATTAAACATTTTCAAGTGGCACCCATAAATGTTGAACAAGTGCAGGTGACAGTCCATAATATTCACTATCACCAATTCAACAGTTCATCAGAGTTCATCAGCAGAAATTAAACATTTCCAAGTGGCACCCATCAATGTTGAACAAGTGCAGGTAACAGTCCATAATATTCACTATCACTAATTAAACAGTTCATCAGAGTTCATCAGCAGAAATTAAACATTTCCAAGTGGCTCCCATCAATGTTAATATGTGTAAGCATGAACAACAGTTTGAATGCACACGCGATTGCTTTTAAAAAATTATTATCAATGCTCTTACACTAAACATACAAATTATAATAAACACACAAATGATATCAGATAATTGTCATATTAACTATTACAAATACACAAATATCAGTAAACCTATAATATTTATGGGTGTCAGTGCAACCCACAACAAACAAGTAAAATAATATTTAGGAGATAGGTCGGCACCAATTATTTGGGATTAGGAAAGGAAAACACACAAAACACACTCACTCATCTTTCATCCACATATTAAGTACTACTGTGTAATTTAATAGTGTTAACTGTGTAAATGCAATTCTGTCAAAATTTGATGTTCAACATGTGTATCAAGTAGTAGTGGCAACAGTGTATAACAGTCAATAATAGTTAGTCAACATCATAGTCATAATGTCAAGACCAATGTTTACCAAGCCAAATCAAAATGTACGGTTGCTGAACAACTGTCAGTGTGCCAAGATATGCAAATGCTTCCTCTCTCCAAAAAAAAAGTAAATACTGCATATTGATTTAACAATGTGTGTGTGTAGACAATCTTCCTTCCACTTGAGTGTTCTAGTCTGCCATCTTCATCCTCCTTGTTCCATATAAACCAACAAAAAAATATGCTCCTCACTTACTTTACCTCTTATCCACCAAAAATCCAATAATCATCAGCATCAGTCTCCTCGAACAAGTACAGATAAAATCCGAGTGCAAACTTCAATTATTCATCCCATACAATCTGAAGACACAATGTCCACACACAACCTCTGTGTAATCCATCTGACCCAAATCTTCTACTCATTATGAATTATAAAATACATTTTGGTTACCTTGTCCATCATTAAACAAAAGAAATGCATACATGACCTCTAACAGCCTTTAGTTTGAATAACTCTCAGTAAGTAAGTACAAGTACAGAGTGTGAACGATCGTAATATTTCACAGTGTGTACACCACTTCAATAATCATGGCAAAACAGAAGCAAACATGTGGAGTTTTTCTTGTGTCAAGTGTCACTTGCTATTTCAATTGCTCACGAAGAATGCAGTGTAATAACTGTCAATGGTCTAAACCTAGTGTTGGTATGTCATGTCGTTAGCTTCCTTCCTATTAGCATAAATTTATACAGCTTCCATAAAACGTCCAGCTCATGTGACTTCAATGAAGTTTCTTGTACTAATGTCGTTCGTAGCATTATAGTAGTTCATTTTCTTATCTTAAAATATAACGCACTGAGAGTAAGCAAAACATGCAATAGCGAGTAAATATACCAGTATAGAGCAGAATATCAACAAGTGGATGCAGCACAATCCCTACAACGAGGCTCTGCCAAGCAAACAATCTATAATTAATACCAAAGTATAACCTAAACTCTATCTTCGTACACAGTATATCAGCATTTCTATACACCAAATTAAAGAGTATTTATGACAAAAAACAGAAATGTGTAAATATGCAATCCATACGCAAAGCAGCAAATATATATCTTACATAATAAACAGGTCATTAGCATCATATCAGCATAGGCAAATAAATCTTTATATGTAATCTTAATAAGTAAACATGAAGGCGCAAGCAGATAAATCACAAAGTATAACCTACTTACATAACCATATCAGCACAACTAATCAGGTGGCAATTAAAATTTAAATAAATAAGCACAGCAGGCACATAAAAAAATGTGACATCAGTGAAAAAGCAATGCAGCCAAGCGATGCATAATATACATAAGTAACAACCCTGTTCATTAATAGAACATTGTCAAAATCAGCAAATGTACGCAAGCACGTCGCTTCACAAGTAAATTCATAGAACATGAAATTTAGCACAAAGTATAAATCATGTAATCGCGAGCAGCAAATTACGTCTAAGGTACGTACCTAAGTGGAAATATGTTACCTGAAAAATAAACTCAATTAATAGTTACCTTTTTTGTTTATTAGTTTCTTCTTCGAAATTACATTCTACCTGAAATTTTCTCGATAGCAAGTCCTCTTATCGTCGGACACACACAGAATTTACCTGAAGTGCTTAAATATTTTATACAAACGTATCTTGAAAAATACTGAACGTTAATAACATAATTTATCAAGTCACTATAGCTTTATACTGAATTTAATCAGAGAAATTAGACTATGTATTTGTTTAGGGCTGTCAGTGCATTCGCACTGAGCGCTCGATCAGTTGTAGGTACGCGTGACGTAGGAAGTAATTGTTTACGGTCAACGACTGCCTTGTGCGGCGCGCAGACTTGACTGTTGCTTTGAGTATGTGCCGCTGCCGGAACACGGCGCGGTATCCTTGCATTCTCCGTGTGTTTACGTATAACTGCTGGTTTCTCAAAAGTATGTCATTCCACAAAAATTTTAACGTTCGATATATGATGTATTCCCTTGGAGCGTCGAGATTTAAGAGTTTCTACTTCGACAGTGTTATCATGAATAATTTTGCGAACTCTATATGGACCGTTATAAAGCAGAAAAAATTTGCGACACAAGCCTTTTCCTTTGTGAGACAAACGATGAGACTTAATTAACACCTTTTGACCAACTGACAAGGTTTTTAAACGACCAGGACGTTTAGCTGATATCTCTCTTCTAGCAGCCGCAGATGCAACATTTTGCAGAGCCAGGTTCACAACTTCAGAATGCCGCAGTTTCCGTGTAGGCGGAAAAGGAACGATTTCAGAAATGCGATTTGTCGGTGCTTTATTTTTTAATATCAATATAGGCGGTAAAGAAGTTGAATCATTAGGGAGTTCATTCAGAATGTTTTGAAAACTATGAAGATACGGATCCCACCTTCTGTGATTCTGATGACAATAAAGTCGACACAATTTATTGATTTCCTTCATCCACCTCTCTGAAGCATTAGATTGAGGGTGAAAATGTGAAATGAAAATTGGTTTAATCTTACGACGCCGTAGAGTACGAAGCCAAATTTTAGAGCGAAACTGTGATCCATTATCTGATATAACCTTATCAACATGACCCACTTCTTTAAGAAAATGTTTGATGAAAGCGTTAGACACTGAACGAGCTGTTGCTTTGCGTAAAGGTGTAAAACACACATATTTTTATGTCAATTCCACTGCTACCAAAATGTGCGCAAAACTATTAGTAGAACGAACCACTGGACCGAACAAATCGACTGCAGCCATGTCCTTTAATTTCGCTGGAATGATAGGAAACAATGGTGCTCTGTGAGAAATAGTTGGCGGCTTAGCCTTTTGACATAATTTGCATTTGGCAAGAACAGATCGAATACGTTTTTCCATATTACTGAAGTAGCAATTTTCTCGTAATTTATGAAAGCATTTTCAGGGACCAAAGTGTGCATAACTGAAATGTGTATACCAAATCAATTTATTAACCCACTCATTAGGAGTGCAAACTAACCAAACAGAGTTGTCGACCGATTTTTGTTTAAAAAGAATATCATTGCGAACTAAATAATACTGTCTAATCGCAACGCTTTCCTTTGTCCTCCACTTCTCCTTAATGTCCTTCCAGATAGGATCCTTATTTTGTTCCTTAGCGATGCCCTGGAGCGAAGACGAAATAAAATATTTCAACTGAACACCTTGAATATACACCAAACAATAATTGATTTCTTTGCAGTCCTCCTCAGCACTTTGTTTCAAACCCATAGGTGCACGTGATAAAGCATCAGCAATAATATTTGAAGAACCCTGTATGTAAACAATACTAAAATGAAATTCCTGTAGATACAGCGCCCATCGTGACAATCGTCCATGAGTTAATTTTGTTGACATATGCCCGCATCTCGTGGTCGTGCGGTAGCGTTCTCGCTTCCCACGCCCGGGTTCCCGGGTTCGATTCCCGGCGGGGTCAGGGATTTTCTCTGCCTCGTGATGGCTGGGTGTTGTGTGCTGTCCTTAGGTTAGTTAGGTTTAAGTAGTTCTAAGTTCTCGGGGACTGATGACCATAGCAGTTAAGTCCCATAGTGTTCAGAGCCATTTGAACCATTTTGTTGACATAAGAAATTCCAGAGCTCGATGATTGGTGTAAACCTTAGTATGTCTGCCATACAAAAATGTCCGAAATTTTGGGAAAGCCCAAACAACAGCCAAGGCTTCAAGTTCCGTAATCGAATAATTCTTTTCTGATTTGGAGAGAACACGACTTCCAAATGCAATAGTTTTCTGTACTACAACGCCATTTTCTTCTATCTCTTGAAGTAAGTATGCACCTAGGCCTTTGTATGATGTGTCCGTCGCCAAACAAAAATCTTTAGATAGATCCGGATGTGAAAGAAGTGGATCAGCAACTAAAGCATCACGAAGTTGTTTAAATTCTGATTGAGCTTCCTCATCCCAACACCAATTAGAATTCTTTCCAGATAGTTCACACAAACGAGGTGTGGCCAAATCGTCCAATCTAACAAAGCGTTTAAGAAAATTACAGACACCAAGGAAACTACGAACATCACGTTTTGTGGTAGGAACAGCATAATTACGAATAGCGTGTAGTTTCTCCGGATCAG
This sequence comes from Schistocerca piceifrons, assembly GCF_021461385.2. Lineage (NCBI taxonomy): Eukaryota > Metazoa > Arthropoda > Insecta > Orthoptera > Acrididae > Schistocerca > Schistocerca piceifrons. The sequence continues at coordinate 433,765,489 of NC_060138.1, forward strand.
GAAGAATACCTTCTGTAGAAATAATATGACCAAGAAATTTCACCTGAGAACGACCAAATTCAGATTTTTCCACGTTCACTGTAATGCCAACTCTTGCAAAAATACGTAATTATAAATCCAAAATTTTGTTGTGCTCACTCCAAGAACGTTTAGCAATAAGAATATCGTCAACATATGAAGTAATATTGTCACGAAGACAAACAGGTAAAATTTCGTTTAAACTACGAATGAATGCTGCAGAAGATACACTAAGTCCAAACGGTAATTTCCGAAATTGGCAACAGTTACCAAAGGCTAAAAAGGAAGTGTATTTTCTACAATCAGGGTGGAGTTCTATTTTCCAAAAACTTGCGCGCATATCAGTGGTGGATAAAACTTTAATTCCGTGGAAATGTTGAAGAAGTTCATCTAAATTTTGCGGACGGTCAGTTTCAGGAATGATGATATTATTTATCTGTCTGGAATCCAGAACCAAACGAATTGACCCATCCTTTTTAAGAACGACGTGTAATGGGCTGGTATAAGGACTGACTGCTGGCTCAATAATGCCTTGATCTAACATGTATTGAAGTTCACTCTTAACCTTGTCTCTGTAAGCCAAAGGAATTGCGTACGTTTTTCCTCGAAATGGTGTGTGTTCTTTTACTTTAAATAAATATCGTAAGCCTTGTATAGTTCCTGTGTGATGACTAAATACTGTAGCATGTGAAGTCAAAATTTGGTGCAGTTCTTCTCTTGCAACGTCATCTGGCACTTCAGCTTTCTTAACCTCTTCATTAATTAATTCTTCGCTAATAATTATATCATCCATCGCGTCTCTGTATCTATTGTCGTTGTCATGAATGAACACATTTTCGTCATAATGCTCAGCGAAAACATCAGAAGTAGGAAACCTTAAACATTTTGTGTCTGATTCAGATTTTGTTAAACACACGAAAAATTTCAAACATTTCGGCATTCCGGTAACAGTCAAATTCATACTTCCTTCTTTAAAGTTTAAAATTGCCTTATGTGTATTAAGAAACTCCATACCTAATATAATTTGTGTATTGAGTAATGGAACAATAATAAAATTAGCAGAAAATTCGTATCCTTGACAAATGAAATTTAAGTTGGTCTGTTGTTTCACTTCCACACTTTTTCCAGAAATAGCTTCTCGAATTGTAGTTTTAGAAACAGGTAACACAGAACAAGAAATAGTTCTTACACATATACGAAAAACTGATTCACTAATAACATTCAATTGGCTCCCAAAATCTAAAACCGCAGTGAACTTATTCTTACCCACACATACTTCAATAACAGGATGTAAAAATGCGTCTACATTATTTTCCTTTTCGTCTAGCCAAATGTCTCTCACTTCTTCCTGGCGTACGTAGTGTAGAGTCTTAGTGTCATTACTTTCTGAACCGTCTATATTGCTGCCAGAAGCCGAAGTTACAAGTCATTATCGATTGTTTACGTCACGTCTTTGATTATTCGCGTCATTTCGCGGATCAGTATCTACGATTTGCAATTGTCTCTCGGCATTTCTGTCACGCGGAGGATGCCAATTAGGTCCTTCCTGTCTGTTAGATGCAAATTCTTGGTTGTGTCTGTTATTAAAATTTCTATATTCCTGTCTATCTGCATGACTGCTTCTTGTGTAATTTCGACTGTCACTTCTGAAATTATTGTTACATCTACTACCCTGGTTATTTCTGTAGTAAGAATTTCTATTATTGTATGAATAATTTCTGTCTTGATGATACCGATTACTGTTTCCGTATGATTGATCATTCCGGTAGGAATTTCCGTTATTATAATTGTCTGTGTAATTTCTGTTAGAACGTCTGTTATTGTCATAAGGCTGGTATCTATTGTCCTGTCTGTTTCGTCTCTCATTCTCAAAATTACCCATATAACGTCCGTTCCGATCATTATCCCATCTCTCTGAAAATCTATTGTGATTACTGTTACTGAAAAATTTACAAGAAGTCCCGTCGTCGTTGTCATACTCAAGTTCTTGTAGCAAAGTCTTAAAAGTCTCAATGTCGTCTTTATATCTTCCGGCTAAAGCAATTTGTCTTATCGAATGTGGCAGCTTAATTAAGCAAATGCGAATTAATTCAGTCGGGCTATAGGGGTTAGAAAGGAACTGATTCTTTCGAATCATGTCTTCAAAGTATTCTGCCGGCGGCGGAACTCCGACTGTTTAAAATTACGCTGCATAATAAGACGATGTTTGACTCTGTTTGCGTGTTTTGTGACCAATATGCCGATAGAAATGCATGATAAAAATCATTTAAATTATTACAATCTCTAATAAGTGCGCGCAAGCGCGTCGCCGGTTCGTTTTCTAAATATCCACACATAAATTCCAGTTTGTGACTTAGTGGCCAATTTGGTGGAAGTGCGTACATAAATTGATCTAACCATGAACATGGATGTATGTCATTCTTAGAATTGCGAAACATCTCAAATTTCCGAACAGTTAAAAAGTGTTTATAGTCTGAATGTCGATTATTGTCAAGTTCGCGCGCCTGGCGCTCTCTTGTTGCATCTCGTAAATGAAACAAATTATATTCTTCAAATCCCGCTGCTATCTGTGATTCTAAATTTCTTCTACTGTCTTTTCCTACGATTTCGCCTTCAACTTGTTTGACTTGCTTTCGTAATGCCTCAAATTCCCTTTTAACGCGTTCATTAAAATTTTCCTGATTTTCAACATCCTTATTTATGTTCTGGTACTCTTCGGTTCCTGCAAATGGCAATGGAGCTGTATCATCTGCATCTCTGTCCCCATTTAAACTAAGACTTGTCAATTTATCTGAAATCTCCTCAACTCTTTCCGATAAGTCACCTATTTTTTCTTTCTGTTTATTTACGTCTTCCGAAAGTGTCGCGACTCGGGTTTCGGTATTGACACATTTAGTAGTTAACTGTTCATACTGTTGCGTTAGGTTATTTATTCTGTCAATTGGTACTGATTCCTCGATTCTTTCAAATATTTCCTCCTTATCGTGTGCACGTTGTAAATGTAACTCAGAAAATTTTTGTACTATCACGCGATCTCTTTCTTCCTGTTCTCTATCCTGTTCCTTTTGTCTAATTTCTATTGCAATTAATCTATTATTGAGAGAATTCAAAATCGGTTGTACTTCTTCTCTAATTTCTTTCTTTAATTCATCTTTCATGTTTTTAAAACATGTCCCTATTCGTGAGTCTAACCGTGTTTCCACTGTTCCCCCAAAGTTCCCATCTCGGTTTTAATTGTTCTTATTTGTGACCCCACTGTTTTTAGTTCAGATCCCAAACTTAATATTGCAGTCATCAACTGCTCCATATTAACTGGTTCGAAACTCTTTTCACCCCTAACATTTCCTGCAAAATCAACTTCTTTCGTCATAGCTGTAAAGCTATCTGTTTTCGATACTATTCCAGAATCTTCTGTCGTTAATCTCGTATTCTGAAAATTTTTTGATTGTGAAAAATTTTGAACTGGTTCCGGACTATTTTCCCGACTTATTAAATTGTTTTCTGCTTCATTATTCTGCTGTGTTGGCGAGTTCGCCATGTTAACATTTTCTTCATTCACCCTATCCATCATTTTTGCCTTTTTCATCGATCGCGTAATCACTTACACAACATACAAAACTCGTCACTATACGAAAATTACACACAATGACACTTTATTACCAACAATACCATTCACACGAAATGCTTCCCGACAAACACGATTAACGAACAATTGAAATCTTCATAATTGCACAAAATTGTCAAACCCGTAACAAGACATCAAAAATTAAATTCTGGAAAAATACCATTAGAAGAATGACAAGACAACTACAAAAGTTCAACTACCAAATGTACACATGTAATATAGACTACAATTACTAAACTACAAATTACTACAACGATACTACTGTCTGCTATTTTTACCATCAAAAGAATTCCAAGGGGCTATCCGAAGCAGCGGTCGCCACGTGCATGGGGGCTTAATTAAATTTAATGCAAATAATTTTAATTTTAGTAGCTGTCTGTCCGGTTACGCAGTCTCGTAACCGGTTGGCCCTGACTAGCATTACTCCGCAATCTGACTGCATAGAATAACAACAAAGATTGAAACGAAATTTCCGTTAACACAATTAATTAATTAAGTCCCCAGCAACTATAAAAGCTACGAAACAACATAGCACAAGTGTAACTGTTCTGTGTGTGGAAATGTGATTCAACGTACGCATCTGGCACGGTTCTTCTTCAATAAGACAAGATATTTTAAATACCATTTACACTGAAGTAATTAAAAAAAACTGAGATACTATAATTGCACATAGAAACCCGAATTACAGTCTAATACATGAGCCCAAGTCAGATGCTTTGTTGACTGAACCTGTGACCATGAGGCATTGTTAGTTAGGAAATTTAAAAAAAATAAAAAAATGTTTTTACCTTCATATATATTGACGAAAAATACACTCTGATCATTACAACATCCCCATTCGAACAGCATCGTCTGTCTAGCCCATCAGAACAACTGCACACGACATGCTCACAACTAGTACTGCTATCGACAACCTCTCAACAAGCACTCACTACGGCAACCTCAGAAATCCGACTTCCCACAGGAATTTCTGAACAAGCACTGCCAGTGGAGGCGGCGGAATAAAATTCTTTGGCGCAATCTCTGGCGCTGTGACTCAGTGTAGCCACCTTTCAACTTGATCGTCCAATAGCATCCAGTTTGCTTGTTATTTCACCATCCTTCAACCACTTTCCATAAGTGCTCACGACAACAGTACGCAACCAGCATGTTATCACCCTCAAATGGTTCAAATGGCTCCAAGCACTATGTGACTTAAGATCTGAGGTCATCAGACCCCTAAACTTAGAAACTACTTAAACCAAACTAGCCCTAGGACATCATACACATCCATGCCCGAGGCAGGATTCCAACCTGCGACCGTAGCAGCAGCGCGGTTCCGGACTGAAGCGGCTAGAACCGATCGGTCACAACGTCCGGCTGTGATCAGCTTCGCCGTTTCAGAGGTTTTCTTTTCCAGCCGCAGCGCCACTTCAATGTGGCTCTTTCGAAATAGCTTATATCAGAGGATTTTCGCATTTTCTGCCCGTATCTTCACTAAATGACTGTCCAATCGTCTCTCTTCCGCCTACATTTCTTTCTTATTACGTAACGTGTTTACAACACTGCCAGGAGGCATTCATACTCGCGATGGTTGTGCATGACAGCGAGTGTTCGTCACAGACAAAGATATCGTCAGAAGTGCCCTGTTATTATCTATATACGTGAACGATCTGACGGACAAGATGAGTAGCTGAGCAGCAATCTGCGACTATTTGCTGATGAAGGTGTCTTGTATGTGAAGGTGTCGTCTTTGAGTGACTGTAAGATTATTCAAGCTGATTTAGCAAGAATTTCCTGTTGGTGTGACGAATGCAGTTAGCTCTAAATGAACAAAAACTTAACTTACTGCAAATCAATAGGGAAAACAAACCCATAATACACTCCTGGAAATGGAACAAAGAACACATTGACACCGGTGTGTCAGACCCACCATACTTGCTCCGGACACTGCGAGAGGGCTGTACAAGCAATGATCACACGCACGGTACAGCGGACACACCAGGAACCGCGGTGTTGGCCGTCGAATGGCGCTAGCTGCGCAGCATTTGTGCACCGCCGTCGTCAGTGTCAGCCAGTTTGCCGTGGCATACGGAGCTCCATCGCAGTCTTTAACACTGGTAGCATGCCGCGACAGCGTGGACGTGAACCGTATGTGCAGTTGACGGACTTTGAGCGAGGGCCTATAGTGGGCATGCGGGAGGCCGGGTGGACGTACCGCCGAATTGCTCAACACGTGGGGCGTGAGGTCTCCACAGTACATCGATGTTGTCGCCAGTGGTCGGCGGAAGGTGCACGTGCCCGTCGACCTGGGACCGGACCGCAGCGACGCACGGATGCACGCCAAGACCGTAGGATCCTACGCAGTGCCGTAGGGGACCGCACCGCCACTTCCCAGCAAATTAGGGACACTGTTGCTCCTGGAGTATCGGCGAGGACCATTCGCAACCGTCTCCATGAAGCTGGGCTACGGTCCCGCACACCGTTAGGCCGTCTTCCGCTCACGCCCCAACATCGTGCAGCCCGCCTCCAGTGGTGTCGCGACAGGCGTGAATGGAGGGACGAATGGAGACGTGTCGTCTTCAGCGATGAGAGTCGCTTCTGCCTTGGTGCCAATGATGGTCGTATGCGTGTTTGGCGCCGTGCAGGTGAGCGCCACAATCAGGACTGCATACGACTGAGGCACACAGGGCCAACACCCGGCATCATGGTGTGGGGAGCGATCTCCTACACTGGCCGTACACCACTGGTGATCGTCGAAGGGTCACTAAATAGTGCACGGTACATCCAAACCGTCATCGAACCCATCGTTCTACCATTCCTAGACCGGCAAGGGAACTTGCTGTTCCAACAGGACAATGCACGTCCGCATGTATCCCGTGCCACCCAACGTGCTCTAGAAGGTGTAAGTCATCTACCCTGGCCAGCAAGATCTCCGGATCTGTCCCCCATTGAGCATTTTTGGGACTGGATGAAGCGTCGTCTCACGTGGTCTGCACGTCCAGCGCGAACGCTGGTCCAACTGAGGCGCCAGGTGGAAATGGCATGGCAAGCCGTTCCACAGGACTACATCCAGCATCTCTACGATCGTCTCCGTGGGAGAATAGCAGCCTGCATTGCTGCGAAAGGTGGATATACACTGTACATTGTGCATGCTCTGTTGCCTTTGTCTATGTGCCTGTGGTTCTGTCAGTGTGATCATGTGATGTATCTGACCCCAGGAATGTGTCAATAAAGTTTCCCTTTCCTGGGACAATGAATTCACGGTGTTCTTATTTCAATTTCCAGGAGTGTATTCTAATACAGCGTCAGTAGTGTACTGTCTGACACAGCAACGTCGCTTAAGTATCGAGGCGTAAAATGGCAAAGCGATACGAAATGGAAGTAAGGCAGACGCATGTTCGACTTTGGTTTATTGGGACAATTTTAGGAAAGCGTCGTTCATCTGTAAAGGAGACCTCATATATGAGGGGTGTTCAGTAAGTAACACAACACATGTTTTTATATGACATTTAGGGTTGAAAAACTGCGAAAATTGTTGTGGGGCATAGTAGAATATTCCCGCTTGAGCACCTAGAGTCCCGCAAAGTTCCAGTACTTGGTGGCACTGTACATAGCTCTGAAACAGGTGACTGTTACGGAGGTTGTGACACATGCACCCTAGGGGTAGCGTCTTTGGTTTATAATCAAGACGTCCTCGGTCCCGGTTTCGAACCACGTCCCCATTTAAATTCTGAATAAAAGTCATCAGCAGTGGCAGCCGAAGACTTCCGGCATAAGAAATCGCCCCCATTTAGCCAACTGCCTTGTCAAAGAAGGGGGAGGAACAGACAGAGGTTCAGGGCAGTCTCTTTCCCTTGGAATGAGAAACTGCACCTAAAGGTGGAATAACAAGCAAGGATCAACGGCATGAGGATGCAGAAGGCATCGAAAACCACCACGTTAAGGACTCATAATGTGTATCCACTGGATATGAGGCCTGTAACTTAAAAGTGTCATGATGTACTATCCATTGGCAAAAGGTTCTTGACTACTGCCGGCCAGAGTGGCCGAGCGGTTCTAGGCGCTACAGTCTGGAACCACGCGACCGCTTAAGTTGCAGGCTCGAATCCTGCCGCGGGCATGGATGTGTGTGATGTCCTTAGGTTAGTTAGGTTTAATTAGTTCTAAGTTCTAGGGGACTGATGACCTCAGCAGTTAAGTCCTGTAGTGCTCAGAGCCATTTGAACCGTTTTGACTACTCCCCCACTTGCATGTCCGGAAGCGGTCTGCCAAGGAGGTGGTGGCCATGTGGAAAAGATTCAATAACCGACACAAGGATAACATTGTACGAGTCTGCTAGTGGAACGTTAGTAGTTGAGACAGGTAGGGAAGCTAGGACAAGACTGTGGACCTGTTGGTTGACGAAAGTTTGCCTTTACGAAAGATAAAGGCACCAGAGAGGCAGTTGACAATGGAAACAAAACTCAAGACACGTTCATAGGATTTTCTGACCTGGAAAAAGCGTTCTACGATATCAAACGGTGCAAGGTATTCGAAATTCCGAGAAAAATAGAGGTAAACTATATGGAAGGACGGGTAATATACAATATGTACATGTTACAAGAGGGAACAATTAGAGTGGAATACCAAGAACGAAGTGCTCGGATTAACAAAGGGTGTAGGGCTAGGCTGTAGACTTTGGTCCCTACTGTTCAGTTTGCACGTGGAAGAAGCAATGACGAAAATACAAGAAGGGTTCAAGCGTAGAATTAAAATTCGTGGTGAATGGACGTCTATCAATGATATGATTCGCTGATGATCTTACTATCCTCAGTGAAAGTGAAGAAATTACAGGATCTGCAGAATGGAAAGACCTGTCTAATGAGCGCAGAATGTGGACTGAGAGAAAATACGAAAGTAATGGGAACTAGTAGAATGGAGAACAACAAGAAACTTGACAGCAGGATTAGTGATTACGAAGTAGGTGAAGTTAACGAATTCTGCTTCCAAGGAACAAAATAACCCATGACAGACGGTGCGAGGAGGACATGAAAAGAACACTAGCACGAGCAAAAAGGCATTCTTGGTCAAGAGAAGTGTAGTAGTATCAACCAAAGGTGTTAATTTGAGAAAGAAATTTCTGAAAATGTACGTTGGAGCACAGAATTGAAAGGTAGTGAAACACGGTCTGTGAGGGAACCGCGAATGAAGAGAATCGAAGCATTGCAGATATGGTGCTAGAGAAGAAAAGCCTCGCAGGATTAGCCGAGCGGTCTGAGGCGCTGCAGTCATGGACTGTATGGCTGATCCCGGCGGAGGTTCGAGTCCTCCCTCGGGCATGGGTGTGTGTGTTTGTCCTTAGGATAATTTAGGTTAAGTAGTGTGTACGCTTAGAGACTGATGACCTCAGCAGTTAAGTCCCATAAGATTTCACACACATTTGAACATTTTTAGAGAAGAATACTGAAAATTATGTAGAGTGATATGGTAAGGAAAGAGGAGGATCTCTGCAGAATCTGCGACGAAGGGAATATATGGAAAGTATGGACATGAAGAAGGGGCAGGATGGTAGGACATCTGTTAAGACACCACGCAATAACTTCCATGGTACTAGAGGGAGCTGTAGAGAGTAAAAACTGTAGAGTCAGACAGAGACTGGAATACATCCAGCATGCAGGACGCAGGTTGCAAGTGCCACTCTGAGTTGAAGAGGTCGGCACAAGTGAGAAATTCGTCGTTAGCTCCATCAAACCAGATAGAAGACTGATGACTCAAAAGAAACTAAGTAAATAACTAAAATATAATAGAAAATTAAAAAATATGGAAAGTGGCAGAGGTTCGTTAAGACCAGAGCGGTGTCATTGAGTACCTTTTGGCAGAAAAACAGAGCATCGCAAATATTCGTACGCACCTACAGAATGTCTCCGGTTATCTGGCAGTGAACGAAAGCACAGTGAGTCCTCAAGGCGTCAAGGCGTTCAAGGCGTCTGTCATCATCATAATAAGGTCGCGCAAACCTGGCTAGCCTTCCGCGTGCCTGATGGCCGCAGAGAATCGTGACTCCTGCACTCTTAGAACGTGCGGACATTCGGATTCGATGTGATCGACGAATCACAATCGAACGCCTTACTGCCCAACTGGACGTCTCTGTTGTTAGTATTGACATAGTCATCCATCTTCTGGGGTACTCAAATGTGAGTTTCTCACTTCCTAACAGAGGATTGCTCTCACGAAATTGAAGATACGAGTTCAGCGTGTTCGACGCCACATAACTGTAAACGAACGCCTGGTACTCCGTCACTATGTAAGGTCTCACACAAGTCTGCGAACTTGAGAGCAGCTCACCAAACTTCACTCGACTGTTCTTCCTCATCCTCCTTGGAGCCAGTCTCTTGCATCTTCCGACTTCCATCTGTTTGGCACAATGTAGGATACACTCCGCGGGAAGCAGTACTTGGATGAGCTGGGCGGGGGGGTTATTGATGCAGCAAACTGTGGCATCGACGTCGACCATTAGAGACGTACCATGCAGACATACAGGTCCTCCCAGTAAGTACTGTAGGGCCGTAGTGTTGAACAGAGATTACGTTAAAAAATAGACTTTTATAGCCAAAAGAGTGTGGAGGAATATCGTTTATCGGAATCCTGAATGAACCAAATTCCTTTCAGATAAAACACCTGATGCATTACTTAGTGAACGCTCTTCGTACGACACTTGTGCCACCAATTTTTGAGTACTGCTCGAATGTTCGGGATCTGCACTAGGTTGGATTGAAGGAAGAAGTCGAAGGCGGGTTACTATATTTGTTACCGGTAGATTCGTACAACATGTAAGTATTATGGAGGTGCATCAGGAACTGAAATTGGAGTTCGTGGAGGGAAGGCAAAGTTTCTGTTTCGAAGTAAACTAGAGAACCAGAATTTGAAGCTGAATTCAGAACGTTCCTACTGTCACCAACGTATATTCCGCGTAAGGACCACGAAGATAAGAGTAAGCAATTTTTCCTTCGCTCCATGTGCGAGTGGTACAGGAAAGGATGTGGCCAGTGGTAGTTACGGTATCCTCCGTCATACACCGTGTGGTAGCTTGCGGAGTACGTTTGTAAATGTAGATGTAGATTTCAATACCAAGTGTTACTCTGCAGATTACTTGTAAAACATTCGTGGGGCCCACCGAAGAGTATCGTTCAAGAGTGTAGAATTATGGCAAACAGGACTATCACAGAAGATTTAGAGTATAACACTGAAATTGTCAATTTTGGTATAAATATTGTTTATTTTTGTGTAACAGACAGGAGAATTTCTATGTAGAACAAAGATGTTCCGTATGTTCTGTGATCCTTCATAATCGTCATTCAATTTCTGGACGGTTCAAACGGTTCTAAGCACTATGGGACTTAACATCTGAGGTCATCAGCCCCCTTGACTTAGAACTACTTAAACCTAACTAACCTAAGGGCATCACACACGGCCATGCCCGAGGCAGGATTCGAGCCTTCGACCATAGCAGCCGCGTGGTTCCGGACTTAAGGGCCTACAACCGCTCGACCACAACGGCCGGCCGTCGACGGTTCACCATTTCCAGTACCTAGGAGACCTTGGTAAGAGACTGCTTGCATATGTAAACAAAGCGATCATAATGAGTTAACGCCCAATAGGCAGACAACACACCTAATTTATACGTATCGCTATTACGAACTTAAGTGACTAAAGCTGCTAGGAGGACTACCGTAGTCTACAATTACTTATGATAGTGCATGGAAGGCTATGGTAGTTTAACAACTCTAAGTATTTGTTATACTATAGGAAGTTTACTGTATCACGCACTTAACAGCGCTTTGCAGAATACAGTCGTAGAGAGAGCCAGTATGTGTTTCCACACAAACGACTTATCACTGGCGTCCGTCTCCCCCCCCCCCCCCCCCGTGCCACCCACCCCCCTGGGCCGGCAGGTGTGGCCGTGCTGTTCTAGGCGCTTCAGTCTGGAACCGCGTGACCGCTACGGTCGGCAGGTTTGAATCTTGCCTCGGGCATGGATGTGTGTGATGTCCTTAGGTTAGTTAGGTTTAAGTAATTCTAAGTTCTATGGGACTGATGACTTCAGCAGTTAAGTCCCATAGTGCTCAGAGCCATTTGAACCATTTTTAACCTCCCTCCCCCTCCCCTTTCAACCTTTATCACACGTACACGTTCACACATGTCAATTTTCGCTACAAACTGTGATACAAATTTATACAAGTGTTGCACTTGGGCGCTACTAGCATCCCACTCAGCTTCGTGCCCCACGCGGTGGCTTGTATCGCTTAGAGGTTTAACTGGCTCTGGAAGTAGGCCAGTAGATGCAGAAAGAATTTCATGTACTAAAAGTGGCAGTGTATCAGATTGACGTGGAAGCTTCTGCACATGCACTTGATCGCTTTTTTTTCTTATTTTAACCTTGACATCATTGTTCAATCGTAATTAGGAAAATAAGGCTGTGCAATATTGTTCCAAGATGTTACGTAATTTACACACTCAGCCTCTCCTAGCGCCCCCCACCCCCTCCCCTGCCCACAGCTCGTGGTCGTGCGGTTGCGTTCTCGCTTCCCGCGCCCGGGTTCCCTGGTTCGATTCCCGGCGGGGTCAGGGATTTTCTCTGCCTCGTGATGACTGGGTGTTGTGTGCTGTCCTTAGGCTAGTTAGGTTTAAGTAGTTCTAAGTTCTAGGGGACTGATGACCATAGATGTTAAGTCCCATAGTGCTCAGAGCCATTTGAACCATCCTAACCCCGTACACACTCGCGCGTACACAAACATACACACACACACACACACACACACACATACATACATACACACACATACACCTAAAATCCTGTATGCACGCAAAACGACGTATATCGTATCACACCTGCATCTCAACGTTAGAATGGAGCTGAAGAAGGTATCAACTGAGAAATAAAGTCTGAAGGAATGCGGAGTGGTACCTGAAGGTCTGGCAGCAGTCTCTTTGACGCCGGCCCATATTGCGCGCTCTGCCGCGAGACGCTCGGCGCATATGAGACGCCGCCGCCGGCCGCGCTGGCGGTGCCTGCGAGGCGGGCCGCGCGTTTGCGCCGCCGGCCCGGGAAACAAGGCCGGCGTTGCCATGGAGATGCTATTGGGCCCTGTCACGGCACGCCGGCTCCTGCCCGCCCCCGCCCCCCCCGCCACGCTCTAGACGTGGCGCATCCCTGTGCCCGCTGATACTCGACGCGGCACTCGGCAGGCCCGTCGCCGACCACCCCTGCCGGTCCTCTCTCCGGGCACACCGGCAACTTCTCTGTGTTTGACATCGAAACAAAGGCCCATCGATACGTCGAGTTGTGTCTCTCGAGCGCACGCGCGCCGAATGGAACGAAGGAGGAGCGTCGGTGAGCACTGAGGGGGCACAGCGCCCACCTCATTCCCGCTGCAAAGCTGTTTTTTACGTGTCGCTGAACTCCGTGTAGCAATAAGTCTTTGTTGTAGGTGCTTTCTAAGCGAGAGGTTAATTCCGTCTCTTCCGAATGCGACTGACAGCTGTCGGGACAGCGGGGAATTGAAATTATTTTGATTTCACTTTCTGTCGTTACGTTCCAGACACAAAGAAGTCAGAAGCGTATCTTCCAAGAGGAACAGAAGGTTTGAACTAAAAGACATTCCCCGAAGGACTATCGAAACAGTTCCTTGAAGATAAAAAGGTTAACAATTCGCTCTTCTTAGCTGTTTCGTGTGAGATGGTAAAAAGACACACAGAATATTTGCTGAATCCATGGAACGATAAGAGTAACAAACAACGATGTTTACAAGCTTGGTCTCGCGACGACGACGACGACGACGACGACGACGAGGATGGATAGGACTGCGTAGGTACACGACGTCGAAGTCATTGGAGCCTATACTAGAGTCTGTGATGATGAATGTGAATAAAATGAGTAGAAGTGTTAAAATTGTGGAATAAAAGAACAAAATTTTTCCTATGACTTATTAAAAGAGCGTAATATAAAACCTTGTCACCAGCTGGTTCTTGAGAGGTAGGTAAAATCATAGGCAGAGCTCATGAAATATCCATTAGAAGTCCATAAAAAACACCCGAGACTGGTTAATCACTAATTAAAAAATGAGGCACCAGCCACTCTCCATCACTCCGCATGTAACAGCAGAGGCTGGAGTCCGCACTCGTATCTAAATACAAACGCCACAAGTTCCACGAAATGATAGGTCATATCGCTCGAGCAAAAATACATGGTTCAGGGATGGGTCAGAGCTGCTTCATCCTCTTTTCGGGACCGGGAGCGGGTTGATTGTATTGGACGGACTGTTGGTTTCACAGACTGCGGCTTACACTGCCAGCTACTCTGCAACCCAGTGGCTAATGACTTCCTGGCTCGACAGCGTGGAAACGAAGGCACAACGTAGGGTACCGAATTCTACTTCCTGTCACTGGTTGTGGAATTGAATGGTGTAGTCCTGAATAAACTGGAGCATATTTTTCACTGGGTATGCAATCGCCTGTAGAGCACTGATGGAATTGGAACAGATGTCTCACGACGACATGACTCCGTACACCTTCCTGAGCTTCCAGCCGCCGACGACGTATCGAGCGAGTGCTTTATGGGCATTGAGAAGTAATAAATGTCAGCCGTGTGGTTGCTGGTGTCATCCCTCTACAGTCGTAGTACCGAATGTGACGTCACCGGTGCCAGTCCGTCAACACACAAGGCAAAGTTTTCTTGACGCGTCTGCCGCGTCCGTTTCAACCTCTTCATCGCCGGGTTCCATGCTACGTCAGTCCTAGGAGTTGTAAGACAGATTTTATTTCGGGTGTCTAAGCGACGACAGTGTAGTAACTAAAGTGGCAATTTTAAATAACAGCAGTAAACTACAGATGTTAATTCGCCAGAAAGTTGTGATCAGGAACTGTAAATTAGTGGACGCCCGGTAGTAGTGTTCAAAAATGTTGAAATGTGTGTGAAATCGTATGGGACTTAACTCAAATGGCTCTGAGCACTATGGGACTCTACTGCTGAGGTCATTAGTCCCCTAGAACTTAGAACTAGTTAAACCTAACTAACCTAAGGACATCACTAACATCCATGCCGGAGGCAGGATTCGAACCTGCGACCGTAGAGGTCTTACGGTTCCAGACTGCAGCGCCTTTAACCGCACGGCCACTTCGGCCGGCTGGGACTTAACTGCTAAGGTCATCTGTCCATAAGCTTACACACTATTTTACCAAAATTATCCTAAGGACAAACACACACACCCATGCCCATGCCCGAGGGAGGACTCGAACCTCCGCCGGGACCAGCCGGTCAGTCCATGACTGCAGCGCCCGAGACCGCTCGGCTAATCCCGCGCGGCAAAGTAGTAGTGTATCAACGTTGTTCTATTACACATCGTAATAGAGGAACACCTCTACATCAAGATTATTCGAGACATTTTCGAAAGTATTTTGAAGAAAGGAAATGTTTGTGCAATGTTTGTCACGCACAAGTTGACTCCCGAACAGAAACGACTCTCGTGACGTGACTGAAATGCTAAACGTGGATATCTCTTTTCTGATAAAAATCATTAAGTGTGAAGAGACTTGGTGCTGTTAATAAAAACCTAATACAAAAACTACTAAACACCGAACTTCTCATTAAGTATTACCACTTTGACGATATGAGCGATATTCGAATAAACGTGACGTGTGAGTAAAACAGCATCCCACAGTAAAACATTTCTGACAGTTTCACTTGGTTGTGGGACTGATTTGTGTGCTATTATTAATAGAGGGAGGCAATGCAGAAAACCTCAAGCATTAAAACCACCGTTTTAATTTTCCTCTATGTTTTCACGTTTCCGTACGTCAATCGATAGAAACGGAAGTCTCAGGCACGGGTATACGCGTCAAGTTGAAATTTACGTCACAATCTAAAGTCTATGGTCTCTTGGTGGTGTAAAATCCTTGCGCCTCTAAGACAATGCGGTCAGAAAATGCGTCCATTTGCGTCACATATTTTGACACTTCGGAACTCGTTCATCAAAACCTATAGAATACATTCCATTGAACTAGAATCTTGAAATTTGGCAAGAAGTAAGGTTTCATAGTACAAATATAGGAAAGAATCAGAACATTGTTAACCTGTAGTTATATCACAGAAAAATATTTCTTTTGTCATTTTTTATCGGTCTTGAAACTTAAAACATTCTTGAATGTCTTGGAATTCCCAGGACCGAAATCTTGCCACTATCAAATGGTCTGTATACTCAACCGAGTCTGTACGGAACCCGCAGAAGGCGAGTCTTACTTACACCTGCCCGACTTTTTTCGTACCATCAGGGAACTTTTTGGACTGACGGCCGCCGTCGGAAGTTCGAACCCTGCATCGGGTATTTGGTTTTATGTTGTCCATAGCGTAAGTTAGTTTAAGTAAGATTAAGTAGTGCGATAGCCTAGGGACCGATGACCTCAGCAGTTTGGTCCTATAGTAACTTACCACAAATATCCAAAAATTTGGACTGACGGGGTATACTTATCTCTAAATTGCTGTCTTTGTTGATTATGTTATCATGTAATTTGATCTCTATTGTTTCTTTAATTATGGTTCCCAGGAACCTGTTGACTTTCGTGATGATAGACGTGTCGTTGCGTGCAATTTAATGTCCATTCCCCAACACACAAAAGCTATGACCGATTGTTGGTGCGTTGTCGCATACACCTCTCATGGTCAAAGTGTCATCGTTCTGTCATAAGCACAGTCCCATTGAGGTAATAATGTCCTCACTCACACAAGGCTTCTTGGGTGTGCGTATTTCATTTCGAGGTCTGAACACAGACATCGTGTTATGTCTCTTATCTTCCGAGTCATTGAACAACAGAGACGCCAAAGTGCAAAAATGTTGTTCTCGTTCTCAGCGCTATTGTATCTGTGGATACCTCCTGAAAGGCTTCCATTTTCCTTTATTCTTATGGTGACTCTCATGGAAGAATTTCAGCGGGGGATTCACTTCTTCAGACAAGTTCTCGGTATCAGAGACGGTTTTAACTCGATTATCCAAGGTAGTTAGGCACCGCGCTTTTTCGCATGGTTGTGGTGACCAAATGCGTGCAGATAGATACCTTCCTGTATGAGTGGATTTTCTGAATATACTGTTGCTGTTTGGTCTGAAAATCATCTTTCGCAATTAATCTAGCAATCATAGATCCTTAAGAACACTTCACAACTACGTAACTTTAAATAAGTACTGTCGACGCAACTGTTAAGTGCAGTTCCAGACATATCAACACTAGCACCAGACCTCTCATCTAACATTTCAAAGGTATCGTCCCTCTAGATAAAATATAATAAGAAAGCCCAGTTTTACTCATAGTAGATCTGAATCTGGTCTGTATTAAAGTATTATAAATGAATAGCTGAAGAATGCTTCGGAAGGATAATAGCTGAAACTGTTACAAAGTACTTTTTAAAAGAGCAGAACTGTTATAGTTAATCGCCATGTTCTTGTAATACTTCTTAGCTGTTGCGTACGTGGTGAGTCTTTCGCTCACTACGTTGTGGAACACATTTCCAAATTTGTCTCCTCTTCGATGAGTGGCCTTTTACTTTAATAACTTGAGCTCTGGGTCTACATATACAACTACATGGATACTCTGCAAATCACACTTAAGTGCCTGGCAGAGGGTTCATCGAACCACCTTCACATTTCTTTATTATTCAAATCTCGTACAGCAGGCGGAAAGAACGAATACCTGTATCTTTCCGTACGAGTTCTTATTTCCCTTATTTTATCGTGCTGATCGTTACTCCACTCGTAGGTCAGCGCCAAAAACATATTCTCGCATTTGGAGGAGGAAATTGGTGACTGAAACGAAAAACGCCTTTGTTTTAACGATGTCCATCCCAAATCCTGTATCACTTCAGTGATACTCTCTCCCCTATATCGCGATAATACAAAACGTGCTTCCCTCCTTTGAACTTTTTGAATGTACTCCGTCAATCCTATCTGGTAAGGATCACACACCGCGCAGCAGTATTCTAAAAGAGGTCGGAAAAGCGTAGTGTAGGCAGTCTCCTTAGTAGATCTGTTACATTTTCTAAGTTTTCTGCTAATAAAACACGATCTTGGGTTAACTTTCCCCACAACATTTTCTACGTGTTCCTTCCAATTAAAGTTGTTCGTAATTGTACCTCCTAGCTACTTAGTTGAATTTAGGGCCTTTAGATTTGAAGTTTAATGGATTCCTTTTAACACTCATGTGGATGACCTCCCACTTTTCATTATTTAGGGCCAATTGCTAAATTTCTCACCATACAGATATCTTTTCTAAATCGTTTTCCAATTTGTTTTGATCTTCTGATGACTTTATTAGTCGATAAACGACAGCGTCATCTGCAAACAACCTAAAACGGATGCACAGATTGTCTCCTAAATCGTTTATATAGATAAGGATCAACAAAGAGCCTATAACCCTGCCTTGGGGAGAGCCATAAATTACTTCTGTTTTACTCGATGACTTTCCGTCAATTACTACGAACTATGACCTTTTTGACAGGAACTCTTGAAACCAGTCACATAACGGAGATGATATGCCATAAGAACGCAATTTCACTACAAGCCACTTGTGTGGTACACTGTCAAAAGCCTTCCGGATACCCAGAAATACGGAATCAGTGTAGATACTATGTCAACAGCGCTCAACACCTCATGCGAGTGAAGAGGTAGTTGTGTTTCAGAAGAACGATGTTTTCTAAATTCCCGTTGGTTATGTGTCAATAGACGGTTTCCTTCGAGGTAATTCATAATTTTCGAACACAATACAGTATATGTTCCAAAATCCTGCTACATTTCGACGTTGATGATCTGGGCCGGTAATTTAGTCGATTAGTCCTACTACCTTTTTTGGATATTGGTGTGACCTGTGCAACTTTCCAGTCTTTGGGTACGGATATATAGTAGGGCGAACGGTTGTATATGATTGTTAAGTATGGAACTATTGCATCCACATACTCTGAAAGGAACCTAACTGGTGTACAGTCTGGAGCAGAAGACTTGCTTTTATTAAGTTATTTAACTTGCATCACTACTCAGAGGATATCTGCTTGTATGTTACTCATGTTGGCAGCTGTTCTTAATTCAAATTCTAGAATATTTACTTCTTTTTCTTTCGTGAAGGCATTTCGAAAAGCTCCGCTTAGTAACTCAGCTTTAGCAGCACTTTCTTCGGTAGTATCTCCATTGCTATCGCGCAGAGAACGCATTGATTGTCTCTTGCCGCTATCATATTTCACATACGACCAGAATCTCTTTGGACTTTCTGCCAGTTTTCGAGACTAAGTTTCGTTGTGGAAACTATTATAAGCATCTCGCATTGACGTTCGCGCAAAATTTCGACCTCCTATAAAGGACTGCCAATCTTGGGGATTTTTGACTATTTCAATTTGTCTGTGCCGTGCTGCTGCTCGCGTTGGTGCCATGTGTAGGTCTCTGCCAGATCGTATCTTTTAATTGACATGGTTGCGTTTTTTGTCTTCTTCCCGTGTTCACTGGCGCCACTCGGTTTCGTAAGCGTTGCCTGCCCGCTTGTGGCAGCAGCGGCACTTATTGATATATACTTTCGGTGCCCTATCATTGGGGCGACCTCTGGCTTCTTTCATGTGGTGTGAGTGTGGAGTTCGCTTGGGGACGCACGAGCAGCGGTGTCCGCGCAGAGCGACAACACACCGGAACTGCTGGCGGCGTGTATCGACTGCCGGACCGAAGGGCAGTGGTCATGAGAGTGCACAACTTCACCGAAACCGGATCCTGTATGTTTAAGTTGAATGCATTGCAATTCGCGTAGCGAAACCTCCAACTCTCGAGATTCTTCAGTGACTTGGGTTCGTGTTGCTGCTCGTAGTGTCAGCGAGGCGAAAAGCAGCGAGTACCTGGGGAAGGCGGATCAGATTAGCCTTCCTGAGCTTCTAACTACTAATTTTTTGTTTTCTGCTTCTTACATTGTTAAGTTCAACCAGCGATATTTTTCGTTTTGTGGCCGCTAACGTCCCAGTTACCTGCCCTGGGGTTAGTGTATGTAACGGCACTGTACACTTCTTTCCCTTGCCGCCGCTGTCCGGTGACGCGTGTAAGTTTCACAGCTTCTTGATTGTAGGTTGGATGGCGTTCTTCTACCTTAGTGTGTAACCTCCCCCTCACTTACCGACCTTAATGACAGTGAAAAATGAAACCGCGTGTACCTAATGGGAGTTTTGGAAAAGCAATCGTCACCGAAGTTAACCTGTCGGTAAAGAGGGAGGAAAGGGTTACATCTAAATGAAAGGAAAAATGCAAATGAAACTGGTGGAAATTAATTTTGAAAAGGGGTAAAGTTAATAAAGAAAGTAAATGTGCGGCCGTTACGTTAACAATTAACTAGCGGTAATTAGATATTTGAGATTTGGAGGAAATCACGGTCGCCAGTCCTAAGGACAATTACTATAGTAACTGAAAAAGAAAGGTTATTACACATATAATTAACACTAGAAGCGTGGCAACTGAAGGTTGACACGTGTAGTGTGAAAACTGAAAGTTTGTCAGAAGTAATAAATTTCGCTACACCCTGACTTAATTCAGCAAAAGAATTAATAACCGGAAAATCGAAAGTTAATTTAGTGACTGAAGTGAATAGTGAGCTTTCTTTCTGAAGCACATCGAAATTCAGTAAAATACGGTTAGTCTTGGACTACCTCAACAATCATTTCAAAAACTACTTGAATCTACGCAATTTAGAAATAAGAGATTTAACTTTGAACTTGAATTAAATGATTCTGAACAATTAACAATAGTAAAATTTAGTACGTACCAAGCTGAGCTGCAGTCACAGGTAAGCTAAAATACGGTAACAAAGCTCGCACTCTTAATTCGTGCTTGTGTAATCTGAATATTGTAGCCAGCTCTGAGACTTTAACTGAACTTTGAAATTAAAGCAGCGAAATAGAATATTACTTTAATGCTGGCGTTTGAATTTCAATGACACTCGGGTTCATTTCGGAAAAGGAAGGGACTCTGCTTGGCAATGCAATTGGGACAATGAGCAACAAAGGTTCATGCTAAGTTGCTGTAATTTTGCGAGGCAAATGGAACAAGATTAAAAGCTGAGGTCTGCCATACAGTTCTAAAACTTTACGTGCTTCCAGTCTTCCTTGTTGGTTTATTGAAGGCTCGAAGCCGTCGATCGAGGAGGTGGCGACAGTCACTCATTGTCGGCCGTCGCTGTTGCAGAAGCTGGATGTTGGCGCGCCTTCTTCTCGACACGGTCACCAGGCGAAACGGGCTCTTGATGTGCGCCAGCTAATGCTTCCCGTCCGCGACACCATGTCAGAAACTATCATCGCGAGTCGAGCGCAATTACATGCTGCCAAACCCCGAAAGCGCGGCAACTCGCGGAAGCGTCACACAACACCTGCTCCACTCGCTACTCCCGCCAGACTCTCACTGCCCTGCCCGCGCTCCACGCGGCAGAGTTCACACTACCAAAGATCCTACACACTTTGATTCTTCACACGACCTATCGACGTAATCGTTCGATAGCAGTTTTCCCTAGGCAAGACCCAGCGTAAAAATACAAATAATATTTACGAAACAAACCAATTATACATCGACATGAGTGCATAAATATATATATACAAACAGTAAAACAATTACAATATATAAAGAGACAGTAATGTCATATCTTGAGGTAACAAAACAAGGAAAAAAATAATAGTACAATAGATGGAAATAGGGGGATATGCATTTCCGGCGTTACAAGTGGTAGTCATTCCTTCTTGTTCCGGGCGCTCTAAGCACAGTGTTCAGCGGGCGGAGCCCAGACCTCCAGTTCCCGCTTTGACATAATTTTATGTCTTGCATCTGTTTTGTTGGATGTCAGGTAGCCTCACCAAGATTACCATTAGTCACTCGTTAGACTGCCATTAGTCCGAGTTACATCTTGTGATCTGAATGTAACTCTTGGCTGCCTTTTTCTTCGCTCGCGAATGTATTTTGGTGTGACCTACTCAGATGTCGATTCCTGGAGCACCGTCTCTCTCTGCCCCTTGAGTTTTACTTTAATATTATATTATTAAGTTACCATGATTTTTTTCATCTGTTTGGTGATTTGTTGTTTTTTTTTAATTACGTTTTGCTACACCATTCGCCGTTTGTCAGTATATTTGTTAAATTTTTTATAATTGCCATTCTGGCGTAAAATGCGTGTTACTTGCCTTAAAATTCTGATTGCGACCGCATTGGGTTGTTTTCAAAAATTATTTGCTGTCTGTATTTTATGTATGCTTGTCAAATTTTTTTAATAATTTCGATTTTGTGTGTTAAAGGTCTTCAACTGTGAGTGTGGTTACTTGCCCTAAAATTCTGATTGTGACCACACTGGCTTGTCTCAAAATTATTGCCTGTCTGTACTTTATGGATGTGTTAAATTTTGAATAATTGCCTTCGGCCATGGTTGTGGTTACGTGCCTTAAAAGTCTGATTGCGATCTCACTGGCGTGGTTTCAAAAATTATTTATTAAAATAAATGAGTGAAATTGCAAAGTAAACCAATAGTAATTGATTCGGGCTCCGTCCACAATCGTAACGCAAATCCGCATTCCTTAAATACCAGGTCTCATTGGCATGTTTTTCTTTTTCTTGTTGTTGTTTCTGCTACAGTGTTCTGATTCGTTTTGTGCACCAAGGAGTATCAGCTCCGTGGTTTGTTAATTTGTTGGGCATAAATCTCTCAATTGCTGCCTATATTATTTCTTTGAATTCAAACCACATCTGATCTACACTTATAATGTTAATTAGGATGGAGTGGAGATTGTCTCTCAGGAAGGCGTCTAGTGAATTTTATGTGTTTTTTTTAATACGTATATTCTTCGTATATTTTTGGAGGATTTGGAGGCTACAGTATTCAATCTCACTACGACAAACCTGTGTTCTCTAATCTCTGTATCCGTTTTGATGTTCGTTATTAACTCGGTATTATTTGTTAGTAATTGTATCTCGACGTGCTGTCAAAAGTTTTTTACTAGACAATCTTAGAACTTTCAGCACACTACAGTAAACTGCTTAGGGATCACATCACACAGTCCGTACAACATGGCCGCCGAACCTTGCTTCGAAGTCTTTAGTATCTAGTTACGCTAAAACGTCTGGTCAACCTTTTGTGTGGGGGTTTGGTATTGATTTTGTATAAAGCTAAATATTCTAGGTGTTTTCTCTCCCTATTGTAATAATAAATTACGTATGATTCCTCATAAACAACAAAAATTTGCGCACCTAAACTTAGATAACCATTCACCATTCTATATACTTTAATGGGCAGTAACTGTCAATGGTTATAATTTTTTCTTCACTGTCCATAGTGAGACGTAGGAGCTCCTAACAGTCACACGAATATGACAAAATCAGTAGGTGAGCTATTGTAAAGAGAAATGATGTGGGCGCGCCTTTATGTGTGTGTGAGACGTAGGCGCTCCTAACAGTCACACAAATATGACAAAATCAATAGATGAGCTAATGTAAGCAGAAATGATGTGAGCACGCCTTTGTGTGTGTGTGTGTGTGTGTGTGTGTGTGTGTGTGTGTGTGTGTGTGCACGTTTTGCCAAATAATCATTCTACATTGGCCCATACACTATTGTAGTCTCATTTCAAGTACATTCACTTGGCACCAAGTAATCTCACCAGCAGACGTAACATAATTAACTGGTACATTACAATCCTTGCAGAAAATTTCCAACATTTAAATAATTTGACAGATAATATATGGATCCAAGACGTTTCCATAGTTGGATAACATAGTACGTACAGCAAATATTTTGGTTTCGAACGAAGAGTCACGAGAACAATGGAACATCTTTGCTGCTACTGTGTGAATGATTTGCTAGTTCAGTGCAAACATGGCACGATTCAGTAATCAAGAACAGGATGGCTTTAAAAATTCCATTGTGGGATGTAATTATCGTACGACAATGGAACTTGGTAGATATCATAATGCGTACTGCGGAACCGATTTACGCTGGAAAATAAATTAGTTCTAATTGTGGCCACCAGGTGCAGATCTGGCACTGTACACTGTCTGCATGACACTATAATATCCACGTTGTCATTTAACAAGCCATAACACGAGACAACAGTATGGCTATCGAGAAGAGAGACCGTGTGTTCTTACTGAAACCGCTATATGTGAACGGCAGTAATTACGGTGCTGCACTGGGAGAGTATAGCCGACTGAAAGATCTAAGATGAGGCCCGATGTCGTTAAATGGTTTAAAGAAGTTACAATAAAATTAGAAAACGCGGGAGCGATTGCTATGGCACTTGAAGGAGGATGGCGTCCTATCACGGAAGACGTTATTAGCGAGGTTGCTATTACTGTAAAACATGCATCACGTGTCCCAGGTAGTGGTAGTTATCGTACCGTCTCACGAGAACTGTTCATGAGGTGATCAGCAGTAAGGAAAGTTTTGCGGCCAATTTTACACTGGTTCCTGAACGGCGCAGCAACTGAACCCTCATGATCCGCAGAAACGTCCTCAATTTGCTGTTCAGTGTGTCACATGGATCAATGTTCATGACATGCAACTGGGGAATATTCTATGGAGTGACAAGGCACATTCTACACTACAGGGTGCTGTTAAACAGCGTGTTATGCACGGAGAGCCACTGCACCCTTCGTTTGCGACTGTGGTGTGAACTCACCAGCAGCTTTGTTGTCGGTCCGTTCTTCTTTGAAGAGAATACAACCAGAGGGCCTGTCAGGTGTACAGTAACGTCTGCACGTTATCGAAACTTTCTACAGCATGTTATTCCTGTTTACATTCAAGAGGGGACCGTACCTCCATCTATCGCCCACTTAACGATCTGCTTAATCCAACCTTCAACGAACTTGTCATCTCCAGAGCTTTTCCAGATGCATGGCCGCAATATCACCTGATCTGAATCCATGCTACTCAGTGTATGTAGCAGAATGTGTTTACGAGGGACATTTTCGGTCTCTAACTGGTGTGAAGGCCTGTGTACAGGAACATGTTGCTCAGATTCTATCGAAACTGCTGCGAGAAACTGTTGTATACCTCGTTTTACGAATGAAGCATCTCGTCGCCGTCCCCGGTACTCATATTGAACGAATTGTGAAAGCGTCAGTTAATAATAATGACTTTACACTTGTCTGACCTTTTCTCCTCACGACCCCTTCTTGTTCCACTTCATATAGAAACACATCTATACGTCTTTCTTGCATCACGCCAAAACAGGAGCAATTTTTCGCAGTAATGCATTAGAATATATACAAAGTTTGTCTGCTACACGGCAGTTACAGCCTACGATGGGTCTCTGTGAATGGCTGCACTTTAATTGTAATTACACAGTATTTACAGACAAGAAACATTCGCTAAGGTCCATAAATAACGGAATATTAACTGTATCTTGTGATACTGCGGACAATGCAACCAATGGGTGCGACTGTGTTTGAGACGTGAATTCCGACATTCAGTGTAACGACTTTTCATTATTCTTGGGCCGTGAATTCTAGTCTGTTTCCACACTCCCAGCTGCAATATTGTAGGATGTAAGGTGCGCCAGCGTTTCTTCCAATTTCCCAAACATGTTTCAGCACCACAGTGGCATCATCAGTGGATTTCCGTTTTATGTGAACATTTTTACTAAGTTATTACAAAATTATGTAGATATTTAGTTCAAATAATAATTCTTTTCTTTTTTTTACTACCTTTACACTTAATGTGCATGATTTTTAGGACCACTTGTCTATTATTTATTACAGGTAGCTTGTCATGACAAGGAATAGAGCGAAGAAATACTTTCAGGTCCGAGAAGAGAACAGCGACGATTCGTTCGTTGGAGTCGTACCACCTACACCACAATACTTCGTATATAGAAAATATTCACTGAACTAAAAGACCTACCCAATGTTATCGTTTCTTCATCGCCGAACGCAACGAGATGCCATGTCGAGGGATACGCCTGCCATAACGTTTCGTGCCAGTGTTACATCCGTATGCCCCAAAAATCTCGATATTGCACGATTAGACCAGCTGCGGAGATGGAGATCCACAAGGAGGCCTTCAAATTCGGTCCAGTACTGATAGAGCTCTTTCATACAAGTAGGCGGTGTCTCCGTGTTCTTGGCACCATCCGATGCTATTCATGTCCCTTATGTACGCCATCAGGCCTGCTAACACATGAATGACACTAATGCAATCTGCACAGTTGTGCATGTCACTGAGAATTGCAACTGTAATACACTACTGGCCATTAAAATTGCTACACCAAGAAGAACTGCAGGTGATAAACGGGTATTCATTGGACAAATATATTATACAAGAACTGCCATGTGATTACATTTTCACGCAATTTGGGTACATAGATCCTGAGAAATCAGTACCCAGAACAACCACATCTGGCCGTAATAACGGCCTTGATACGCCTGGGCATTGAGTCAAACAGAGCTTGGATGGCGTGAACATGTACAGGTGCCCATGCAGCTTCAACACAATACCACAGTTCACCAAGAGTAGTGACTGGCGTATTGTGACAAACCAGTTGCTCGGCCACCACTGACCAGACGTCTTCAGTTGG
The DNA here is from genome assembly GCF_021461385.2 of Schistocerca piceifrons. Lineage (NCBI taxonomy): Eukaryota > Metazoa > Arthropoda > Insecta > Orthoptera > Acrididae > Schistocerca > Schistocerca piceifrons. The sequence continues at coordinate 433,791,699 of NC_060138.1, forward strand.
TGAGAGATCTAGAGAATGTGCTGGCCAGGGCTGCAGTCGAACTTTTTCTGTATCCAGAAAGGCCCGTACAGGACCTGCAACATGCGGTCGTGCATTATCCTGCTGAAATGTAGGGTTTCGCAGGGATCGAATGAAGGGTAGAGCCACGGGTCGTAACACATCTGAAATGTAACGTCCAATGTTTAAAGTTCCGTCAGTGCGAACAAGAGGTAATCGAGACGTGTAACCAATGGCACCCCATACCATCACGCCGTGTGATACGTCACTATGGCGATGACGAATACACGCTTCCAATGGGCGTTGATGCAATCATCATGATGCTGTAAACAGAACCTGGATTCATCCGAAAAAATGACGTTTTGCTATTCGTGGACCCAGGTTCGTCGTTGAGTACACCATCGCAGGCGCTCCTGTCTGTGATGCAGCGTCAAGGGTAACCGCAGCCATGGTCTCCGAGCTGACAGTCCATACTGCTGCAAACGTCGTCAAACTGTTCGTGCAGGTGGTTGCTGTCTTACAATTGTCCCCATCTGTTGATTCAGGGATCGAGACGTGGCTGCACGATCCGTTACACCCTTGCGGATAAGATGGCTGTCATCTCGACTGCTAATGATACTAGGCCGTTGGGATCCAGCACGGCGTTCCGTATTACCCTCCTGAACCCACCGATTCCATTTTCTGCTAACAGTGATTGGGTCTCGACCAACGCGAGCAGCAATGTCGCGATACGATAAACCGTAATCGCGATAGGCTACAATTCGACCTTTACCAAAGTCGGAAAGGAGATGGTACGCATTTCTCCTCCTTACACGAGGCATCACAACAACGTTTCACCAGGCAACGCCGATCAACTGCTGTTTGTGTATGAGAAATCAGTTGGAAACTGTCCTCATGCTAGCACGTTGTAGGTGTCGCCACCGGCGCCAACCTTGTGTGAATGCTCTGAAAAGCTGATCATTTGCATATCACAGCACCTTTTTCCTGTCGGCTAAATTTTGGGTCTGTAGCACGTCATCTTCGTGGTGTAGTAATTTTAATGGCCAGTAGTGTATTTACATACCCACCGATAGTGTGTGTGTGTGTGTGTGTGTGTGTGTGTGTGTGTGTATGTGTGTGTGTGTCCGCAGTTTCAGTCAAATTCCGCCATGTCTTCTGGGTGCTTCTCTTTCTTTGCCAGGCAGCACATACTTTCTTTCTGGTTCTTGACGTTGTCAAACGTTGTGCATGATAATATAAAGAAAATATCGGTTAATCTATTTGTTTTGCTTAATCTAATAACGATTCTTCCTATCTGTGCTGATGCCTTATCTATTGTATTCATCACTTTTCTCTTCAAAATGCCAATTTCCACTACCACTACATTGTCGTATTCAAGAGTCACTTACCTAGAATTTCAGCCAGTATTAATGCTAAAGCTGTTGCGCTATAAAAAAGCGAAGCCTTCCAGAATACCGTTACAAATCATCGACAATGTCTGGCCTGATTCTGAGTGTGAAAGGTGAGGCCACTGGTAAACTATTCAATCATAACCGTAATTTCATTGTACTTTATGCAAATGTAGTTATAATTCCTTATATGAATGCCAGTCGCTTGAAACAGATGTTATTTCGTTTTGTCCACCACGGCATCGAAGGTCTAGGGTATTGGCTTTTATAAGGCCACTTTCAAACTTCTTTTTTAAAGTATGGAAAGCACATGGAACTCCTGTTTACTTCGTGCATTTGCGTTACATGTGCGCGCTAGTAAGGGCTGAATAATACACTGGTGTCCCATCCGGATATTGAAAATGTGTAAGAGCCTTGTCGGGAACCTATGGGGAAGTTCGCTAGCTTACTCAGTGTAGCCTTTTAGTCATTTATTTACGTGCTACTTGTTACTGGCTGAAGGTCAGGCAGCCAAATCTCAGCGTTTAGTTTAAAAACTTCGCAATAATTACGGACAGCTGCTATATGTTTCGTTGGGGTCCATGAAATCCGATTAACTGTTGGGAGAAATCATTTTGCTGGTCTGATTACAATTTAAATTCGTAAAAAATTGTATTTCCTACGGTTACCCCATCAAAATCACGGTAAAGAATATCTCAGTCGTCTTTTCGGCGCAGATGTCTGGAGAATGACTCATGAAACATACAAACGTTTTATTTGTCTTAATTGTGTGGAATCCCAACTCCGAGTGATTACTTGACCGTATTTAGTCATAATATTTTGTCATACTGCGATATAATGACATATATGCATCTTCCCATTGGCGACTGGTTATTCTCAATAATGAAGCATTCTGGCCTATTTTAGATAGTAAGATGTAAGTGTACCAATTTGGACTCCTGTTCCCGCTAAGTCATCGACTGTTCCAATACAACCGTTAATGTTAGCGAATACCTAGACCCACACCAATTTTACTCTCTTCCCACATTTTTCCGTTTACTTTAGTGTCTTTCATATCATCCGTTTCCGCTGGAGTTTCCTTGGAAAGGGCTGTAAACCTTGTAGCAGACCTCTACAATCCGTTAAAATCAAAATATTTTTAGGTCTCCGTACATCAGCCTGTAAAAACGGAGGCCTTATACCTAGGATCACTTTGTTGTCCGTCCATACGCCTGTCCATGTGTCCGGCAGTTGAGACCTCCTTTCTACAAAGAACCTATTTTTGTCACATAATAAGGTCCCGCTCCCTTAGCGTTTGAAAAATTTTAGCTTCTAAGTGAAAATAATCAAAAGATACGGCCATTTATGTCACATACTTCGACGCTCGTAAATTCACTCATCACACCCCCCAGCGTATTTCCTGTTGACATAGAATTATGAAATTATAACAAGAAACAAGCTTTGACAGTGCTGGCAAAGGCAGAAAACCGAAAACTTTTAATCCCTAATTACTGTATATCACATAATCTTTTTTGCTCATTTATCTCCGGTCTGTATGTCTGTCCATCTGTTAACAGTCCTTATCTCAGGAACATGTGAAGGTATCAAATTTAAATTTACGTCTGGTATTAAGATCTACGGTCCCTTGGCGGTGTAAAAAATTTACGCAACTAAGTCTGTGAAATTAAACGACCTATGGTTCTAAGTCAGAGAAATCTAAAGGTACAGCCATCTTTGTAGACACCTTTTGTATCAGGAACGGGTGGAGGTACCAAGCTGAAATTTATGTCAAACACTGAGGTCTACTCTCCGTTGTAGGAGTAAATAATTTAACCTTCTATGTCAGTGCAATAAAAGATTAGGCCATATACGTCACTTATTTGGTACTTGCAAAGTCACTCATCAAAAGTTATAGGTGACCTATATCATGGTGCGGGACCTCGGCTGTAGGGTAGAGAATGTCAAATCAAACACCTTTCAGCTGTTTAAATCTCCAAATTTGGCTACCAGTTCTGGCGACATATTACGTCACCTTCAGTCCCCTGACCGACGTGTAGGAAGATTCCCATCTCTTGTCCAGTCAAAATAGGGGCCAGCATTCAATGACTGTTTTCCGCAGATTTTAGAGACAGCGATCACATCAAATTTCACTTGTCGACTTGTGATGTTTGAAGTGATCGTTTTCTCAAAATTATACAGATACCAGTCATCGAATGTTGGTCCCCATGTTAAGTGGACCTAAAGGTGGGAATATTCTTAAACGTCGGCCAGGGGGCCTGGAAGTGGCGTAATGTATAGCCGAGACTGGTAGACCAATAAATTAACAATTTGGAAATTAAGACAACTGAAAGGTGATTTTACGTTCTATCCATATACATGTCGCGCTTACTCGACTAGCAATGAAGCGCTTGGCTGGAAACGAAGACGATGTAGCAAGAGATCGCGGTATCCAGTCGTGGCCGTACAACGAATTTTTCAGTCTCCGCTATATCCCAGTGTCCACCTTTCAACGATGTGATAAGTCTCTAGAAACAACACGTAGTTCGGATTCCACGTTAAACTGTAGGTCCCTTTTGCCCAGTTGAATAACTGGGGTAGGTTAAGGCCGCGCAAGTCGCCGAAGCGGCCTTCAGGCCATTGAGCCACACGAAATTATTATTATTGTTATTATTATTATTACCTATGTACATTACTGTATGTAATCCTCAGAGCACAAGTTCTACTCGTCCTTGTCCGGTGTTTTACTGTTAGGCTTTGCAGTAATGTTAAGCTACAAGTATAGCTGTTCAGCTGTGGACTCTACAGAATATCTAGAAGTCACGCTAGGAGGCGAAATCGATTCCTTGTAATCAGGCGTAGGATAGAAACCAAAATGCGACCACCCACCGCTCTTTCTCGTCTTTTCTTACATTGTGTTTCGAGTGACAGTTATAGAACCTGGTTACATGTCCACTGTACGCAGTAGTTCCTGACTGGGACGTGGGTGGTTGCAAATGCTTCATCCTGCACCACTCAATGTCGTATGTATAAACTGATAGAACTTTGTTCAAGAACTCAGAGATATCGTTATTACTCCTCTGAACAGCTGCTTCAGCTGATACTCAGACTTAGTGGGAAGACGGCATAGCCGAACAGTGCAGAAACCACATCTAGGAGAGCCGTGCAGAAGATCCACGGGGAGATACAGACGAAGAGATCGTCAGACGCACACCTCGCGAGCTCTGACGATGCAAACGTCATCTGGAGGAAGCGAGGGTGGCCGCCGAGCGGCAGTCAGCTCACGTAGCGGTCCGTTCTCAGATCTGCTATACCGCGCACTCGGTGCCGAGGGTGTGAAAACATCGCTCTGTATTCACTGGCGCCGCGGCCGTGAGCAGGAATACCAATGATTCCGCGCGTTGGAGGCAGCGCCGGCAAAACCCGCACGCCACATCTCGCAGGCTCATTGTTCCCCGACCGTCAGCCGATTCTGTTTCCGGCGAGACGCTCGCCTTTTGTTAGGGAGCAGCTCGGGCCAAGTGAAACGCGGCGTACCTCCGTACGTTTCCGCTAAAGACCTCGTCGCCCACGTAAATAATTCAGCGGCGCTACGCCTGGTGAAGGACCTTGCGAGATCCGTTTCCTTATGTTGGAAATACATAATGACGGAAATGTCAAGACCTACAACTAATGTAAATCTCATTTTACTTTGAGTTAAGTGGGGTGGCAACTAGTTTCTGGTTATGGACATGTGTTTCAAAAATTTCTTGAGTCGGAATTTTTCCATACTGACTTACTTATACACACTGTCTGACAAAAATGTGAAGCATCTGGAAGTCATGGCTGGATGACAACGTGGTTTCCTACACGTATACATCATCGGCGAGTACATGAATGATTAAACTCTCACTGAAAGGTAGAACAACCATCAGAGTGTATTAGTGTTGTTCGTGTTTTAGTGTTACTAGTAGGCATGTCACCATCATTACATGCAGTTCCGCACGCAGTTCTGTCATTTACTGCCCTCTTCGTTTTCTCATGGTTCTTTCCTGTCCTGATACGATCCATCATGTGTTATCACGTGCGTCCTCTTTTTCTTCTACCCTTCAGCGTTCCTTCCATAACATTCATAAGTAAAAGATCTGTGTCCAAGCCAGTTGCGTTTCCTGTTCGTGAGTACTCTTACAATTTCTCTCCCTTCTCCCACCCTTTTCAACACCTCCTCGTTTCTCACTTTGTCTACCCATTGTACCCCTTGCATCCTCCCCCAAATCCACATCTCAAATGCTTCCATTCGTCTTTCTTCCCTTGTCATAGGGCCGATGTCTCAGCTTAACATAACGCCACACTCCATAAAAAGCATTCCGTCAATCTCTTCCTCAGGTCCCTGTCAACGCACCCACATAGACTTTTCATCTTCTTACTAAATGCTTCTCCGGTAGTTACCACACGAATTTTCACCTCTTTGTTACATCCCTTTCCCATGGATTATCAGCTTAACGTTTGTAGGGAGGTTTGCGTGTCTCAGTGTTCCACTGAGCTACGCTGGCGGGAGATATGCTCCCGGTAAGGTCACCCATACCAGATTGGTCAGTAGCTGAGAGATCAGACAAAGAGTTGGGGTCTATAAGGGACATGAACAGGGTCAGATGTTCAGCGTTTGCTGGGAAGGACACGGTGACGCCGCAAAGTGTGAGACAGCGTTATCAGCACCTGACTGACTTACAAAGGGGCCTCAGTATGGGTCTCCCCCACGGCCAGCTGGTTGAATCGAACAGTATCCTGATTTTTGGGGCATTGAGGAGAAACGTGGGTCCGACGATGGACTGTACAAGGACAAGATGTCTGAAGATCTTACCCTGACAAAAGAAGATCGATGTTCTGTGTCCCTACTTCAGAGAACAAGTAGTGGACTCCCTGGAACATTTGTGTCATTTCGCACAGTTAGTCAAAGACTAGCAGCAGCCGAATTAGGGAATTACCGTCATACGAGTAGGTTACAGTTAACACTACAAGCAAACGGCTATGTTTGGAGCAGTGCCGCGACCGAGAAGCGTGGATTGGTAATGAATGGCGTCACATTGTGTTCAGCAGTGAACTGCGGTTCTGCACTATGCAGGATGACCATCTTTGGGGAGCATCGCGGTTACATGGGTTCAGGTCTCATTCTTTGAATGTTTTGGAGTGGAGCAGTGGTGTTACTCCTCGCATTGTTGAGTGAGGCTGCAACGCGTATGACATAGCGTCAGGGCTGGTAGTGTTTGAGGAAACCATAACGGCACAAAGGTACCTCTCGGACATCCTGTGTCCTCATGCATCGAATCTCATGCATAATATGGTGGCACAATGCTTTAAAATGACAGTGCTTCTTCACACAAAGCACGTGTGTTTGTGTACTTCTATGTGATGTTCATGTACTCCTGTGCCCAGCGAGATTACGAGCTCCCATGTTCTTGGCGACAAAACGAACAACAATAGAAACGGCGATCCCCTCACTGCAGCTCTAAACGACTATCTGATCTACCTAGAAAGTAATTCACCTACTTTCATCAATCATAATATAACCTCCTTAGTTAACCACATTATCTGCACACCGCAAATTGCTAATCACTGCAGTGAAGTGGAAATAGGTGATAGCATTTCCAGTGACCATCCACTCACCTTCATAAAAAACAACGGCTATTAACCACGTCAAAAATGACAACTGCAATACGAAAACTTTCATCAACTCCAAAAATCTTAATATCATAAACTTTGGAACAGAATTTTTAAGCAAAACGCCCAACACGACTGCCGTTAATACTACAGAAGAGCTTGACAACTATGCCTAGCTAATCCTCCAAACGATATAAACTGGTATCAGTGACACTGCGCCGAAGAAAAACCATCAAGGATCATACGGACAAGCTTCCTACACCTATTTTCAATCTAATCAAAGAAAAAAGGAAATTCAGTAGACAAATTAAACAACAGCCAATCAAACGGGAGAAACGGAATGGGACTGTCTATAGTTGGATCAGAGATTCGCCAATTCATAGGAAATAGATGGGAACGAGAGTTACAAGGACTTGACCCCCACAACCCCACTCCTTTTTGCAATAATTTCTAGAGAATGATGGGTAAAAAGAGAGAAGGGTGAAATATTCCGCGATTCGCTCGAAAAAATACACGATCATCCACAGGACCCGAAATTTGACAACAGTCACGAGAAACTCCATTCAGTTCTATACTAAAATACCATACCAGCTGATCATCCACTATTGAAAGAAATAACAGAATATGTGGTAGCCAACTAAGCGGTAAACATGCAGCTCCAGGAAATGACAGCAATGGACAATTTCATCTCAGACTACTTCTTCTACAGGGACATGCTCAGACACTTAAACATTTATTTAATGCATTCCTAACTCAAAAAACTGTACAAACCCAATGGAAACGTACGCATATTAAGATGATTCCGAATCCTGGAAAACCGAGAAACAACCCTAACTCATACAGATATATAATATTGCATCCAATAATTGGCAAAACAATTTTAACGCAATATTTAACAACAGAGTACAACAATATTATATCCCAAGAACAAGCCGGCTTCAGAAACACTCACAGTACCGCTAATCCATTACTAAGATTGGAATAATAGAGAATTGTGAAGGTGGTTCGATGAACCTTCTGCCAGGCACTTGAATGTTATTTGCAGAGTATCCATGTAGATGTAGAAGACTAACCAGCAAAGTAGCGTGCGAGTGCTGCCCAATTTCTGGATGTACAAAGCGCCTTTGATAAGGTATGGTGTGCGAGATCTATTCAGAAAATGTTAAAATAAAACCTCCCATAGAACAATTAATTGCTAACCTCATTAGAAATACAAAAGTACAAGTACGAGTTGGGGATCAAAAATGGTCGTACTTCTCACCAAAAGAGGGAGAACATCAGGGTACCATCATCTCCACATTTTTATATACGTTGTATACAGTTGACTTTCCAAGACACAAGTGGCGGGATGAAGGGAGAACTCTGTACGCGGACGAAACACATACTGGTGTCATGCGCTCACTTGCAATGCAATCAATGAACAAGCCAACAGGTACATAAATTTGAAACCGGGTTCAATAAATGTAACAACCGATCTAATCCAACCAAAAATCAGCTTACGTATTCAGTCATAGAAATCATACGAACCACCAACTATAGAACTCCCAAAAACTCAACGTTCGACTTTGGGACCAAGAAATTACTCCACAATCCTAAGTCAAATATCTTGGAATCTATTTAGCTCAACTCTTAATTTGGCAGGGAAACACTACTGGAAAGATTACTCAGGAAGAAAGCCGACTTAATTTAGTACGCCTCATGGAACACCGAACATGTGGAATGGAGCAGCCCTTCTTACATACAAAATATCTGTCAGCGCTGTTCTCAGGTATTGATATAAAGCATGGATTATGTCACCTAACCAAACGAAAAAAATTCTGTCTGCTGACAGAAGGATGCCTCGAAGAGCTGGAGATCTGCGCTATGGCTTTCCAACACCCTTCCTTCAAAATGGTTCAAATGGCTTTGAGCACTATGGGACTTAACATCTGAGGTCATCAGTCCTCTGGAACCTAACTAACCTAGGGATATCACACACATCCATGCCCGAAGCAGGATTCGAACCTGCGGCCGTAGCAGTGTCGCGGTTCCAGACTGAAGCGCCTAGAACCGCTCGGCCACAACGGCCGGCAAACTTCCTTCAAGAAACACTTAAAACCAAGAACGTGCTAGACAGAATAAAAGAGCAAATCCCCGGATTCGGACTCAACCGACTACGTAACAATGGAGTACAAAATCACTCTTGTAACACGATCCTACAATGTTTAATTTTCCGCAATTCAAATAAGGCATCCTCCAGCCTCCCCCCTCCCCCCCCCCCCCACCACCTACCTTATTCTCGAAGCATTATAGAATTTACTCCAACAGAATGCTCTGGAAAACGAAGAAATCAATGAAATTGTCAACAGACCAAGACCGATAAGGAATTGGGGTCATCGAGAAGCCTGGTGTAGAAAGAATTACTCAATGAGCAAAACTACTTCAATCAACTAATTTAGAAAAATACAATATTCTCTACAGTGACAAGATTCTCAAGTTTTTCACCTTCCACAGAATCGTTCGGAAATTTTCTGTATCAATAAAATTCAAACATCGCAGAATAACATTATCAAGACCACTGAGATATGGAGATATATATGCCGAACAACTGGCAACCAGTCCCAGCTGGTTCTTTTCCGAGAGAGCGGTTTTTCCATCAGCAGTAAGGCAAGTGCCGGGATTTGGAAAGAAGGAAACTTAATGATCAACATATTCCTTCGGCTCAATAAGGAATGTACTTATCTGTGTAACAAAAGTCTGAGGGGAAATGATAGTCATTGAGCGAATCAGTAAAGCTCAAGAGCTCGGAGTAATTTTGTGAGTAATTTAAATAATTTGTGGAAGGAGACCAGTTTCAGCATCCATGAAAGTAGGAAAAGTTTGTAAGAAATCAGAGAAAGTGTCGCGAGCCGGAGAATGCTGTTATTTTATAGAGAGAGAAGACTCGAATTTGGAACATTCTAGAAGATGATTGTAGCCCCATTTTGACACAAATTACTAATACTTTACGAAGAAGGTTTTATTTTTCAGAAATCGTCTCAGAAGACGAATCGCAAGTGTTGTCGGAGAAGCGAGGAGGAATCAAAAGGAAGGTGATTTTACAAAATCACGGGAAAGGGTGAGCGGAAGAAGAAGCTGAAATACAGCAAATCGTCAATAGCCTTAAAAATTCACCTCAGTAGGACGCACATCCACTATAATCTCCTCCAGCAACAAACCGAGGAAGGTCGCTTGCATTATGGCCGAAACGTCGGACAATTTTATATATTTACAATGTGGTCAAGAGCTTATTGAAAGTGACAACGGCCGCCGAAACCTACGCTTACACTGAACAATTTTCGTGTTATTTCAACAGCAATGGAGCTGTGCGATTTTAACGTTTTATGGACTTACGAGTGAGAGTCGACCGTCAGTGTTCTGTGCATTTAGCTATGAATTATTCTCTTTAAAACTGTTTTCTAACAGTGTGAGGGTTCAGCTTCAGATCTATTAATGTTGAGAGAAATAATAAACCGAGAGTCTGCTATATAAATACACAGTTTAGCTTCCGTCATTGTTCAGTGTGACAGATCAGTTTCCGCTTAATTTATTTATCCGACAAATTTTGCCTCTCAGCTCCTGGAAGCCATTTAAAGTTTTATTTACAGTGTGTACTACGAAACGACGTGCCGGAGCAGCAGTGTAATTTTTTTGAACTTCGTCATTAATTTAGCTAATTAACCAGGTTGCAGTAGCAAACATGCGGCAGAACACCGATCTCTGAGAACAAAAAAAGGCGTCGTTTTCACATTCAACAGTCAACTAACAGTCGCCGTCTACTTATATTTTGACGCGTCCTCCATGGCAGAGACGTTGCAACGTCATACTGATAACTGAGTTCGTACTACCACGTTCTTTATAAAATACAGTCAATTTTGAAATCACAGAATAATCTCAACTTGCAAAGTTTTAATTCGTTTCCTTCTCCCCTTCCAGGTGACACGCTTTTGTTTCTCGGACGTTGTAGTATGATCTTGAATGGCAATAGATTACATGCATGTTCCGGTCCACGTTGACTCAAAGCCATCCACAAAGAACTAATGTCCTTATTGTTCAGTTGTAATACCAAGAGAAAGTAATATATCTACTACACATAACCGCGACGTCGGAAAAATAAGTTCGTTGTAAATGAATGCATACGATTGTCCTAGCAGTCCGTTGATTCAGCCAAAAGCATTTTAGTGATCAGACCAACATATCTGTAGCAAAACAGAATGAACACAGCGATCGGCATCGCCTAGACAACTAAAACCAAGAGAGAACCAAGAATAACAGAATCACGCCATGCCGCAGCGTAGTTGCTGGAAGAAGGAATTCTCGCGACACGTTTCTGATTGGATGCAATCACGAAAGAAACTACCGTGAGTTATGTCACATTCCGGCTTGCTAGAAATGCATGGCGCTATGAAAGGCAGTGCATTTTTTACACTAAAACAAAAGAAATAAGGTTACATGTATTGTTTAATAGGTGATGTTAGTGGGAGAATTTAAGCAAATAATGCTGTCTTCGTGAATTGTTTAAGAACGGTGATAAAAATGCGGAAGGTCAGCACAGTTAAAACTTGAAGCACCCAAAAAACTTGTAAAAAACGCTTGAAAATCACTGAACACGACAAGAGTTAACTGACATATAAATTGGAGTCCCATGCACTTTCACAAGAGCTGGAAAAGGACCTGTCCTCGGATGATAGATTGTTGATGAAAAGTGGCTATGGTGAGAGGAGAGTGTTGGTGATGAGGACTGAGGACTGGCAAGAGTTACTGACGCGACAGGGGAGGCTTTGGGGGCCAAGCAGGGACATGGAGCTGGTATAGGGGTCCACTATTTTGAGCGGAAAAGGGCATGGGACAGGGGGTGACAGAGAAGCGGAAAGAAGGGTGGTGTTGGGAGAGGACGAGGAGGGATTCCTTGGGGGGGGGGAGAAGGGGGAGGGGTTAGTGGATTCACAGTAGGTAGAATGAGTATGTGATGCGGCGGAGTTAGTGGTCCAGAAGAGGGAGTGGGCTGAAATTTCTTTGGCAGAAGTCGCACAGGGTGGGCAAGTGGAGGACTGGTAGGATGTGTAGGAAGATTTACAGATGGTGTAGATTATTTCCAGGTGAATGCGAGTGAGGAGAGGTGGAAATTTGATGAGATGGTAAAGGATCCTTGTGGGGCAAGGTAAGAGGATGTGGAAAGCGAAGCAGAAAGCATGTCATTTAGGGATCTGGAGGGACTTATAGGACTTTGGCGGGATAGATATTCATGCAGTCCTTGCATAGCAAAGGATGGAACAGATCATGGAATTATAAGTGTGAAGGACATGGAGAGGTATTGTCCCCATGTCTGGCCACTTAATAGTTTCAATAGGTTTTGTCTGTTGTGGCTTTCTGTTGAATGGTTAGTAGGAGAGGTTTCAATATTAGTTTCCACTCGAAGGTTAGCCCAAGCTATTTAAGTACGATAGCCGTAAATGGTGAAGGGGAAGTCGTGAAGACAGAAGGTGCAGGTGGTGTTCTTCTAATTATGACGAGGGTTTTGGAGGGCTTAACTTTAAGGAACACTGTTTGAACCTGGAGATAAACTGATTAAGGTTGATTTGAAAGGATCGTTATCATTTCTGGAGAGTAGGAAAGGAGGCGAAAAAAGTAGTGTGATCAGCATACTGAAGGAGATGGATGGAAAAAGGTGGTTTGGGTATACCGATAGTGTGTGGCAGGCAAAGGAAAAGGGAAAGAACGGAACTTTGGGGCACCCCTGCAGTGGGGTGAAAGGTAGGGGTGATGTTTACAGGGACATAATAGGATGGGCGATTGGTGAGGAAGGATGTAATAAAGCGGACATAATCATTTGGAAGTATTTCTAAGTCTGAAAATGAGACCAGAAAGCCATACGATGTCGTATACTTCTTGTACAATAAGGTAAACGAAGATGTTGAGTTGTTGGGATAGGAGATAGGTCAGGTTCAGGAGATGATTATTAGCAGAAACGTATGGACGGAAGCCGGCCGGTGTGGCAGAGCGGTTCTAGGCGCTTCAGTCTGGAACCACGCGACCGCTATGGTCGCAGGTTCGAATCCTGCCTCGGGCATGGATGTGTGTGATGTCCTTAGGTTAGTTAGGTTTAAATAGTTCTAAGCTCTAGGGCACTCATGACCTCAGTTTTTAAGTCCCATAGTGCTCAGAGCCATTTGAACCATTTGATGGAAGCCACTCTGGGTAATACAAAGCAGATGGTGTTGGGGCAGATAGTGGATGAGCCGAGGTAGGATGGATTCAACTGCTAGACACTGAGGTGAGGTAGGTAGGGCGGTATGGGGAGGTATCAACGGGAGGTTTGCTTGGTTTGAAGGAAAGTAGGGATTTGGAGATTTGCTACGTGTCTGGATAGTAGCCTGTGGGAAGATAGTGGTGTACAGGTATGCAAGTGAGATGACAGCGCGTTATCGACCAGTGCTTATTCCGTTCGTTCGTCCTCGAATATTACAGGACGGTCTCATGTTAGTGTAAGTTCAAAAAATGGTTCAAATGGCTCTGAGCACTATGCGACTTAACATCTCTATGGTCATCAGTCCCATAAAACTTAGAACTACTTAAACGTAAGTAACCTAAGGACATCACACAACACCCAGTCATCACGAGGCACAGAAGTTACTGTAAGGGAAACGACGTGATAAGAAGACGCGTTTCGGCTGTCCATGAGTGACGACTCGTCATAGGAGCCACATTTAATTGTCATTATTCGCTTGTAGCCAGATATAGACGGATTTCTCCTATTCACGATATCGGACGCCCCAGCGGCGTACTCTCAAAGTGATGACCCAGGAATAGTGCAGAGAGCAACTGGCAGGGCGCGGCTCCACTTGTCTTCGCCGGCCGGTGCTGGATAGTTGGCGCGCCCTCGCGGCCTCTTGTGGAAATAAGAGCGGCTTCGCGGCCCCGCCCTGTGCAGGCTTTAGAGTCTGCTCCGCAGCCACAGCCACCGGACGCGGCAAGTGCGCCTGCCGCGGCCGCCAAATGCAAATCCGCTGTTATCTGGCTGTCCACTCGCGCCGCCTGTTCCATATTCAAAACACCGCCTGGTCCCCAGGCGGCTGCCGCGCATCCCTCTTCTGCCTAAGGAGAGCAACCCGCGCTACTCACTTACTTTGCATGCTCTGTGCCTCTCGGCGGCCTCAGACCCCCATTTCCAAATTTCAGCCACTTCCTCTGCGAGGAGAGAAGGTTTCCAAAAGACACGGTGCTGGAGCTGTATTCGAGGGTAATTTTTATTTTCCATATTTCATGTAAATCGGTTCAACGGACCTCCTCTTCCAGTGCGGCACGAAGAGCGCTAGCTTACGAAATAAGCAGGTGAAGCACATACAGACAGAAGCACGTACATGGTTAAGGCCGTTTTTAAGTCACTGTCTTGCAGTGATATTAGCGAACATACTCAAGATTTGCTTGTGTCACACCCTTGCTGCGATCGATGGATGCTCAATAATTTAAAGATGGTAACTGAGGTATCCAACTTCAACCGCATATCGTAAAGCTGTACGACCTTTTTTTTTTTTTTTTTTAGGATGGGCAACCACAGCCAAAATTCGACATTTTTTCAAAGAAATTTCTGCAATGGCTGTATGAATGATTTTTATTAAATCTGCTACCGGTTTCGCACCACTTATCGGTGCACCCTTAGGCAATCTGTACAAAAGATGATATAATAAGAGCTGTTATAAACTATCGGATCCCCCAATTCTAAGGTGTTAATTAAACTTTTAAATAGCAAGTTTTTTGAATGAAAGAAGAAGGTACTCACATACGCTATTTATAACATAGTAACGTTAAACATTGCCCCGTAGCTACTCCCCACCATTCACGTACAATATACCGTGATCTGGTGAAAGCGGTAGTTAAAATACAGAATTTTTTAAAAAATTTTTAAATGATGAGAGTGGCGATATCCTAGAAAATAAAAATAAAATACGATGCTGATAAAACTCCCCTAAACACGAACGACGAAGAGCGCAAACATTAGCATGAACAAACAGCAGAATTAGGTCCATGTAAACATATCAGAACATACTGTGCAAGCTGAGAGGAGCCGCGCGGCAGCGGACACGGCCTGACTGACTGGCCGAAACCCGGAAAACGCTCACAAAGTGGTGCGAGAATCGCCAGAGGCCGGATGACGTGTACAATGTGTGAAGAGTGGGGGATGCTGAACATTTGATAAACAATTCCTTATGTCTATTTTTTTAAAAAAAGTCTAATACCATACTAGGTGGCCAATATAAAAAATGGGCAGTAAGTTAAAACCATAAGAATAATAAGTATGGTGGTTCTGAATGCGTAAGGCCTGGAGTACGCATAAAAATATATTGGACGGAACCTACTAACAAGTAAGCTGTAGGGGTAAGGCTAGCTGTTTAAGTAATCAACATTTTCTAAAAGACCCTTGTGCCTCAGATCGGTCTGGGCATTAAGTGAGGAGCGAGAGGATTTCTTCAGAACTCTGAAGATTTCAACCGCTTCCAAAGCATTAAGGGTGTTGCCCTTACTTTCCAAGTGGATACCCCTAAACACGAATGACGAAGAGCGGAAGAGCGGAACCCGTATCGCGCAAATGCGCACCAACGGCAGATTTTGAGCCTGGGTCGCTGATGTGCCCCTTAAAGCGGGTCTCAAAACTTCTTCCTGTCTGGCCTATGCACTCCGCATGACAATCATCAAAGGCGATACTGTTTACCCCCGACGATTTGAAACTATTCCATGTTGCTGCCTCCTTGTGCCCGAACTTGTGTCCATTGTTTTAGGAATATAAAAAGCCAGGTCTATTCCCTTAGAACTTAAGCATTTGCCGATTCTTCTTGAAATGTTACCATAGAAAGGTACACTGTGGAATTTACCCTCAATAGCTAATCCGCAATTTGCTGGCTGTAAGGAAGTGAATGTTCTGGACGTAAGTGGGGTGCGAGCAGTGCTATGTTTCATATTTATCTTCGGCAATACACCCCTGTTAATCATTCCAACAAAATCCGCGTCATATCCATTCGAAAAGGCGATAAAATTTATTACTTTAAATTCCCGATCCCTGGCTTCTTGAGATAAAAAAAAATGCTTTTAAATTTTATTTACCGCCTTCACCAGATGACGGTATATTGGACGTGAATGGTGGGGAGTGGCTACAGGGCAATGTTCAACGTTACTGTGTTATAAATAGCGTATGTAAGTACTTTCTTGTTTCATTAAACAACTAGCTATTTAAAAGTTTAATTGACACCTCAGAAATTGGGGGATCTAATAGTTTATGTTAGCTCTTATTATATTATTATTTGTACAGAGTGCCTGAGGATGCACCGATAAGTGGTGCGAAACAGGTCGCAGATTTAATAAAAATCATTCACGCAGCCAGTGTGGAATTTTCTATGGATAAACTTCGTATTTTTCTTGTCATTCGTTACATCCGTAAGTTATCATCTGCATGTACACAATTATTCGGTTTTGTTGTAGTTATTGCTTTAATTTGGTTACCATATGTCTTCTTAGAGTTATTCAACTTTTAAAAAATGCAGCGCTTCTGTTGCCAAAGAAATTAAGGAAGACCAGTTATGCAATTCGATATCCTTATACCCGTCACTGCCTATCCGTCGTTGAACAAGATCACTGTTAAGGAAATCTCGTACAGGCAATTGGCATGCTATGGCGCTCTATCGCTAAACGATATTTTAGGCATATCGTCGATGTTGTAGAAATTCAGACCACCATTACATATAGGTACACTATTCTTCTAATTCTCTTTTTCACAAAAAGGAACATACCGTAAATTTTTCCTCAGGGAACAGTAAACACGAAGAATGGGAGAGTCTCAGTCATCCTCGACTGTGGTTTGTGACTGCTGCATTTATCGTGTTTACCAGTAGCAGTACCCAACAAAGAAGTGAAGCATCCAGAATGCACGTGGAAACAATATGAAACTTCGCTGGTCGAGAGCGTGTCTGATGCTGCTACAGTTATTACAAAATCGAGTCAAATGTAAAAATAACTTCCCAGTATGAGCCTTCTTGTTAATGTGGCTTCGCACCCCCAGTGGTTTTGCTGGGAAGGGCGTCATAAAGACGTCGTATCCCGTCCTCATGTAAGTGAGCCCTGTTTTAACAGGTCGTATGTATCCTCGGTGCTGGCACGGGACGGAGTTCACATTGGAGTTAGACCCACATACGAGTATTCTGTATTCAGGACATACACTATGTGATCAGAATTATCCGGGCACCCCCTAAAACATACGTTATTCATATTAGGTGCATTGTGCTGCCACCTACTGCCAGGTACTCCATATCAGCGACCTGTCATCATTAGACAACGTGAGAGAGCAAAATGGGGTGCTCTGCGGAACTCACAGACTTCGAACGTGGTCAGGTGATTTGGTGTCACTTCTGTCATACGTCTGTACGCTAGATTTGCACACTCCTGAACATCTCTATGTCCGATGTGATAGTGAAATGGAAATGTGGAGGGACACGTGCAGCACAAAAGCGTACATGCCGACCTCGTCTGTTGACTGACAGAGAACGCCGACAATTGGAGAGGGTCGTAATGTGTAATAGGCAGACATCTATCCAGATCATCACACAGGAATTTCAGCCTTCATCAGGATCCACTGCAAGAACTACGACAGTTAGGCGGGAGGTTAGAAAACGTGGATGTCATAGTTGAGCGGCTGCTCATAAACCACACTTACACGCCGGTAAATGCCAAACGACACCTCGCTTGCTGTAAGGAGCATAATAATTGGAAGATTGAACAGTAGAAAAAACGTTGTGTGGAGTGACGAATCACGGTACACAATGTGGCGATCCGATAGCAGTCGATGTCCGCAGCTCGTGGTCGTGCGTTAGCGTTCTCGCTTCCCGCGCCCGGGTTCCCTGGTACGATTCCCGGCGCGGTCAGGGATTTTCTGTGCCTCGTGATGACTGGGTGTTGTGTGACGTCTTTAGGTTAGTTAGGTTTAAGTAGTTCTAAGTTCTAGGGGACTGATGACCATAGATGTTAAGTCCCATAGTGCTCAGAGCCATTTGAACCATTTTTTAGCAGTGGATGGCTGTAGCGAATACTAGCTGAATTTCATCTGCCAGTGTGTAGAGTGCCAATAGTAAAATTCGGAGGCGGTAGTGTTATGGTGGGGTCGTGTTTTTCATAGAGGGGGCTTGTTGTTTTGCGTGGCACTATCACAGCACAGGCCTGCACTGATGTTTTAAGCAACTACTTGCTTCCCACTGTTGAAGAGCAATTCGGGGACGGCGAGTGCATCTTTCAACACGATCGAGCAACTAGTCATGAAGAACGGCCTGTGACGAAGTGGTTACACGACAATAACATCCCTGTAACGGACTGGTCTGCACATAGTCCTGATCCTATAGAACACCTTTCGGATGTTTTTGAAAGTCGATTTCGTTCGTGGCCTCGCCTACCAACATCGATACCTCTCCTCAGTGCAGCACTCCGTCAAGAATGTCTGTTATTCCTCAAGAAACCCTCCAGCTACTGGTTGAACGTGTGCCTGCAAGAGTGTAAGCTGTCATCAGTGCTAAGTGTGGGCCAACGCCATATTGAATTCCAGCGTTACCGACGAAGAGTGCCACGAACCTGTAGGTCATTTTCAGCAAGGTGTCAGGGTACTTCTGATCACATACGGTATCTGGGGAGCTTGCTGGCCACAGAAGTCCCTCAACATCACGTAGACTGCTCATAGAGGCACGTGCTATGTATGTACGGCACCATAGTGTTTCTTGGGTAAGGAAGTGGAGGGGGGAGGGGGGGGGGGAAGGTTTCTTCTTCCTCACCCCTCCCGCCCAAAACACCTAATACAATTCACTGACATCCTAGCTCTTTTTCTCTTGAAGTTCGAGGCTTTATTGTGAAAACTTACAAAAAAATTACGGAGTATAGACCATCTGAGGTCACTACTTTCCCCCACCATACGAATCTGCTTTCTGTTGAGTAGATCCAAGAATGAGTCCAATTTTGCACTTATTCGTACGACGGGAGATGCTGGTCAGTCAGTCAGTGCGCCATTAATCGAATAAGGTGGTAGTCAGAGAGCGCAATCACTAGAGTTTACAGTGGGTAGTGTAGGACTTCCCATTTCAATGTTTCCAAGCGTGTTTTGAAGGGGCTTGCGACGAGCGGTCGAGCACTGGCGTGTTGCATAATTACCTTTTCGTGTCTGTCGCTATATTGTGCCTGTTCCTCTTTCAGTGCACGTCTGAAATGCATTAACTGCATTCGATTATGATCTCCTGTGATTGTTTCGGTCACTTTTAGTATCTCCAGGAAATTTCACTCTTCCACCGCCATGCCGATCTTAGATGTCGAGTGCACCGTTCTTGGGGCGTTGGAGCGTTTTTCTGCACGTTTCATCACAAAAAGGAGCCTCACCACAGGTCTTACCCAGTATTTTATGAGACTCATCCGCAGATTTATTCATATTTAATCAGAAAATTCATACTTCCAGCAAATAACGATAATTGAGCTCTCAAATTGACATAGCCTGTCGAGCGTAAGTTTATCATGCAATCACAAACTAATATTTTGATGGTATTACGTTTATAAAATGACAGAACACACCACCTGCATCACCCTTTGCTGCTACTGTCATCTATTGCAAAACGGTGGAGGCGAAGTTGTAGACATACACTAATAGCCATTAAAATTACTACACCAAGAAGAAATGCAGACGATAAACGGGTATTTATTGGACAAATATATTTTACTAGAATTGACATGTGATTACATTTTCACCCAATTTGGGTGCATAGATCCTGAGAAAACAGTACCCAGAACAACCACCTCCGGCCGTAATAACGGCCTTGATACGCCTGGGCATTGAGTTAAAAAGAGCTTGGATGGCGTGTACAGGTACAGCTGCCCATGCAGCTCCAACACGATACCACAGTTCATCAAGAATAGTGACTGGCGTATTGTGACAAGCCAGTTGCTCGGCCACCATTGACCAGACGTTTTCAATTGGCTCTGAGCACTATGGGACTTAACATCTATGGTCATCACTCCCCTAGAGCTTAGAACTACTTAAACCTAACTAACCTAAGGACATCACACAACACCCAGTCATCACGAGGCAGAGAATATACCTGACCCCGCCGGGAATCGAACCAGGGAACCCTGGCGCGGGAAGCGAGAATGCTACCGCTCTACCACGAGCTGCGGACCGTTTTCAATTGGTGAGAGATCTGGAGAATGTGCTAGCCAGGGCAGCAGTCGAACGTTTTCCGCATCCAGAAAGGCCCGTACAGGACCTGCAACACGCGGTAGTGCATTATCCTGCTGAAATGTAGGGTTTTGCAGGGATCGAATGAAGGGTAGAGCCACGGATCGTAACACATCTGAAATGTAACGTCCACTCTTCAAAGTACTGTCAATACGAACAGGAGGTCACCGAGACGTGTAACCAAAATGTGAACAAGAGGTCACCGAGACGTGTAATTAATGGCACCCCATACAATCACGCCGGGTGATACGCCAGTATACCAATGACGAATACACGCTTCCAATGTGCGTTCACCGCGATGTCGCCAAACACGGACGAGACCATCATGATGCTGTAAACAGAACCTGCAGTCATCCGAAAAAATGACGTTTTGCCATTGGTGCACCCAGGTTCGTCGTCGAGTACGACATAGCAGGCGCTCCTGTCTGTGATGCAGCGTCATGGGTAACCGCAGCCATGGCTTCCGAGCTGATAGTCCATGCTGCTGCAGATGTCGTCGAACTGTTCGTGAGATGGTTGTTGTCTTGCAAACGTCCCCATCTGTTGACTCAGGGCTCGAGACGTGGCTGCACGATCCGTTACAGCCATGCGGATAAGATGCCTGTCATCTCGACTGCTAGTGATACGAGGCCGTTGGGATCCAGCACGTCATTCCGTATTACCCTCCTGAACCCGCGGATTCCATATTCTGCTAACAGTCATTGGATCTCAACCAACGCGAACAGCAATGTCGCGATACAATAAACCGCAATCGCGATAGGCTACAATCCGACCTTTATCAAAGTCGGAAACCTGATGGTACGCTTTTCTCCTCCTGACACGAGGCATCACAACAACGTTTCACCAGGCAACGCCGCTCAACTGCTGTTTGTGTATGAGAAATCGGTGGGAAACTTTCCTCATGTCAGCACGTTGTAGGTGTCGCAACCGGCGCCAACCTTGTGTGAATGGTCGGAAAAGCTAATCATTTGCATATCACAGTATCTTCTTCCTGTCAGTTAAATTTCGCGTCTGTAGCACGTCATCTTCGTGGTGTAGCAATTTTAATGACCAGTAGTGTAATACCATATGCAAAATATTTTTAAGTAACAACGATAACTTGCTTACACTATTGGTTAGTGCACTGGTTTAGCGTATCTTACAAGATTAATATTTTACAAGATATAAAAGAGCGACTTCGCGGCCCCGCCCTGCGCTAGGCTTTCCCGGGCTTTACAGTCTGCTCACAAGGAACCTCTTGAGTTCGAGATGGTACGTTCAGTCTTCAATAAGACTCATTTGAAAGTGTTGTGTTAAAAATTATGAGAGGAAAGATATTAGCTGCTAATGACTCATAAAGTGCGTCAGGAGGGCGACAAAGAATGAGAGCCCAGGAAGGGGCAAAGATCAACTTGTATGTATTATACCTCACATATTGAACGTTGTCGACAGTAAAGAAATGTTCAGATCAAACCATTTACTTACTCCATGAACACGATTGTAAAATGGGTAGCCACAATGATAAAAAATGTTCTCAGTGTCAAGGTCGAAGCCGAACTCATTGAGAATTACAAACGGTGCAGGACGTTCAGCATTAAAGAAAGCATATATATATATATATATATATATATATATATATATAAAATCATATTGGTGTAGCGGTGTAAATAAAACTGATGGAATAAGTTGACATACAAGCGAATGTGAAACAGTCTGTCGTGGAGCTTATCGTGAAACTGGCTATCGCTTAAAGCGTAGGTGGAGTAGTGGGATAATATGTTTTATAGCCACAGAGAAAACAAACATCCAGAGGATGAATTTGTTCAGTGGTTCCAGGTCGTATGAACTCCAATGGCACTTTTAAGGAAGGATAGTTTGCACTAAAGGTGTATAAATTTTATACGCAAATCAGGAATCAAGCAAAAGCAAGTTATTTTGACGAGCTATTGGCTAAAAGCAGTGCATATACCGTATCTGTAGTCTTTTTACGCGCATTTTCCCGCTCTTGTTTGCTGTGTCGTAAATATTCCTTACTACCCTTGCAAGATGACACATAAGAGAAAGAATAGTAAGCGACACAGTGCTTCCAACTTCTCGCTGCACAGTAAATAACTTTCCAACTTATTTACCATCCATATTAACATTCGGCATAATTGTATGCGAATACGTTATGTATTGGTGTTTGCTACACTTCATACGACTCTTCTCTTTGTACCACTAATTTCCAGGTTTCCTTTCATATTCATAAGCATTTCTTCAAATCCTGATGGGTCGCAGTCGAAAACTAATTCGCTAGTGAATGATGGGATAAGTTTCTTTACTTCATCTACAAACTTTCAGGCCAATTCCGCAGTCCACTGTCAATTGACGCTTTGCTTGAAATTTCATTAATTTACGTCTTCCAATTCTGTAGCACTGTTTGGAGAAGTGAGAGCCACATTAGCTGAAATCTGTGCTAGTAAAAGGGCAGTTGACTTCTACGCATGTCATATGTTCGCAAGTCAGTAACAATGTGGGAAAGTATACCTCAGAGGGGCTAGAGGTTGGATACTACGCAGAACCATTTCAGCGAAGGAATCAGAGATACCATGCGAGTATCAGAGCTAAACAGTAGCTGTGTTTATCCAACGCCATTGCGATGATAGTGTAAAGAGATTAGTGTGTGCGCGAGGTGAGCAGATAATGTTCCGAGAGGCTATACAGATAGCTCTGACAGAAGAGAGCGCGATAGCCACGGTCCGAGGAAAGATGATTGCCCAGGCTTGTGGTTCAGTGCCACAGACAAAGAACAAAGCCATCAAGTGTTTCTCGTGGGGAAGCCATGCGGTATGGCGTGAAAGTGTCGTGTTAATGAAAAGAATAAGAAAGGTAGGATCTGATGAATTAAAAAAAGGGCAGGTAAATGAACCAATCACGAGTAGTGAGGTGTTCACAAAGTAAATCCCTGAGTCATAGAGGCCCATGTGTGCAGCTCAAATCTATAACGTTTATTAAATGCAAACGAAACAGTCACTACGCGAGAGACTGCCCAGAAAGAATTTGCCATCCGCAGAATGCACATGAGAGAAATAAGAGCCAGAAACACTGGGTAACGGCGTAAGAAAGCGGTCACCTTACCCCACATCTGGAAAGATATTAACGGTCAACTGCGAAAATAAAAAATAAAGTCTAGACGGCATTATTAATTGCCTGAGATTTCTCCTAAATACCGGCGCGCAGATAAGCCTACATAGGAAACGGAAGTAAGTATAATCCGGCCTTACGTATTAGGATTCGGGGAATCGCTGATACGGTTGGAACGACAGGGGGAACTGTAACCCTCGAATTACGAAAGAGAAACGGAATGTAGGTGAAGCATCGTTTCCACGTAATTGGGGAAGATGTAAACCTTCCATCTGACGGGAAGACTTTTTCAAAGGACGTGGAGTCATAATCACCGGAAGCCTGCGGATCTACAGAGAACGGATCAGAAAGAATTCCAAGCAAGAGTGTGAGGACCGCCGGGTACAGATTGATTTTGGAAGTCGGACACTTGCTAACACGTTTCTGCAGGTACGGGAAAGAGAAGGCTCCTCACATGCGGAGTGAAAGTCGTGTAAGGAAAGGAAGCTCCGTATAGCACATTCAAAGAAACTAGAAGGCACCTGTGAGAGTCGCTTAAGCGCAAAGCGAGAAAAATGTGGAAATGCGAGAGGGAATAGTGACACATACTCATTAACTATTAGAACTCAACACAGGCAGGCAACAGATAGACCTAATGTAGGAGTGAAGTCAAAGGAGCACAAACAAATTATTTCGCCATTAATGATAGTACGCTTGGTAGAATGGGTGTGTTGAATAAAAATAGAGGTGAGTGGAGTGAGAGAGTCTGTCATTAAGAAATAGGAAATCACCATGGGCATGCATTTACCTGAGGCATAAGTAAAAGTAGGTGAATGCCTAAGGACTGTGCTGAAGACTACAGATGAGAGTGTGTCAGTAGACAGCCCACGAGTGATAGCAGAAGCAGTTCAAGAGTAGACATTGCTGTGGCAACCGTTCAGCAAAAGTCCAGTAAAAGTAAGCTACAACTGAAATCAGGAATAAGTGTACTAAAGGAGAACATCCGCATGAGTCATTTTAATACAGAATAGAAGGCCAGAATCGTGGAGTTATGCACCATGTACAGCGACGTTTTCCATTTTCCTGTAGATGATATGTTTGCGACACTTCAGAATACCTTAAGCACACTACTTAAATTAACTTAAACTAGCTTATGCTAAGAACAACACACACACCCATGCCCGAGGGAGTACTCGAACCTCCAGCGGGAGGGGCCGCGCAGTCCGTGACATGACGCCTCAAACTGCAACTTAGTGAGATCTCCTTAAATTCAGTGAATCCACTGTGGAGAATAAACGAAACTCTTGACGATATAGAAAAGACAAAGTACTTCTCGACTCTCGACTTGGCGAAGGGCTATAATCAAGTCTTCTTAGATGAACAGAATCGAGGAAAGACGGCTTTTAGTGCAGCGCATGGGCATTAGAATGTCCGTGTGTCTTAAAGTAGCTCCTAGCACAGTTTATAAGCTAGTGAACATTTTTTACAGGGCTCCGACAAATCGTTCATCTTTTTTGATGATGAGGTAATATATAATGTGCGGCTGACGAAGGTATTAGAAAGGCTTAGGCTCCATAATTTAAAGTTACAAGTGGACAAGTCCGAGTTTTTGCGAAAAGAACTTTGGTATTTGGGTCAACCTTTATCGGCGCAGGGACTGAAGCCAGATCCACAGAAGGTCTAGGCGGTGAAGGAATATCCACTGCTCAAAACAACGAAGCATTTAAAGTCGTATTAACATCTTGTGGAATACTGTAGGTATTTTATATGTAACCAACAAAATCGCGAGGCCGCTACATGAATTATTAAAGAAAGGAGTGCCTTACACCTCTGGTGTAAAACACGAAACCACTTTTCAGCATTTGAAAGAGAAGCTAATTATTCTGCATATACTACAGTAGTTGGACTTTGAAATGAACTTCATAATTACCACGGACGCCACCCAATCAGGTATCGGAGTGGTATTTACTCAAAGAAATATTATAAGAGACTTTTACAGCTGCGTACGCCTCGAGGACACTGAACAAGGCAGACAGAGGGTACCGTATGATTGAGAAGGAAGTACTGGAGTGGTTTTAACGCTACGATTCAGAGGGACATGTTGCCCATTTGTTGGCCGGTGAAGTATTTTAGACCGAATGTATCGTTGCATGCCAGCAGCCCTGACCTTTCTCACTCGCGAGAGTGTGTCAGCGACTCGATTTCGTTTGCCACTTGTGCAGGATCTGATAGTCATATTCCTCCAACTTTAACCTAAATTACAGCAATGTGGATGATTGATCTGATTTACTATCTACCCATGTTATGAGCTTATGGTCAGTATATACAGTTGATGCCAAGGAGTTTTCTAGTTGTAATTCTGTAGCATGAGTACAGTAGAACGCAGAAATGCAGAACATATATGCCTCTTAACGTAGGAAAAAATTAAAAAGGCACAGGGGCTACGTGGACAATTAGCACAGCATGACTTCGCATAGAGAAACAAGGGATCTTAAACTTTGTGGGCGAGGTCAGTAAAATTTTGTTTGGAACTAAGTCTTTGTTCGGAACACTGGACGAAGATGACACCACGTACTTCAAGGCGAAGATCGGTGTCTGAGAAGGAGAACAGAAGCAGCTACTCCGACTTTCGAAGGACAATAGTGACAATTGTTAAACCAATCAAGCTTCATAGCAGAAACTGAAGAGATTATCACGCATGGAACGAAGCAATAAGTCAGCACATAGAAAAATTTGAGAACAGGTGATACAACTGACAGGTATTTTGAATGAGCTAGAAAGGAAATACAATATGTTAGTATCAGCGATTGTCAACACTCAGAAAGGTATTCTAGAACCTCACCTGGTCAGCCCAGTTTACATCTTAAAGTACCTAGAGCCAAAAAAGATTGTATCAAAGAAAAGGGTTCCCTGTCGACCTTAACGTAGACAGAGGATACCACTTGATAAGTTTCATTGAGAATCATTGATTTGGATGTTTTCATTGCTTGAAACATTTTAAGGTATATGTTAAATGTCCCGTAAGTAGAGAACGACATGTATCACCTACACAAAATCCTATCGTTATCGTCAGAAGTGGACTGAACAAGACATTTCCTTACGCATATTTCCCCTGAGAAAAAGCTATTCCTAACTGATGACGCGAAACATCAGTACGCGAAGTTAAATAATGAGAAATTACAGTGTGAGACAGTAGATCAGAGCCTCTCAGCATGCAAGAAAGTATTTACACATTATGAGAAGAATGAGGCTACGATGCTGCAACCGGTGCGAGTAGTTCCGAAGGATTGCATGCAGAAGTAGTAAACCAAAGTCTGTGGGCACCGTAAAGTAATAATGAATGACTGTTTGTGGCCCCGATAGACAAAGGCTTTACCGTCATCTTTCATGACGGATGTCCCACAAATATCATGCACCGAGGCATAGGAAAGATAAATTTTTTAGGTAAAAGTCTTGGTTATACGGCTCGGATGGTAATACAGTCTGAACATATTCTACGGAAAAATGTCCTCAGTAGTCATATTATGCCGAACATTAGCATGGAAATAGATCGCTGCTTACTGAATAATGAAAGGAAGAATATAAGTGAACTTAAGCTGGAACTGCGAATACGACATAGAGTTAGGTAGTTAGATGACCAGACAACTGCAGGACATGACTTGGATGAGCTACAAAGTGAGATTCAATACCAGGAGGGAAGTGCGTTCAGCAAGTTCTTGCAAGGCATTTCCCTTTCTGGGGTTTCATAGGCTCTGGTGTAGTAATTATGGTAGTATTATGTTATCTGTGCACATATCATAAATGTTATCGAGACTGTTTTAAATTTTCGTGCAAAATAATGGGTAACGATTGTTATGGGATGTGTTAAAAACACTCATGAAAATCAGTACTCAGAGAGGGTTACAGTCAGGTGCCGTCCTACGAGAAGCACATCGAGAGACAGTGGAGAGAGAATTTTTGACAGATCTCTAGTGCTGCTAGACACATTAGAAATGAAGTTGTAAGTTGTGTTTACCAAAGTAAAAGTAGAAATGTGAAAAAACTAGTGTGAAGCACTCTATCAAGTACTGAAATTGTAATTATGTTATGAAGAGTACATCAATGTACTGATTGTAATTCATTGTAAAGTTGATTCTAAAATAGCTTATATACCTATCCTACCAAAAAAGAGAAATGGTAGGATAATACGGAAAGTAAAATAAAATGTATCTTTATTCCATGTATTTAGAATATGTAACGATGATATTAAAAATGAAATGTTAAAATGTAAATGTTTCTGTAACACAATAGATTGATATGCATATATTTCTGTCGTGGACAGTTGTAAAACAATTACGTGTCTCTTATACATTACTGTGAAGCAAATGTGTATGTTTCCCGATTAATAGAATAAAATGCAATAGAACATCAGCCAGAAGTTTTCTAGAAAGTACTCAGGGTACAGCCGGCCGAAGTGGCCGTGCGGTTAAAGGCGCTGCAGTCTGGAACCGCAAGACCGCTACGGTCGCAGGTTCGAATCCTGCCTCGGGCATGGATGTTTGTGATGTCCTTAGGTTAGTTAGGTTTAACTAGTTCTAAGTTCTAGGGGACTAATGACCTCAGCAGTTGAGTCCCATAGTGCTCAGAGCAATTTGAATTTTGAACTCAGGGTACAAAGGAGACGCTGGATTTGGGGGTTGGCTGAGTTACATAGACTCATGAGGTATCACGTCAGCTCCTATGGAGAGCCATGAGACGTGTCACTGCACTGACGATGGCCACTTATTTTCATAAATGAGCAAACGCATGGCCAGAAGCGCCAACGTGGAAAGGGCAGTGTGGCCTGCCGCACAGTATAAAGGCACAAGTGCCAGAGCCTGTGGGAGAGTTCCGACCAGACAGTTGTCCAGGAGGGATGTCTGTGTAGGTCAGGCCAGGCGTCTGGACTTGAAGTATTTACTCTGGCTTTGCTCATACTCATACTTCGCTGCATGCTTCCCTCCAAGGAATTTTGCAATCAAGAGTGGTGTACTTTCATTTAAGTTATTATCAAGTTTTGCTCAGACAAGCAATTAAATATTATAGTTAGTCTTGTCTTTGTTTGAATATTTCTCAGCCAAGTTCCATAAC
This sequence comes from Schistocerca piceifrons, assembly GCF_021461385.2. Classification (NCBI taxonomy): domain Eukaryota; kingdom Metazoa; phylum Arthropoda; class Insecta; order Orthoptera; family Acrididae; genus Schistocerca; species Schistocerca piceifrons. Next base: position 433,820,154 of record NC_060138.1, read on the forward strand.
TTTCTCAGATTTCAATTTAGCCATCTCCGTATCAGCTGATTGGACAGAGCTCCTCCAGTCTCCATTGTCACTGAACGTCTAGACCGCTCGTTGGACACACCAGCTTGGACAACGATAGCCCTTTATTACGTTTCACTTGACAGGATTCGTAGCTCCCTGTCCGACAAAAATAATGAACTGCATGGTTCGACACCTGTTTCAGTATTACTCTCACGTGTTAAGCATGTATCTTCATCGTTGTACTTCTCAGGTACTTTGTCCACACAGTCAACCAAATATGACACCACACATTCCAGTGACTTATCTTGCAGAAAAGCGAATCTTTCATATGCCACTTCTTTCTCAACTTGCGAAAAGTCAGCTTCATCAACTGTTTGCTTTGTTTACGGTTGCCATTACTCTGTTTTGTATTGACACCACTAGCGCTGTGAGGTACTCGTCGACTACACAGTTCTACTATGCTCCGCAGCCCCATGCTTTGCTCACCATTGGATACCTCCAGTCCCACCCCATATTGCCATTAGCACCAATATTGTGGTTAGGTGGTTGGCAATATGTTGGCAATACGTTGTCATCCTCACCCCAGTAGGAGGCTGGTGATTCTTACTCCCATAGTATTTCTTTCCATATATGTTTGAAATCGTTCCAGAGCTTTAGGACCTACATCTACATTGATCTACATGGATACTCTTCAAATTACATTTAAGTTTCTGGCAGAGGGTTCATCGAACCATTTTCACAATTCTCTATTATTCCAATCTCATACAGAGCGCGGAAAGAACTAACACCTCTATCTTTCTGTACAGGCTCTGACTTGCGTTATTTTATCTGGGTGATCTTTTCTCCCTAAGTAGGAAGGTGCCAACAAAATATTTTCGCTTTCGGAGGAGAAAGTTGGGAATTTCGTGAGAAGTTGCCGTCGCAACGAAAAACGCCTTTCTTTTAATGATATCCAGCCCAAATCTTGTATCATTTCAGTATCACTCTCTCCCATATATCGCGATAATACAAAACGTGCTGCCCTTCTTTGAACTTTTTCGATGTACACCGTCAGTCCTATCTGATAAGAAACCTACACCGTGCGGCAGTATTCTAAAAGATGACGGACAAGCTTAGTGTAGGCAGTCTCCTTAGTAGATCTGTTACATTTTCTAAGCGTCATGCCAATAAAACGCAGTATTTGGTTAGCTTTCCCCACATTTTCTGTGTGTTCCTTGTAATTAAAGTTGTTCGTAATTGCAATACCTAGGTATTTAGATAAATTTACAGCGTGTAGACTAGACTGATTTATCGTGTAAGCGAATTTTAACGAATTCCTTTTAGCACTCATGTGGATGACCTCACACTTTTCGTGATTTGGATTCAACTGTCAATTTTCGCACCATTCATATATCTTTTTTAAATCGTTTTGCAATTTGTTTTGATGTTATGATGACTTTATTAGTCGATAAACAACAGCGTCATCTGCAAAAAACCAAAGAGGGCTGCTCAGATTGTTTCCTGTATCGTTTTTATAGATAAGGAACAGCAAAGGGCCTATAACACTACCAAGGGGAACGGCAGAAATCACTTCTGTTTTACTCGATGACTTTCCATCAATTACTACGAACTGGAAATGTCTGACAGGGAATCAACAATCCAGTCAAATAACCGAGACGATATTCCATAAGCACGCAGCTTCATTACAAGCCGCATGTGTGGTACAGTGTCAAAAGCCTCCCGAAAATCCAGGAATACGGAATAGATCTGGAATCCCTTGTCAGTAGCACTCAACAGTTCATGAGAATAAAGAGCTAGTTGTTTTTCACAAGAACGATGTTTTCTAAACACGTGTTGACTGTGTGTCAATTGACTATTTTCTTCGAAGAGCTCATAATGTTCGAACACAATATATGTTACAAAATCCCGTTGCATATCGACGTTGTTGATATGGGCCCATAATTAAGTGGATTACTCCTACCTTTCTTGAATATTTGTGTGATCTGTGCATTTTTCCAGTCTTTAGGTACGGATCTCCCATCGAGCGAAGTGTTGTATATGATTGTTAAGTATGGAGTTAATGCATCGGCATTCCCTGAAAGGAACTTAGTTGGTATATAGTCTGGACAAAAAAACTTCCTTTTATTGAGTGTTTTCAGTGGCTTCACTACTCCAAGGATATTTACTTCCACGTTACAGATGCTGGCAGCTGTACTTGAATCGAATTCTGGAATATTTACTTCTTTTGTGAAGGCATTTCGGAAGACCGTGTTTAGTAACTCTGCTTTGGCAGCACAGTCTTTGATAGTATCTCCACTGCTATCGCGCAGAGAAGGCAATGATTGTTTTCTGCCGCTAATATACTTCACATACGACCAGATTAACTTTGGATTTTCTGCCAGGTTTTGAGACAAATTTTAGCTGTGGAACCTCTCAGGAAGGCGTCAAGTAAATTTTTATCTGCTGTTTTGAAAATGTATATTTTTCGTTTATTTTTGAAGGATTTGGGGTTTACAACACTCAATCTCGCTACGAAAACGCTGTGTTCACTAATCCCTGTATCGCTTTTCACGCTCTTTAGTGGCTCAGGGTTATTTGTTGCTAAGAGGTCAAGTGTGTTTTCACAACCGTTTATTATTTGCGTGGGCTCATGAACTAAGTGCTCGAAATAATTTTCAGAGAATGCGGTTAGTACAATTTCGTATGACGTTTTACGAGTTCCCCCGGAATTAAACATGTATTTTCGCCAACATGTCGAGGGTAAATTAAAGTCACCACCAACTATAATCGTATGAGTCGGGTACGTGTTTTAAATCAAACTCAAGTTTTCTATGAACCTTTCAGCGACTGTATCATCTGAATTGGGAGGTCGGTAAAAGGATACAGCCATTATTTTATTCAGATTGCCCACAATGACCATCTGTCTATACTAACTGACAGAAAGAATTCACTTGAATTTCGCGACAATATAAATTACTTCTAACAGCAACAAACACGCCACCGCCCACCGTGTTTAGCCTATCCTTTCGGAACACCGGTAGGTTCTTCTCAAAAATTTCGGCTGAGCTTATATCTAGCTTCAGCCAGCTTTCAGTGCCTATAACGATCGAAGCATTAGTGTATTCTATTAGCGCTTGGAACTCCGGTACTTTCCCAACACAGCTACGACCATTTACAACTGTTATACCAGTGGTTCCTGTATCTACACTCATGCTCATAAATTAAGGATAATGCTGATACATCATCTCGGGGTGTGACCATGCCTTGCATTTGACCTGCGGTCGTTGCACGGTGGCGCTGGCAGCAGTCCACATACGCAGAGGTGTGTTGATTCATGTCATAGTACGGAGCAGCGAGGAAGTGTGCAGATGTTTTCATACGTGCTAATGTTGACTGTGTGTTGAAAATGGCTCAAAGAACACATATTGATGACGTTATGAGGGATACAATACTAGGGCTACAGGAGGCTGGTCAAACACATCAGGTCGTAGCACGGGCCATCCGTGTGCCACAGTGTGTGATCTCAAGATTATGACAACCATTCCAGTAAGACAGGAAACGTGTCCAGGTACTACAGAACGAGAAGTCAACAGTGTACAACACCACAAGAAGACCGATATCTCACCATTAGTGCTCGCAGACGGCCACGGAGTACTACAGGTAGTCTTGTTCGGGACCATGCCGCAGCCACTGGACACTTGTCTCCAGACATACGGTCAATAGACGACTGAACAGACATGGTTTATTCGCCCGGAGACCTGCAAGGTGCATGCCACTGACGCCTGGTCGCAAGAGAGACCGTAAAGCCGGGTGTCAAGAACACAGTACATGGTCATTGGAACAGTGGTCCCAGATTATGTTCACGGACGAGTCCATGTATGGTCTGTACAATGATTCTTGCCGGGTTTTCATCTGGCTTGAGCAAGGAACCAGATACCAACACCTTAATGTCATTGAAAGGGACCTGTATGGAGGTCATGGTTTGATGGTGTGGGGCGGGAATATGATTGGTGCAGGTACGCCCCTGCATGTCTTTGACAGAGGAACTGTAACAGGCAGGTGTATCGGGACGTCAGTTTGCACCTGTATGTCCGCCTTTTCAGGGGTACAGTGGGTGCCATCTTCCTCCTGATGGATGATAACGCACGGCCCCACTGAGCTGCCATCGTGGAGGAGTACCTTGAAACAGAACATGTCTGGCAAATGGAGTGGCCTGTCTGTTCTCCAGACCAAAACCCCATCGAGCACGACTGGGATGCTCTCGGTCGACGTATCGCTGCACATCTTCAAACCCGTAGGACGCTTCAGGAGCTCCGACAGGCATTGGTGCAAGAATGGGAGGCTATATCCCAGCAGCTGCTCGACCACGTGATCCAGAGAGTGCCCCACTTGTTGTGCGGCCTTTGTACGTGTGCTTCGTGATTATATCTCATATAGACGTCGGGGTACATGCGCACGAGACAGAGGCGCTTTGTAGCACATGTGTTTCGGATCGGTTTTATCAACTTATCACCAATACCGTGGATTTACAGATCGGTGTCATGTGTGTTTCCTATGTGTCTATGCTATTAGCGCCAGTTTTGTGTAGTGCCACGTTGTGTGGCACCACATCCTGCAATTATCCTTAATTTATGAGCATGAGTGTATGTTCCTCCTGTGTTCAGCCTGCGCTCTTTGCGACTGAATCCCTTGTTGTGTTTTCCCGAGACCCTCTGACCTAAAAAACCGCCCAGTCCACTCCACACAGCCACTGCTACCCGTGTAGCCGCCTCCTGCGTATACTGGACACCTTATTCAGAGGAACTCGAAACCAACCACCATGGTCGAGGAACCTGCAGCCTACACGGTCGCAGAACTGCCTGAGCCTCTGATTCAGACCCTCCACTCGGCTCTGTACCAGAGGTCCGCAATCGATCCTGTCGACTATGCTGCAAATGGTCAGATCTGCTTTCATCTTGCAAGCAGGACTGGCAGCCTTTACCACTTCTGTTAGCCGCTCGAAACCAGAGAGAATCTCTTCTGATCCAAAGTGACACACACCATTGGTACCGATGTGACCAACCACCTGAAGTTGGCTGCACCCTGTGCTCTTCACGGCATCCGGGAGGACCCGTTCCACATCTGTAATGACTCCATCCGATAAGCACATGGAGTTCACATTGGTTTTCTTTCTTTTTTTGGCAGCTATGTCCCTAAGGGGCCCCATAACGTGGCCTAACGTTGGAGCTCTCAGGTATCAGTAATCTCACCCTCTGTAATTGTCCGGATCTTGCAGGCTGAGGACAGACGACAGCATGTGGCTGGGCGACAGTGTCAGCCACAGATAGTGCCAGGAACCTGTTTGTGAGACAAACCGGGGTGGCTTTACGTGCGGCCGCCTGAGAAGACTTTCGCCGCCTTCTTCGCCCCGGGGCGACCTCCCACTGGACCATAGGTGAGGGGTCAACCTTAGTGCGAGCAGTAACTGGGCTGGTGACCGGTGAGCACCGATCGGAGGACTTCAAATGGTTCAAATGGCTCTGAGCACTATGGGACTAAACATCTATGGTCATCAGTCCCCTAGAACTTAGAACTACTTAAACCGAACTAACCTAAGGACATCACAGTCATCACGAGGCAAAGAAAATCCCTGACCCCGCCGGGAATCGAACCCGGGAACCCGGGCGTGGGAAGCGAGAACGCTACCGCACGAACACGAGCTGCGGACGATCTGAGGACTCGGGCGTGCTGGACGTCTGTGGGATCCCCACGGATTGCCCACAACAGTGGTGCCCATCCACTCCAGCCTCAAGCTGTGTAACCGAAGCCATCACAGCCTGAAGCTGAGAGCGAGGTGTCACCAACTCGTCTCGCGTCCGCACACAACTATCGCACTACCTGCCCATACTCTCCTGTAGACGCTGAGGAGAACGCAGGAACTTCGGCTAACAAATTAGAATAATACGCAGAGATTCAAAAACCTAACTACCGAAGCACTAAAATGAAACTTAATAATCAGCCCCTGATTAGGAACTTGTAATATGTCACAAAATCGGTCTATTATCCGATGCAAACGAAAACGCGAGAATGTGGCTATTATACAATTAAATTAACACGCAGAAACTCAAGAACCTAAACTATTAAAGCACACAGATATTATAAAATATTCTCCTTGTTAGGAACTCGTGAAAGTCACAAAATCGTTTACTTCCCTCTTCTGCTTGCGTCTCTGCCGGCTACTGCTGCCTGAGATTTCACCCATGTCTTTGCCTGCGTACGCACATATCAAATACATTTCACATATATTTAACATATTTCACTGGTGTTTGTACACATATTTCACCTCTGATTGACGTCATATCTCCTGAAATACGTGTCGTGCAATGATACAATTTTTCTCGTACATTCAGTAGTGATATGCATACCATGTTTGGTTCGGACCGGTCCAGTGGTTCAAGAGGAGATGCCGAAGGTACATACACACATACGTACACCCGTTTTTATAAGATGTGTGTCTACGGATTCTTTTGTCCAGCGTCTACGAATATGTACACTGCCACACACTACGGAGACCGTGACGTAAAGACTGTATTAATGGCAAGTGCACGTAACAACTTAAACACCTAGTTGAGTAGGACCCCTATAGGCAGTTTCTGGAATTATTGTAAGAGAAGTAACGTAACCATGCGCCAATCCAAGACACCGCAACGACACTCCACGTTCAAAAAACTTCTCGTACACCAAAATTTCTGTTTCTCGACACCAACTTATTCTATATGGCTATCAGACGTTAAACGCAATGTTACTTACTTTATATTACCAAATGTTCTACAAGTTTTACGTGTACTTTGACAGGACATGGTGAAATGGTATTTCACTGATATTTTGTTTTGATGTGCAATTTAGAGGACTGCACTTTTTTGAGACTATATTGGTGTGATTAGATAGCAATAAGCAACGTGAAACAAACCGAGGTAGTGATGCAGTGGTAAGACAATAAACTCGTATTCGACAAGGCGGCGGTTCAGATCCCCGTCTGGCCATCCCAATTTGCGATTTCAGATGTTTACATAAATCACATGAGTCAACTACCAGGATTTTTCTTCGAAAGGGACACGCCAGTCTTCCCCTTTACGAGCTCCACATGGACGAGTTCGTTCACTAGTCTACACCTTTAGTAGGTTCTGGTCCATTTCGCAACACCCATAACGCTGACAGAAAATTAACCCTTATATTCCTTCTTTTTTGTAAAAAAAGGAAGTTCCGATGCTTCAGCCATTCATGGAACGAACAGTAAATTTATAAGTATCTTTACACTAAAGGAAGAATGTCCAGAGAGAACTTCGAGACGAAGCCCAAAGGTAGACTAGAAAGGAATAGAAGGCAAATAATTAAGTGCTCCGATTAGGAAGGGTATAAGAGAGGAACGTAGTCTTTCACCCCTAATGTTCATATTAAACACAGAAGCAATTGCGAAAATTAAAGAAAGGTTCAGGAATACGCTTAGCCAGGTTGAAACCATATTGATGATAAGATTCGCACTAATGATATTGCTGTTCTCAGTGAAAGTAAGGAATAACTTCAGGAGCGTTGAATGGAATGAACTGTGTAATGAGCAAACTCTGTGGACTGAAAGTAAACTGAAGGAAGTCGAAACTAAAGAAGTTCACAGAAACAGAATTACCGAAAACTTAAAGTCAAAAATGGGGACCACAATCTAGACAAAGTGAGGGAATTCTGGGTCCTTAGAAGCAAAATGATACTTCAGGGGCGACGAAAGAAGGACATGAAAAGCAGACTACCAACGACAAAGAGAGCATTTCCGGCCAACAGAAGTGTACCTATACCAAGCATCTGTTTTAATATTACAGAAAGAAATTACTTTCAATATACATTTGGAGCTCTCCATCGTTTGGAAGTAAATCATGGATTGTGGGAACCTGAAAAGAGGAGAACCGAAGGGTATGGTGTTGTAAATGAAACAGACTGAAAAGATAAGATACCAGGATCTTCTCCGCAGAATCGACGAGGATATCAGACACTGCCAAAATGAAGGCAATAGCTTCCATGGTAACTGAAGGAATTGAAAAGGGGAAAAAGTACCGTCCTGTGCAACACTTGAGGACGAAAATAATTTTCGCATGATGTGTAACTGCATAATGACGTAGCTTGCACAACACTCAGAAAGGCCTACTGCAGTATTGTACAGAAATATACAATAACACGAATAGGTAAGATGGTTTCATTCAAAGACGTTATTTACACTAAAGTCACCGCGATTGATGGTAGTACACTCCAAGTTACAAAGGGTAGTGTGCCTCATCATCATGGACGAGAATGCATTCTCTACAACGTGCTCCCACGTGGGCCCCAAGCCTGGTAAGGACCTCCTGTGGCAGGGAATTTCCGTTCCTCCATCAGCTTAGTTGGCAACTCGGGATGGACGCTGGCGCCTGTGGACGTGCTTTAAAACGTCTTAACGCATCCCACACGTGCTCCATGGTATTTAAATAGGGGGTTCGGGCATGCCAGTCCATTTGCTTAATATCCTCCCATTCCAAGAGCTCCTCCTCCTCCTCCTCCTCCTCCTGCTCCTTTCTTTGCGTTCACCTGATGTCAGCCGTTAAACTGGACCGAATGCATCCCTAAAAAGACGCACTTCGAGAAGTAGTACAGTGTCACAATACCATTGACAGGTTAGCCGACCGCGTTCAAAGACCCGGAGATCATGATGTCCATGCAACATTATGCACCGCATCACCACCACCACCAACACGATAATGCTCGATACTGTTAAATGTGTTATCATATGGCGAGAGGTTCTTACCTATTGAGCGCGCTTTCAACAATTCACCGTTGAAAAGACAAGGTCGATATTTCTTCCAGGTATGACACTGGCAGCGACCCATCACATGTAAGCTACATTCCACCTTAAGTTTTTCACGCCACTGTGGTGAAGAGTTTAGGATTCAAGTGCTAAACTGCGATTCCGAAGTTGGCACAGTAGATGAATTCGTGGTTGGTAACATAAAATCAGTTTCAAAAACGACGGCACAGAAAGAACTGAAGGCTGCCAGCCATGCGCTTTCAAAACAACCAACCCTACAGTGAGAGTAGTCGATAGAGGGAAATCACGGAAAACCTAAATTTCGATCGTTGGAATAAGGCGATTTATCCCTTTTGACTTATTTTTCAGATAACTTCTCTTTGTATACGAAGTTTAAAACTATTTTAAGTAAGTTACTCCGTACAAAACCATTTTTAAATAGACTGGTTCGTAATATAATCATGATTTTAATTAAATCTCCTTATGTATTGTACGAACCACAATGATGAGCTTGTTCTTTCAGTTGACTTAACTCGAACTCTAAGTCCGACGGTTATAACTAACGCAGGTTGTATGACAGACATTGCCTAATGCCGAAATAAATAAAATTTATAGTATGACCGAATTAGCCTAGATCTGCAACAAATAAAATAAAATTTATAGAACCTTTGAGCCGTGCGCGACTCGTGCTCGTGCCGTTTAGTACTTGACATCTTGTCTTTGCGGTACCGCCGTCCCGTTTTCTATTCGATTTACTGGCATCACTAAGTTGCTGGCCTGCCAGCCCGTGAGTGGCAGCAGCAGTGCCATCGATAAGAGCACTTTAGTACTATCTTTGGAGCGACTGCTAGTATTTCCGGGTCGTGTTGTGCGGTGAGGGCAGTCGGGATGGAGCTCCAGTGAGGTCTGCACAGCCAGTACTAGCCCGACCGCTGGCGACAAACATGGACTGTCCGACGGATGGAGACCTGAGCAGGGACGACCGTTGGTTGGTGGTTCGGTCGGTCGTCTCATCAGGCGACGTGTATTTGATCTTTTGACCGTTTCTGGGCCTTGTTAGTTGGTCATCTTGCCGGACTCGAGTAGGTTTCTTCCTTGTGCAGAGATGTCGGGTGGCCAATGGTCAAGTGTTCCCTCTGGATGGTTGGGTCCGAACCAATGGCTCCGGGTCGCCGTGTCTCCGGGTTCCGAACGGATATGGAGTTCAGTCGGGATGGAGCTGCAGTGAGGTCCGGATAGCCAAAACTCGCCCGACTGTTGCTGACACACATGACTTGAGTGGGGACGGCCTTGGTTGGTCGTTCGGTCGGTCGTCTCATCGGACCACGTATATTTGGTCGCCGACCGCTTCGGGTTCTCTGTGTGTGTCAACTTGTTATTCGTCCTGGTTGTTCTACAGTGATTGCTTTTACGACTGTTCGAGTTCTTATGGAAGTGTTTTCGTGGATCTGTGTTGTTCTATGTTCAGTATGTGGCCTTTAGCCGAGCTTTCATGTCAAATATTTTGAAGATAAGGCCAACAGCCGTCTTAAATTAAAATTTTGAAAATTCACTTGTTTAAAACCATCTTACATTTTCTTCTCTATTGGAAATTCTTGTTATCCAGGCCTTAAGCCTCAGTTTTTTATGTCTAATGTGTGGCCTTCACCCGAGTATTTACATAAAACATTTTTTTAAGTAAGGCCTTCAGCCAAGTGTATTCCTTAAGGCAATTTTAATAAGTTGTGTTCGGGCTTTCATACGTATTGTTTTTGGATCCTTCTAAGGGCATGTGTGATTAAGTGTTTTTAGGAAAATAAAGTTTGTGTATTTTGTGTGACTAACAGTAACTGATTTTGGCTCCTTTCCACAACCGTAATCTGATCAGCTCTGTCCTGCAAAGCCAGGTTTCAACCTTAATCGTATTGGCTAAATGGCGATTCGAACCAGCTTATTTCCCCCTCCCCCAAATACACGTCCTTTGTCTTCTCACTGCTGCGTCACCTCGCGCTGCGTCTTCTGACTACATGTGAGAGCGAGGGAGCGAGAACGCAGTAAAGCTGCCATCGCACTGGGCACTGTTGTCTCCAGCCAGATATCAAATGCCGACTGACACTTTGGCGTGAGAGCTTCGATTCGTCCCCAACAGGTTCCCCGCCTACGGAAATGAAACGACGTCTCAAGCGGAGGGGAGTCTTCTGCCCCCGGCTGATTGCTTTGTTTTGTAGAGATCCGCGCCCGTGGCGGCGCCTCAGCAGCAGATTGGCTGCTGGTGTCAGACGGTCCTAGCTCAGACACGTACTGCGGGGGGAGACCTAGTATATGTGTGGTGTGCGACAACGCGAGAAAGTGCAGAGCTGAAACAGTCCCAATGCTGATAACTGTGGAAAAATACGATAAAAGAATTTTGCTCACTAGTTAATCAGTGAGTTCCCCTCAGGCAGAGTTCGATATCTATATAAGATATCAAATCACACCAGCTACTTAAGCTTCAATTTTATCACAACATACTTGAAAAGACTCTCAGTACATATCGATATATGGTAATCTTACATAGCTTTGCTTAATGGAAATGAAGAATAAGTCTTCTTATAACTGTAACTTTAAGAACGATATCAATATGCAGTTCTGACAAAATGAAAGTCGTTCACTACAATGCCGTCATGTCATTCAGTCTTTTGGAAATTCTGGTTCAAATGGTTCAAATGGCTCTAAGTACTGTGGGATCTTAGGTCATCAGCCCCCTAGACTTAGAACTACTTAACCCTAACTAACCGAAGGACATCACACACATCCATGCCCGAGGCAGGATTTGAACCTGCGACCGTAGCAGCCGCGTGGTTCCGGACTGAAGCACCTAGAACCGCTCGACCACAGCGGCCGGCTGGAAATTCTGAATCGCAACTCTATTGCAAAGACACTCTGTAACAGGCAATCGATTTATTAATGTATTACAATATTCGATTACGAGAGTGGAGGCATGTGTGCTAGCATATACTTCGGAGGTAGTGTACGAGCCAGTCACACACCTTTTCCAGCACGTCTCGTGTGTTTGTGAGCCCCGTTGAACGGCGGTCAAGGCACTGTCATTTTGTTCCGTTCCTGGCTTTTGGGTCATATCGACACTTCTACATTTTTCTCTACCCCACTGGTGTGACTTGCATACGAATGCTGGGTGTCTGCATTGTGGTTACGTTCGGGTGGCCGCATTCATGCACCTAGCTACGAGAATTACCTTGAAGTCGTTGCTTGTAGTCGCAACTGGGCGTAATATTTTGTTTTCAGGCTTTTCAGGTCTTCACTTTAAATTGAACCTTCGTTGTTCAGAGAGGACGATTGTAGTCCACTTTTGTGGTATTCTATCTATATTTCTCCAATATGTATGGTAGGCGTACTTGGCACATGGGATTCCCTTTCTCTTAAATGTGGTTAGGATTTTTGTTTGTTCAGTTTGTTATGTATCGTGTCCCTTTATTCACTGTGGCCCATTTCAGAACACGTACAATCATTCATTTGTTATTACTTTTGATATGAGTCTCAGTAATCAGGAATTTAAGCAAAATATTCACAATTTATATTTTTCCAGATTCAGTTAATGAAGCTCCTGCTAAAAATTCCACTGGCAACATTGTTTTTGTATTCGCCGTTAACTCTGTATTTAATTTGAGCACAAAATGTATTGTGAAATACAGAAATACAGAAATAATCAACGTGAAGGCAAACTGCAATCAGGAGAAGCATTTTTCATTTCTTTGCGTGCATTTATAGCTACGAAGGTAATTAGTGCTGCAGAGACGCCATGTATACTTGCTGTTTACCACATTATGTTCGACGTGATTGTTAGCTATATTGCTAACTTCCCAGAACACGAAACGTAAAACCTATTTAACGTCTCACATGAGCAACAAAGATATGAATTTCGGTATTTCGCGCAATTGCTGACCGAATGTAGAAATTTAAAATGGTGTCATAATCTTCTCATTAACTGGTACAATCTTACGTTAAAATTTTAACACAGCAGGACAAGTATTACATGCACAATCTGTCTTTTTGTCGTGAGGAAGCGTTACTGACGACGCAAAAATATATGCTTTTATTGGTTCAAATGGCTCTGAGCACTATGCGACTTAACTTCTGAGACCATCAGTCGCCTAGAACTTAGAAATAATTAAACCTAACTAACCTAAGGACATCACACACATCCATGCCCGAGGCAGGATTCTAACCTGCGACCGTAGCGGTCGCTCGGCTCCAGACTGTAGCGCTTAGAACCGCACGGGTACTCCGGCCGGCTCCCGCTTTTATTCATCCAGTATTTGAGACCCAGAGCACTTAGCGATTTCCAAAAAACTTTACTCATAATTTGAAACCTTTACGTCACTTTTTCTAGAGTATACTCATCATAAAATGACGAAAGGAAAAACTTTTTCGGTACTACATTCTCACTGTTCATGCAGTAAAACTTTGGTATTGCATATGACGTTTTAATTTATTTTAGCTTGACTACCGACTCTATTTGCAACATAGTTTGCAAGCAGTATCCACATATATCACTGAATGTACCTGCTAAATTATATTACTATTTGGCTCATAGTTCAATATATACAACGTCGTCGACATTAAGAAGCGTGGGAAACGATCTTGTGACTAAAATGGATTGCCAATTATCCAAACCATATTCATCTAGTGTTTCATAATGAGAGAATTTAGCAACTTCGGGCAACTTTAAACATAATTTCAAACCTTTCCTAAACTTTTTCTTCACTTATGTGCTCAACGTCAGGTATTTAACACATTAACTCATTTGTAAAGTAATCAGACGCTTGAAGTTGTTTCACACATAGAAGTTCGATTCTTTTAAGTATTGGTGATTTTCTGGTATTTCATGTTCTTGTGTAGACAAGTATAAGGCTAACGGACTTTTGCTCATATCATCATAGCACTTGACCTACCTACAAGAAAGATCAATTATAAGTTCACCCAACCGACTCGAGTAATGGTTCTGGTAAACTCGTTCAAATATACATCTAGGCTCCACATACGTTCCCATTCTGCAAAGTGAGATAACCTAATCGTTAATACACTTATGAAACCGTAGTCACGTGCCGTTATTGAATATCTCTCTGGCCAAAATTTGGTATGAAAGAAGCGTATGTTCTGAGCATTTCACTGAAGTCAATAAAGGAAAAGACGACAGGCTTACAAAATTTAATTGTATTACACGATTTGTATGCACTGTATACGTGTATGGGGATTTATAAAGTAGCATTAGGTTTGAATCTCCGCTCCCTTTCGCCTCGTTCCACCTTTATGCTACTTGTTGCGCAATAATCTAATATTCTGTGGAGAATTTCGAAAGTGAAGGTTTAAACAGCCAAGTTTTGTTCAGTAAATCTGTGAACCTAACTACTTCTGTGACTTACCGTAAGTTGAAAGTATGCTTTGAAGGTGCATGAGAATCAAAGCGTTGGGAATCAATGTGGCCACTTACAGTAGTTCTCGCTGGAGATCTAAACACTGCAAGGTCTCTGGCTGACTTAAGAAGGAGGCATCGGCCACAATTCGTACTCTTTGGTTTGGAGCTCCTAGAACATCGGCACACTGACAATTCCCCTGGATTCTTATGTAACCGAGTAATTTTACTGTGAAGTCTCATTTACATGATTCATCATAAAATAATTTCCTGAATTCAACAATAAAAAGTAATATCCGTCAAATTAATAGCAAGTACAACCCTTAGGTAGCTGAATTGATTAACAACGTGTACCTTAAATACAAGTCAGACTACAACACCACACTGTAACCAGCTGCATTAATGAATCGTCCCCCGTTGCCCTCAGTGGTTCACAACCCCAGAACAGGTCACAGCAGACCACACACCCCACCGCCGCCCCACACCGAACCCAGGATTATTGTGCGGTTCGGCCCCCAGTGGACACCCCCCGCCCCCCTCTCCTCACGTACCAGCCGAGTGCAACCTCAAATGTTTGCGTGGTAGAACAGTTATGGTGTACGCTTACGTGGAAACGGTGTTTGTGCAGCAATCACCGACACAGTCTACCTCAGGCGGAATAAGGAGAACCAGCCCACATTCGCCGAGGTAGATGGAGAACCGCCTTAAAAGTCATCCACAGGCTGGCCGGCACAACACACCTCGACACTAACTCGCCGGGCGGATTAGTGCCGTGGACTGACGCGCCTTCCCGCTCGGGAAGCAGCGCATTAGAAGGTGCGGCTAGAAGGCGGGTACAATTTAATATTCTTCCGGTTCACTGGTGATGGCGTAATCAGTCGACTGGCAATTTGGAATGTTAATAACACATGGATAGGATAGCAGAAAAAGGATTAGTATAAAAGACAGAGAGTAACAGAATTAGAAACAGGGTTTATTCCGTCAAAATATCAATTTAAAAGCAGATCAGCTGTAGCCTCAAAAAGCACCTTGAAAAGAACTGGAAGTGCACAAACATTCTTGTCTGAAACTTGAAACATTTAAAATTACCACAGAATATAAATAACATAGTTATGGTTGAGTACTATGGAGAGTGTTCCGCTTTGGCTTTCCCGAGACCAATATACCTTAAAAACAACGATCGTTAGTTACATTAAAATAGACTCCACAGCCTCAGGTAATAATAAAAAGAAACTCAATATTCACCTTTTAGGATGTGACTCACAATAATGTCAGTACGTGTTAACAGTCAGAATAAGTAACACAGATGAACACAACCACAAAATGTCTAAGAAACAGCAGTAAGTAATAGTTCGAAGCTAATGTGCTGTGAAATCGGAAAAGACAATGTTTAACATAATGTTCCCAAGAAAATAATTTTCTTCAGTGCCCATTCTGGAATAATAAGTCATGTGCCATTGTTAATGAACTCGGATCCACTTCCTTCTTAGGGTGCTCCTCGATGTCAACAGCCAGTCGGGTTCTGCCGGAAACGCACCGGAAACAAAGGCCCCAATCAGAAG
Organism: Schistocerca piceifrons; assembly: GCF_021461385.2. Lineage (NCBI taxonomy): Eukaryota > Metazoa > Arthropoda > Insecta > Orthoptera > Acrididae > Schistocerca > Schistocerca piceifrons. Next base: position 433,835,893 of record NC_060138.1, read on the forward strand.
CTTTCTGGTCGGCCACATAAGGGACCTATATATAAAAAAAGCACATACATGACCGACGACATAACCCGCATTCGCTCCAACAGACGATAGTCCTCGGTGAGTACCAACGCTCCGCTTAAGACTGCATAACCTTGTTGCCCTTTTTGCCTCTCGATAGGCCAGCAAAGATACAGTCACACACGAGTTATCGATCCTGCGCACACGCACGTGTCACGATACAAGGCGGTGCACGATGACGAACATTGGCTTAACTGTCAACATGTTATATAAATACTTTTAAGTCAAATGGTTCAAATAGCTCTGAGCACTATGGGACTTAACTTCTGAGGCCACCAGTCCCATAGAACTTAGAACTTCTTAGAACTACTTAACGATACGTGACTACTTAAACCTAAGGACATCACACACATCCATGCCCGAGGCAGGATTCGAACCTGCGACCGTAGCGGTCACGCAGTTCCAAACTGAAGCGCTTAGAACCGCACGGCCACACCGGCCGGCACTTTTAAGTCATGCAGCATTTTATTCACCATAAAATTATGCGCATAAGGAATTAACAAAAATATCCAAACACCTTTAATACACACATCAGAAAAATTTTTTCATCACCTCGGTTCCCAGAAATCCTGAAGATAGATGTTGACTGTGGATATTGTATCACGGACACAGACCCTTTGACTGTTCAGAGATTTCATTAAAATCGCCAGAAGACGTAAACAACCATGCATGAGCAGAGCCTATTAGACGAAGGGGGTCCGACAGCCTGTCAGTTCCAGTCATTTCACCAGGAAGGAGGTACACGGCTAGTGTTGTCTGTAATTCAACCATGCCTAGACGGTCAATACCGCGGTTCGATCGTGTCCGCGTTGTTACTTTGTGCCAGGAAGGGAGATACAGAGCGACAGGAACTGTCGATGACAACCCTCGTTTAGGCTGCCCGAGGGCTACTACTGCAGTGGATGACAGCTACCTACGGATTACGGCTCGGAGAAATCCTGACAGCAACGCAGCTATGTTGAATAATACTTTTCGTGCAGCCACAGGACGTAGTGATACGACTCTAACTGTGCGCAATTGGCTGTATGATAGACCACTTCACTCACCACGTCCATGGCAAGGTCCATCTTTGCAACCACGACATCATCAGTGCGGTACAGATGGGCCCAACAACGTGACGAACGGACCGCTCAGGATTGGGATCACGTTCCCTTCACCGATGAGTGTCACATATGCCTTCAATCAAACAATCGTCGGAGACGTGCTTGCAGGCAACCCGGTCAGGCTGAACGCCTTAGACACACTGTCCATCGAGTGCAGCAAGTTGGAGATTTCCTGCTGTTTTGGAGTGGCATTATGTGGGGTCGATGAAGCCGCTGGTATCATGGAAGGCGCCGTAACGGCTGTATGACACGTAAATGTCATTCGATCGAAAGTGCAACCATATCGGCAGAATATTGGCAAGGCATTCGTCTTCATGGACGACAATTCGTGCCCCCATCGTGCACATCTAGCGAATGACTTCCTTCAGGATAACGGTATGCTCGACTAGAGTGGCTAGCATGTTCTCTAGACATGAACGCCATCAGGCATGCCTGGGATAAATTGGGAAGGGCTGTTCATGGACGACGTGACCCAGTAATCACTCTGAGGAATCTACGCCGAATCGCCGTTGAGGAGTGGAAAAATCTGGACCAACAGTGCCTTGATGAACTTGTGGATAGTATCTCACGACGAATACAGGCATGCATCAATGCAAGAGGACGTGATACTGGGTATTAGGGGTATCGGTGTGTACAGTAATCTGGACCATCACCTCTGAAGGTCTCGCTGTATGGTGCTACAACATGTAATGTGCGGGTTTCATCGGCAATAGAAAGGGTGGAAATGATGTTTGTGTTGATCTCTGTTCCAATTTTCTGTACAGCTTCCGCGAACTCTCGAACCGAGGTGATGCAAAACTGTTTTTGATATGTGTATATAATACAGAACTTTATATCTGGACCGAAAATTTTCAAAAATGTTACACAAAGCAAATTCTCACGTCTAATAACAATATATACGTAAGAAATGGCGTGATCCCCATGTGGAGCCCTCCAGTGCCCATTCCTCTACGCGATTCTGGTAGCAGTTAGCCGACTGAAGTACCGACGAAGAAAACGTCATGTGTCCTCTCTCTAAGTGTAACATTTTTTTCTTTGTGTCTCATGCTTCGAATTGGTTTGCTGCGGCCTGCCAGAAATTCCTCTCCTGCCCCAATTTCGGAATAGCCCACGTCCTGAATTATTTGCTGAATGTATTCCAATCTCTGTCTTTTGCCGTCCATAGTTGCTTATTATAACATGGATGCTACTCCCCGGCGTCTTGAAATGCGTCCTGCCATCCTGTCCCCTCATCTTGTCGGTATTTACCATACGTACCTGTCTTCCCGATTGTGACTTAGGAAGTCGGAATTAGCATGGAAGGTCAAGGCCCATATAATGTCACTCGTTAAACACAACAACTATTAAATCAATAATTAATTCTAGATCACATTTATAAAAACAGCAAACATGCAAATGAACACGGGGCCATCTTAAAACAATCTCCAAAATGACCAAAGGCTTCCTTCTGAAGCAAGCAGCAAATTAGAATCACTTAATGAACAATAAATCTGAAGTAATTTACACTATTGGCCATTAAAATTACTACACCAAGACGAAATGTGGATGATAAACGGGTATTCATTGGACACATATATTATACCAGAACTGACATGTGATTACATTTTCACCCAATTTGGGTGCGTTGATAGTGAGAAATCAGTACCCAGAACAACCGCCTCTAGCCGTAATAACGGCCGTGATACGCCTGGGCATTGAGTCAAACATAGCTTGGATGGCGTGTACAGGTACAGCTGCCCATGCAGCTTCAACACGATACCGCAGTTCATCAAGAGTAGTGACTGGCCTATTGTGACGAGCCAGTTGCTCGGCCACCATATACCAGACGTTTTCAATTGGTGAGAGATCTGGAGAATGTGCTGGTCAGGGCAGCAGTCGAACATTTTCTGTATCCAGAAAGGACCGTACAGGACCTGCAACTTGACGTCGTGCCTTATCCTGTTGAAATGTAGGGTTTCGCAGGGATCGAATGAAGGGTAGAGTCACGGGTAGTAACACATCTGAAATGTAACGCCCACTGTTAAAGCGCCGTCCATGCGAACAAGAGGTGACCGAGACGTGTAACCAGTGGCACCCAATACCATCACGCCGAGTGATACGCCAGTATGGTGACGACGAATAGACGCGTCCAATGTGCGTTCACCGCGATGTCGCCAAACATGGATGCGACCATCATGACGCTGTAAACGGAACCTGGATTCATCCGAAAAAATGTCGTTTTTCCATTAGTGCACCCAGGTTCGTCGTTGAGTACACCATCTCAAGCGCTCCTGTCTGTGATGCAGTGTCAATGGTAACCGGAGCCATGGTCTCCGAGTTGATAGTCCATGCCGCTGCAAACATCGTCGATATGTTCGTGCTGATGGTTGTTGTCTTGCAAACGTCTCCATCTGTTGACTCAGGGATCGAGACGTGGCTGCACGGTCCGTTACAGTTATGCGGATAAGATGCCTGTCATCTCGACTGCTAGTGATACGAGGCCGTTGGGATCCAGCACGGTGTTCCGCATTAGCCTCCTGAACCCACCGATTCCATATTCTGCTAACAGTCATTGTATCTCGACCAACGCGTGCAGCAATGTCGCGATACAATAAACAGCAATTGCGATAGGCTATAATCCGACCTTTATCGAAGTCGGTAACGTAATGGTACGCATTTCTCCTCCTTACACGAGGCATCACAACAATGTTTCACCAGGCAACACCGGTCAACTGCTGTTTGTGTATGAGAAATCGGTTGGAAACTTTCCTCATGTCAGCACGTTGTAGGTGTCACCACCGGCGCCAACCTTGTGTGAATGGTCTGAAAAGCTAATCACTTGCGTATCAAAGTATCGTCTTCCTGTCAGTTAAATTTCGCGTCTGTGGCACGTCATCTTCGTGGTGTAACAATTTTAATAGCGAGCAGTGTAAAAGGTTGGCTCAGTTACAACATTTTTGACCAATAACAAAACCAACACAATACATTACACTTAATATAAATCATTGGCAAGTAAATAAAAATTTAAAAAAATGTGTACATGATAGATGTAAATTTTTAATCATATGCGTTCGCAGGAGAGCTTCCGTGAAGTTTGGAAAGTAGGAGACGAGCTACTGGGGGAAGTAAAACTGTGAGGACGTGTTGTGAGTCATGCTTTGATAGCTCACATGTTAGAACACTTGCCGGTGTAAGGCAAAGGTCCCGAGTTCGAGTCTCGGTCCGACACACAGTTTTAATCTGGCAAGAAGTTTCATATCAGCGCACACACCGCTACAGAGTGAAAATCACATTCAGGTATATTCCATGTTTGCTAATGTAAATAAACTGATTTCATCCACAAATAAAAGTTCTTCTAAAAGAGCCTGCTTGTATCAAGACCTACAAAGAAAAACTACCAAATATAGCTTTATCTCCCGAACTAGCCGTTACCCGTTGCGGTACGTGGGTCGAAGCTGTCTTGTTTTACAATGAACATTTCGAGGCTATTAAAGGGGTAGTAAACGACTTCGACAGTGCAGAGGCTTTGGCAGTGCAAGGAAGGTTTTAATGATTCCGGTATTAAAAAAGACTTCCCTGTGATTAGCATTCATTTTTCCCATATACATGCAAGTACTGAAAAGCCTGAAACTCATGGTTTGGCGTTGAATGAATCTATTCAGTTAATGAACAAAATTATTCTAGTGAACTCCTAATTGCTGGAGATATTCGCAAGAAGGAATTTTGTAAACATTTTAAACAATAACTCAGCCTTTGAAACTTTGTGCCAAACTGATAGTTTTATTAATGGAACGTGTGAATATTTACCAAAACAATAAGTGCTAACGTATCTCCCAAGTTCAAATGCTGCTCAGTTACCTCAGTTGATGTAGAACGAAGTGCCAACGTATCTCCCAAGTTCAAATGCTCCTCAGTTACCTTAGTTGATGTAGAACGGTTCTTTTCTGATTCTAAAAAATATTTTGGGTAATCGAAGTCACAACCTTACTACCGATCGTTTTGAACAGTACTCGGTCATTTATGTTTACAGCAGTAGAGAAATGTAAAATAAATTGTAAATGATGCTTTGGTCCAATAGTGTTCATTAAAAGTTAACGGTGTTCAAAGAAATTCATGATTGTATGTTGTTTTTTAAATAATATATTATGAAATTTTTGAGCGTGCCCCTGTGCGTGCGATATATCTCAAAGTTGGTTCCGTACATGTCGATCGTTTCTCTACGACTCACCAGCAACGCATCCGCTTGTTACCGAAATAAACAGCAAAGAAGGAATAATTCTTCAAACACGAAATGCGTCCCATTTTTCAAATTTTTAGAAAATAATCCCAGAAAGTCCCCATACCTAACTTCTACCAGAGAGTATTCATGAAATGATAGCGTTTAAAATGTACCGGTTTTTCGGGTGGCCGGTGCTCTTTCTCGTAACTGATATGCACACGTTCGACTTTAAGATATAATGCACGCAGTAACTACCATGTGTTTTTATTATTGGATCTTGCAAATTTCGACGCTTTTCAGGCATTTTTAAACATTTTTATGCATATTTTCATGCGTATGAAGGTTTTTAAGATGCATATAATTCGGTCTCTACTCATAACTAAATCTTTATTAACAGGCTGTATAAAATGCATAGTATGAGAATTACGTTTGGCTTTTATGGATCACATATAATTTCAGCTGCTGCGATGAAATGTTATTCGTTATAGAAAGTCAAATTCTATTCAGGGCTTTCTGAAGTTGTGATTACTTAGGCTTTACAAGTTTTTGGGTTTGCAGCAGAGCTGTAGTCCGAACAGTGAGCAACGAAATCTGCTCTCGGTGCCTCACGAAGTAAGATAGGGAAATTCTCGAAGTGTCATATGTAGAGCGTGACAATTTTCTCTCGAATCCGAAAAGCTTTGCTGAATTTCTTTAGGTAGACAAGAGGTACTGTTCTTGAGGTAATGGCCCGTGTCCGGAAAAACGGGGTATCACATCTGCGTCACGCCAACAAGATTTAAATTTTTGTTGATTTCCATAAATCAAGTTTAAAATCAGACAGGATGATCTATTCAAAAGGTAAGGGTCTGTTTTCTACCTCATCTTTGTGGATCATAAATAATGGTCCGTCTGTAGATAGCATAATATCGACTAAATGGTACTCTCTTTCTTGCCCGTTTCCGTTCTTGAAATTATAACGCATTCTTGTCGATATCAAATTGTAACCAAGTAACAAGAGACTATCGCTAACTTCGTTTGACAAAAGATTAAATGAATTCTGAGCTCTTGAATTCTCTGTTACGCTTCCTTGGGAGCAAACCGACATCAACTTAATCTCTGGTTGATCGTCCCCGTGATTCGCTGAATTGTTAATATTTGTTTGACAAAACTATATTTGTAAGAACAAGCAGCTATAATGTCAGTGAAGCAGCTGAGGTTGAAACGGAAACCTTGCAAGTCTTAGAAAAGACTCCCTTGATATAATAACTCGTAACAACAAGTAAAATTAATAATAGGGATATGTAATATTAGCAGATGTGTTCTCTGCGAATTGTGTGAATTATGAGGTTAAAGTAAACGCAAAGGAATAGAGAACATTTGAGTGCTGCCACGCAGATTTTCACTATAGTGAGAATATCCCCCAGACATGTGTTGTAATTTTCGTAACGTGGTTTTCACAGAGGCATTTGCCAAGAACTTTAAAGGGTAAGTGTCTCAGTAGCTGCTACACGTCCCAATTCAATAAATGTAACTACAGACACAGATAAAAGTTTATTTCTATTCATATGTGTAATAAGTTTGTGAATCACACATCTTCCCGCCATCGCTCAGATTAACATCTTCTTAGCACAAGCATTATGATCCTATCGGGAAAGAAACTGGATTTTAAAGGACAACATTCCGTCTTTGATAACCCGTAAACTTTTCAGTAGCTCCGTCTGAATGGATCACGTAGGTAATAGAAATAAGCAGCTTACCAATAGGAATTATAGTACAGTTAATGTATTGAGAACGATACATGAAACTCGTGAATTACGTCGGCGATGGAAACACGAAATCATAATTGGAGGGAGGAGGCTTTTGTTTAGTATTTTCTTCTAATTGAAGGTATTTTCTTCAGTACTGTAGTTTTAAGGTACCTGTTAATCTTCGTGCCACTCCCTTAACTGAAACGCTGTAACGATGCACAAAATTATTATTTGGAATCTGTCATCCGAATTATACCGATTGTAGACAGCTTTTGGAGGAACTAAATGTTATCACACAGACAAGTGAAGATACCGGTAGACGGTTATAATACACATATTAGAAGGTGCAGCACACCAGAAGACAAACAAATTTGGGGAAAGGTTAAATGAACTGTGTCGAGAACGCAAAATGAGACTGATAACAACAGACTTCAGAGCCAAAGAGAGTGTGAAAGTACATCCACATACATTAGGGAATTCAAGGCAGACCACATAACCAACTGAAGGACACGCTAAAGAGATCATGATCATCAAGGTCAGGAAGAGCACAAAAATTCCATCGAATCGCAGTCTTACAAAAGGTGCCGCTACATTACAAATATAGGTAGGCATTCACAGGCAAATAGAGCAGTCGGAAACATGAAGACAGAGAAAAATTAAGACGCAATCGAGCGAAATACGAGAAAGGATCTCGAACATACAAGAAAAGGGAAGACATGAAGCTGAATGTTGGGAAGCAGGCTGAATTATGTGAACAAGAAGAGAAGTAAAAGCGTCACCGGTAGAGTGCCACAGGAAGCCCTAGAGAGGCTAGAACAGCATTGACCCGAAAAAAAATAGGGGCATTTCGTAAGATTACGGAATGAAACTCGCAAAATAATACGAGAAATAACAGTCGAAACTTTTTCTGGAAATTCAAAAAGAGTCCGGTTGGATACAGGAGCAGAGAACTGTTTATAAGAAATGAGGAAGGGGAACTGGCCATTAATGCGAAGAAGAACTGTAGGATACCTGCAGAATAAAGAGTGGTCGTAAATAACCCTCCGCTACTTGAGCCAGTGTATACGGAAAACTTTTTGTCGTATGAGTACCAAATTGTGTAGAAAATATATTCCTTTTGTGTGTTGCAGAAATATGTTGTTATTAGTGTTAGTGGTATGATTTCCCGTTAGGTGCAGGTATGGCGACGCAGGGCTGAAACACTAGTATCAGTGTGTATTACAGTTACAGTCAACAAGAGTGTGGACCAGCTAAGCAGTGCTTTGCTCCACCTAATGATGAGAACCATCTGAAAACGAGCTCGGATTGGATACGGACACAGAAGAGAGAGAGAGTCATCTCTTCCAACCATGGATGATGTATCAAAGGCCAAATGAGGTCTAAAGAAAAATCGAGTAACTGGAGAAGACAGAAGAACTGGGGAGCGACAAGGTGGTAAGCAACATGACGAACGTTATATGCCAGATTTTGAGGACATATTAGTTACCAGTAGTATAGCAGAATGCGACGACAGTGTCAGTACATATCAGGGGGAAGAAGAGGGACGGAGACAACTATAGCTAAATGTCACTGTTACAGGTCGGTTGCAAGGTGCTGTAGAAATTTCTCCTGAGCGGATTAGGTGAGATAGAAAGTACTGATTGAGGCTAGGTAGAATTTAATAAGGCAATAAGATGCATTGAACAGGTATTTACAGGAATTGATACAGCTTAAAGAACAAAAATAAGATAGTAACCTTCCTTGATGTCAGGTGGGCGGGTGGTTCCACCAACAGACAATCTTGAAAGGGATCTGAAGAACCGAGGACTCTACGGTACTACTCGAGATGTAATAATGTAAGTTCTGCCAGACACAAAGGGATGCATGGGATTCATAGGAGCACTGTCGAAAGAATTTGAGATCAAGAGCAGTATAACACAGGGAGATGGACTGTCATCAGTTTGGTTCAGCATAACACTGTACCACGTGATCAGGCAGTTGAGGCCAATAAACGACAAAGTGGGAATACCAAAGACTGACATAGGGGACGATTTGATCCAAGGAGACTTCCTGTAATTAGCAGACGGCTAGCAAGTGAGACAGACAAAGACACAGCTCGACAACCTAAGCAAAACAGCGGGAAGGGTGGGAGTGCTTATCGCTTAAAACAAGGGAAAAACACTGAATGTAAGTGAGACTGGAAAACGGCAAAACACAATGCGAGTAAGACGGCCAAATTTATATACATCTGGGAGGAAGTAAAGCAGGAAGAACGACGACCATTCTGGTAAGAATAGAGACGATAAAGAAATATTATCAGTCTTCTGTATGACTAAATGTATATAATACGAAGAATATGTATTCGAACCAAAGATCAGACACAAAAAGGCAACGGTGAGGAAAGTGGTAATATATGTCGACCGTAATATATATTATTGCACCTAGGATTAAGGGGAATTCGATCCGCACACCGTAAGTAGGCGCTTAATTGGATTGACAGTACACTGAGGTGACAAAAGTAATGGAATACCTCCTAATATCATTTCAGACCTCCTTTTTCCTGGCGTAGCGCAGTAGCTGGAAATGGCGTGGACTCCACAAGTTCCCTGAAGATATATTGAGCCATGCTGTCTCTATAGCAGTCCATAATACCGTAAGTGTTCCCTGTGCAGAATTTTGTGGACGAACTGACCTCTCGATTAACTCCCATATCGGGTGAACTGGGTGGCCAAATCATTTGCTCGAAGTGATAAGAATGTTCTTCAAACCAGTCGCGAACCACTGTATGTCAGTGACATGATACGTTGTCATACATGAATATTGCATCGTTGTCTGGGAATATAAAGTTCATGAATGGCTGCATATGGTCTCCAAGTAGAAGAACATAGCCATTTCCAGTCAATGAAAGGTTCAGTTGGGCCAGAGGACCAATTCCATTACATGTAAACACAGCCCACACCACTAAGGAGCCACTACCTGTTTTCACAGAGCCTTGTTGTGGCATCTTGGATCCAAGGCTTCGTGGGGTCTGCGCCACACTTGAACCCTGCCATCAGTTCTCACCAAATAAAACTGCGACTCATCTGACCAAGCTTAGGTTTTTTAGTCGTCTAGGTTTCAACAGGTATCGTCACGAACCCAAGAAAAAGCCCTGTACGCCATATAGCGCTGTTAGAAAAGGCAATCTCATTGAGCATCTGCTGCCATAGCCAATGAAATGAAAATTTCACCACTCTGTCCTAACGGAAACGTCCCAACTCTACGCAATGGCACTGTTCTCGGTCGTTAAGTGTAGGCCGTAGGTTGTGTGAGGTAATACCTGAAATTTAGCATTTTCGGCATACTCTTGACGCTGTGGATTCTGGGATACTGAATTCCCTAACGATTTCCGACATGAAATGTTCCAAGCGTCTAGCTCTACCAATTCACGTCGTGCGACCATAGACATGTTGGACACCCTATCGCATGAATTGCTTGAGACAAATGATAGCTCCGCCAATGCACTGCCCTTTTATACCTTGTGTCTGCTATACTACTCGCCACCTCTATATGTGCACTTCGCTATTCTATGACTTTTGTCACCTTAGCGAAGGTGTACAAGTGACCTGAAACCATAGACGGTGTGATGCATTTTCCTGGGTCGCTGCTGTAATTGTTTACTGTGACGTCATCGCTTATTTCCGATTAAGGCAAAGTGCAATAGTATCGTGGTTGGTATGCGCATGAGCCGGTAACACTAGCAAGAAATAAGGTAGAACAAGTAGGAAGAAGAGGAGAGGAAAGTAATATGGGAAACACTAGGCTGTAAAAGAGATGGTGAGGGATGGATGCGAAGATCAACGAACAACTATAGCAAAGCTTGAGGAAAATACCAGGAGAAATAAGAATAAAAAGGGCATGTGATCAGGATGAATAGCGGAAGGACAAAAATAGTACTTGAAACAACAGGGAGGACAAAATGAAAGACAGGAATCAAGTGGGTTGATGAATTCCAGAAAGACTAGTCATGATTGAATTAATAATCTTCGTCTATCTACACATTCACAATTGATATTTGACAAACAAAATAAACCAGAATATGCCAGAGATCGTTGACAAAAATGGATACTGGAAAATGATAGGTAGTTAGCAGTGAAGCAGTCAAGAGAAGAGGACACTGAAGATCCCAGAAGATGAATGGGATAAAAGAAGGGAAAAGATGAAGATGTTCTTGGAGCAGAGGAAGAAAATACATTCCACGAAGGGATGACTCACTATCCTAAGGAGCCCGTAACTCAAGAACAAGAAGACGAGGTAAGTAGAATACGATGTTATTGTGTCGAAACCTCAATCTCGATCAGCTGACAGGACGATAACATTTGCAGGCTGCTTACGGAAGAGATGTTAATTTTGACTATCGATAAAATCATCTGGACCTCCGGTAAGGCGTTTCCGTACAAAATAGATGAGGTAAATATCATACAGGCTGTTAAAAATCTATTCCATAGATTTATGTGTGAGGTATCCTCGGATATTTCGGAGAATATGCGTGAATCACATTTCAGCCATTGTTCGTATGGTACCTACTCTGGTGGGACAAGCAATTAGTTTGGCAGGAACTGAAGATGATTGTCACTTGACAACCTATTTGGTGATATGAAAGGTCCTATTAGTCTCTCATCAGTAATTCCTGTCCATAGAGTTACTGAAAATCGCCAGAACTGCATGTCGGTTTAGAACTGTCCAAATATTTCGCTTATGGATATAGACATTCCCATATCACATGAAACCAGCCTCGTATGTGAACAGTACTCTTGTTGTGATTAATTGATCTTAGCAGGGGGAGAGTGGGGTGGCTTGAACAGCCTGTTTTGTTGCTAAGGTTCACAAAACATCACCATACATGTTTCTCCAGTTTTAGTGTAGTACTTCTGTATAATAATTACGTCTTTTTCATTAGAGTCCGAATTAACAACCTCCCTGTAATCTACACATAAATATTTAGGACTATAGGCAGACAGAACATGGTTTATAGTCTTATATTGATCATTATTCGTTATTCTTATTGTCCCAGTAGACAAACTGCAGAACAACGTTAGACAGAACACATCAGTTGTTCTATAAGCTGTCTGATAATGTGCAACACATAGAAGTGACTGGCACAGAGTGCGTTGGAAGACGTTGTAAATATCTGTTGTTAGTATTTAATGTTCTTCATTATGGAGGATCTCCTTATTAAGGATTTCTGATAACGAAAGGTACGTCTAAACTTATCTAAGAACATTTCAAAAGTGTTGCAGCATGTTTACCACATTATGCTTTCTACAGCTGTAAGTCATAACTTTCAGTTTAGTAATACTACATTATTTAGCGAAAGAAGATTTAGTTTCTGGTAGATACGTGAGAGGATACTTTATAAAGTCGATCATTATTGACTTCTGTATTCAATCCTGGGCTTGTGATTTGAAATATAAGTTTGTTATATATATTTCAGCAGTTGGAGCTCGTTCACTTCAGTCCGATCCAACTTCCTTATAATCGTTTACAGTGACATTCTTATTTTCTTGGCCATTTTCTTGCAAAGCGAAGTCGTGGAAGGGTTTTAAATAGCTCCACAGCTTCATTTAATTTAAAATCCCAGTAATATCTTAGGCATATCCACGTCCATAAGGTAACATTCATTTATCTACATATACATCTACATCTGTACACCGCAAGCGTATGGCGGAGGTTCCCTTGAATACCTCTATCGGTTCTCCCTTCTATTCCAGTCTCATGTTATTCGTAGAAAGATTGTCGGTATGCCTCTGTGTGGGCTCTAATCTCCCTGATTTTATCCTCATGGTCTCTTCGAGAGATATACGTAAGGGGGAGCAATATACTGCTTGACTCCTCGGTGAAGGTATGTTCTCGAAACTTCAACAAAAGCCCGTACCGAGCTACTGAGCGTCTCTCTTGCACAGTCTTCCACTTGAGTTTATCTATCATCTCCGTAGCGCTTTCGCGATTACTAAATGATCCTCTAACGAAACGCGCTGCTCTCCGTTGGATCTTCTCTATCTCTTCTATCAACCCTATCTGGTACGGATCCCACACCGGTGAGCAGTATTCAAGAAGCGGGCGAACAAGTGCACTGTAACCTACTTCCTTTGTTTTCGGAGTGCATTTCCTTAGGATTCTTCCAGTGAATCTTAGTCTGGCATCTGCTTTACCGACGATTAATTTTGTATGATCATTCCATTTTAAATCACTCCTACTCCCAGATGATATATGGAATTAACTGCTTCCAGTTGCTGACCTGCTGTATTGTAGCTAAGTGATAAAGGATCTTTCTTTCTACGTACTGGCAGCGCATTACACTTGTCTACATTAAGATTCAATTGCCGTTCCCTGCACCATGCGTCAATTAGTTGCAGATCCTCCTGCACTTCAGTACAATTTTCCGTTGTTACAACCTCTCGATATACTAGAGCATCATCAGCAAAACGCCTCAGTGAACTTCCGATGTTATCCACAAGGTCATTTATATATATTTTGAGTAGCAACGGTACTACGACACTCCCCTGCGGAACACCTGGAATCACACTTACTTCGGAAGACTTCTCTCCGTTGAGAATGACATGCTGCGTTCTGTTACCTAGGAACTCTTCAATCCAATCACACAATTGATCTGGTAGTCCATATGCTTTTACTTTGTTCATTAAACGACTGTGGGGAACTGTATCAAACGCCTTGAGGAAGTCAAGAAACACGTCATCTACCTGGGAACCCGTGTCTATGTCCCTCTGAGTCTCGTGGACGAATAGCGCGAGTTGGGTTTCACACGATCGTCTTTTTTCGAAACCCATGCTGATTCCTACAGAGAAGATTTCTAGTCTCCAGAAAAGTCATTATACTCAAACAGAACACGTGTTACAAAATTCTACACCTGATAGATACAGGTATATAGTTCTGCACATCTGTTCGACGTCCCTTCTTGAAAACGGGGATGACCTGTGCCCTTTTCCAATCTTTGGGAACGCTGTGCTCTTCTAAAGACCGACGGTACACCGCTGCAAGAAGGGGGCCAAGTTCCTTCGCGTACTCTGTGTAAAATCGAACAGGTATCCCATCAGGTCCAGCGGCCTTTCCTCTTTTGAGCGATTTTAATTGTTTTTCTATCCCTTTGTCATCTATTTCTATATCTACCATTTTGTCATCTGTGCGACAATCTAGAGAAGGAACTACAGAGCAGTGATACTCCGTGAAACAGCTTTGGAAAAAGACATTTAGTATTTCCGTCTTTAGTCTGTCATCCTCTGTTTCAGTACCATTTTGGTCACAGAGGGTCGGAACATTTTGTTTTGATCCACCTACCGCTTTGACATAAGACCGAAATTTTTTACGATTTTCTGCCAAGTCATACCATAGAACTCTACTTTCGAATTCGCTGAACGCCTCTCGTGTAGCCCTCCTCACTCTACACTTCGCTTCGCGTAATTTTTGTTTGTCTGTAATGCTTTGGCTATGTTTATGTTTGCTATGAAGTTCCCTTTGCTTCCGTAGCAGTTTTCTAACTCGGTTGTTGTACCACGCTGGCTCTTTTCCAATTCTTACGATCTTGCTTGGCAAATTCTCATCTAATGCATGTTGTACGATGGTTTTGAACTTTGTCCACTCATCCTCAACACTATGTGTATTTGACATAAAACTTTTGTGTTGAGCCGTCAAGTACTCTGAAATCTGCCTTTTGTCACTTTTGCTAAACAGAAATATCTTCCAACCTTTTTTAATATTTTTATTTACAGCTGAAATCACGGATGCTGTAACCGCTTCCTGATAGCTGATTCCCTGTTATGCGTTAACTGTTTCAAATTGTTCGGGTCTGTTTGTCACCAGAAGGTCTAGTATGTTATCGCCACATGTCGGTTCTCTGTTTAACTGCTCAAGGTAGTTCTCAGATAATGCACTTAAAAATTTCTCTGGATTCTTTGTCCCTGCTACCCATTATAAACGTTTGAGTCTCCCAGTCTATACCTGGTATATTAAAATCTCCATCCAAAACTGTAACGTGATCGGGAAATCTACTCGGAATATTTTCCAAATTTTTCTTCAGGTGTTCTGCCACAACAGCAGCTGAGCCAGGGAGCCAATAGAGACGTAAAATTACCATGTTTGAGCTTGCTTTAACGTGATCTTCACCCAAATTATTTCACATTTCTGATCTCCGTCAATTTTCTTCGGTACTATTGCACTTTTTATCGCTACAAACACGCCACCCCCTTCACTGTCCAGCCTATCTCTGCGATATACATTTCAATTTGAGTTTAGCATTTCATTACTGTTTACCTCTGGTGTCAGCCAACTTTCCGTCTCTAGTACTGTGTTGGCATTGTGACCGTTTATTAATGAGAGCAGTTCTGCAACCTTTCTATAGACACTCTTGCAGTTTACTATTACCACATTAATATTGTCATTCCCTGTTGTATTTTGCCTACTGCTACCTTGTCACGTCTCAGAAGGCGTCTTGTCGGTCCTAGGGAATTCTCTAATCTGAGAAACCCACATATGCACTCCACACGTACCCCGCTACCCTTCTAACCGCTTCCTGCGTGTAGTGCACGCCTGACCTATTCAGGGGGGACCCTACATTTCTCCACCCGTTAGTGGAGGTCGAGAAATTTGCACCCCAGATCTCCAAAGAAATGTCTGAGCCTCTGGTTTAAGCCTTCCACTCGGCTCCAAACCAGAGGACCGCGATCGATTCTGAGAACGACACTACAAATAGTTAGCTCAGATTCCACCCCGCTAGCGAGGCTTTCCGCCTTCACCAACTCCGCCAACCACCTGCATGAACTGAGGATGACCTCTGAACCCAGACGGCAGGAGTCATTGGTGCCGACAGGAGCAACAATTTGCAGTCGGGTGCACCCAGCGCTCTCCATCGCCGCCGGCAGGGCCTCCTGCATATCTCGGATGAGACCCCCAGGCAAGCAGACAGAGTGAACATTGGCCTTCTTCCTCGACCATTCCGCAATTTCCTTAAGGGGCTCCTAGTCACTAATAACTCCTCCCCCCATGTACCTGCTCGGATCTTGCTGACGCAGCGGCCTCGTGTCCACTCACAGGCAGAGCGGGAGATTCCACACGGCCAGCCTCCACATTGACCCTTCGCCTCGTTCGACGCCAACGCCGTTGAACCCGCCACTCCCCTTGAGGAGAGGGTGGCCCAAACGCGCCTGGTACCCGCGAAAATCTCTCGACAGCATGGACCGTGGGTGAAGCATGTAACACCTGGAGTGTACCATGCGACGCACCAGACTCCTCACTATCGCTACACTCCGAGGCAGCAGCCTGAAGATATAAAGATCTTCCAATGCTCCAGGCACCTGATACATTAGAATATTCATTTTAAACTTGACCAATTCCACTTTGTATTGTATAGTTACAGAATTTTTATATTTCTTCGAAATGGTTTTCTTTGTTTCCGTGCTAATGTTCTCCAATACTTCTCTTGCTGTCACATTGCAATTCCCGTGAAAGAGAAATGATAGCTTCCCCTTGGCAACATGCGCAGGAATTTGGAGAATTCGCCATATATCTTCCTACTTTCCATGTATCTTCCTACTTTAACATTACAGACCACCCATTATTCCATTACTCTTGACAGTCCATATTATCACAGATTTTAAACACCATAATGTTGTCACAAAACGGTACTGTAATAGGTGAAGGGAAATTTAATTTCTTCTTACTAAGGAGCGTGTCATTTTATCAAAACCATAACCACACATGAAAAGATTAATTGGTAGTCTTACCTTCCTCCTTATTAGCCGAGGGATGATTAGTAATTTAGAGTAAGAGTGGTTAGAGCGTTTATGCCACCGGACCATACTAATTGGGTATGTACTATAAAGATGGGAAGATGTTGGACACTGCTGGTCACATGAGCACTTTCGATCATAGCTCCTAAATTTAGAAAGTTGTTATTTGCTGATGATGCAAAATGTTCCTATATAGTGTAAGTGTGCTTGAGGTAATGGAAAGAAATCTTTTTTAGAAA
Source organism: Schistocerca piceifrons (assembly GCF_021461385.2). NCBI lineage: Eukaryota > Metazoa > Arthropoda > Insecta > Orthoptera > Acrididae > Schistocerca > Schistocerca piceifrons. Next base: position 433,852,981 of record NC_060138.1, read on the forward strand.
ACATCATGTTTTTAATCTGACGTTTAATAAACACTCACAACACTTTAAAGAAATTGACTAACTTAATAATAAACTGCTGTTAGTTTAAGTAAACATTAGAGGGTGACTACTTAGCTTTTGTAGTGGAAATCGACACCACGTTCTAGAAACTGAACATTGGGATGCTTAATCCACTTCTAGGTAGTCATAAGGATTCAAAATGTGAAGATGTGGTGTTTTAAATAAAAGTCAACTCTATAAAATCTTCGTTTTGACAGTCATACAGAGACCTTCCATCACAGAACAACAACATAAACTTAACTTACTTTTTTTTACCTAATAGCCGAACTCTTTATTTACTTTCTTGACAATACGTGCTCTCTTGATCTCTTTGTTTACAAAGCAGATGTACCGAATTACAACTACAAAGTTTCGTCGCAAAATATTTAATCAATACAGTTTTGAAGTAAACAAATGAGCGTTTCGAATGAATGCAGTTTCAAGTACTGGTTTTTAGGTTTTAAGACGAAAGTAATGTGATGCAGTTAACAATACTTGATAGAGAATTATAGATTTCTTAGCAATTACTCAAATACGTTTTATGTTACCATAAACTGGAAAACCTTATAGACTGTGGAATAAGAACACAAGATTCACATTGTACACAAAAGCTCTAATTTGGCAGAATCTCAAAAAGGTCATTTCTACATGGTGTAGCTAGAAAATAAATTGCACACATCTGAGCCTTGCATCTTTTATAACATAGTTTCCTAAGGATGATAACTTGGCTTCACATTAAATAAACGAATTCTACTGAAAATCTACTAATTAGATACAAACTGAAATTTCATGGTTATATTATCATGACATCCTCGGTAGTGTTTTCAAAAGTTACATAACTAGTTTTCTCATAGCCGTCATCAAATTTATGATTAAAAATAATGTATTACTGTTAATTACAGACGATGGGTAATTACTTTCAGCTTGTAGTCTTGTAAGCTAATTAATTATACGACATAATGGTTGTAACTTATGTTTTAACACCTGATCGTAAGTTATGAAGCAAACGACGATTCATTACATACTGCGTTCTGTGTAATGTGGATTTGTTAGCATACCGAAAAGTTATCTTTTGGCGGTATCGCACAGTTCATAAAGTGTCCCTCGGTAGGTCCTATTACAGTATGCAAAACAGATGCAGATTGCTCATCGTAATATGCATGTACGACCACAAGCCTCTGAAAGCGAAAGAAATCAAAGTTTATTTTGGTTCCAAAGTGCAATATTTAAACTGACTTTACTATTTTTTAAAGAAAACATCGTCTTAGCTCTGCTAATATATTATAGCAGCTCATCGTAGCTTCCAGAGTTAACAGTTCCTTGGCATTACATTACGATTTCTTACTTCAGTTGTTCTATACAGTTAGGTGGTTTCGATGTACCTGTCGTTTGGGAGTGACATCTCACATTACACCAAGCCCGATACTGTAATACATATGTACCACTAAATTTCGTCTATTTGTATTTCGTCAAAGACTATGACCTTTCTGTGGTGGAGAGGTTTGTGCATCCCAGTGAAATTCTGAGCCGGGCTCCCAGCAGGGTCTCCCATGCAAGAATAGTCATGTGGTGAGGGACCAGACACAGTATAGGCCCCGAAGGGAACCCTTTCCCGGGACACGTGAGTGGCGTGAGGCTAGGGTTGAGAATTAAGTGTACCCCTGAAATGCTAATACGACTTGTGACGTATTCACTGAGCAGATTGCTCACGAAAGCATCGTGTGAAATACTAAGAAAAAGTAAGGCAATGCAAAATAATAAACATCTTAATTTAAACTAGGGTGTTCAAATTAATCATGTAACAGTAGTATCATAGCTCAAATATAGGAGAACGGGCTCCATTGACGTGGGAAATAAAATGAAGGGTGACAGTCAAATCCTGCCTATTACTATGATGCAGGAACTAGTTCCCAACAATTCAATGAACAACGGAAACAGTTATAAAATGCACAAAGTTTCAAATAAATTACAAATAATTCCTTGGTACAGGTGGGTGGAATTGGAAATGAAATTAAACAGTTGGCTACGTCCATCTTCAACAGTTGCTGAATTAGTCAAGAGGTTAAAGAAAAAATCCAGAAAAATAATGAAACAAGCTCCCTCACCTAAATGCATGTTGATTGAAACTAGCTGACTGTTTGAATTATTTCGTAAAAGCTGACTGTGATATGAAAGAAATTACTTCACCATAGCCTTATCACAACACGTTCAAATGCAGCTCATGTTTATCGTCATTCCAAAATTCACCTGCAGAAAATATATGCTGTGTTAACTGAGAACATTCAGTCTCGGCATCAACGATCAACTTATGATAACATCGTCCCTCTCTACGCTTCTAAGGCGAAGGCACCGCTCCCTTCGATGATCCAAGCCGAGGATGTCCCCCCTCTGGCGATCTAAGACAATGTGTCCTTCTGTAGTCTTTTTCAAACTATTCTTGGCTTTGTCAGCACAGGATTCTCGATAACCAATCTCTGTAGACTTTCTGAGTTGCACCAGTGAAAAATTTATAACAATAGCAAGAGTCACCCTCTTCCTACAGAATTTGCTGTGATAAACCAATGATACACTTTCTCTCTTACATTAGAATGGGACAGAAAGCAGAAATTCTCTTCCTTTATGACAGTGGCTTCACACTTCGATCAATGATAGTGGCTACGTGTATGCACTTGTGAGTCTTCATCTCCATTATGAAAATAAATTTCGTGAATAAATCCAAAACTCACGTAAAATATTGAAACATCAGATACTGGTGGCTTCATTTGAATCCAGCAGATTCTCCTCTGAGTGTGTTTTGTCACACGCTTGGAGATTGTATCTTTTACAAGGCAGTCTTTACATTACTTCCCACAATAGAAGGTTACAGCCTTCTGCATGTTGCCTCCAGCTGTCTGTGCGGCCCTTATCAAAACGTCGGACACCGTCTCTGACGGCGTCCATCCATTAATTGTGTACGTGGCTGAGGACATTGCTTTGAGAGAGGAACAGTTTTACGACTCACTTGCTGATTAGCTCCTCACTTTCTCACAGTCCGCCAGCCACTTTACAGAAAAGCTTTACACATCTTTCACTGCAGTCATTGGTGTTTGTTTGAGTTACGTCCCAACTTCCCCCACTCCTAATTTGAATTTATTTGGTAGTTTAATTTGAACGGTGGTTTATCGGTTAAGCCAGGCTCGTCCAAACTGTATCCCTGGGGCGCTAGCGCCCGCGATCGCCCGCGGCCAGCGCCCCGGGCGAATTCGTGTGTTGCTGCATCGGCCGAGCCGTGTCGCTTAGCTGGCTGTGCGGACAGCCCGAACGCCAGCCGATAGATATATTTGTTCGCCCGTTTTCCTTTCGGGCAGAGGACGTCTCACAAGCTGATTGACCTACAGTGCCATATCCGCCTGAAGGACCGCTTTCTTATGTGTAAAACTTTGGATGACTTTTACAGCTGTCTTCCACGAGAGAAATATCCTCTTTTGCTGAAGCACGCGGCCAAAGTTCTCCCGATGTTTCGTTCCACGTGTATTTGTGAGCGCTTTTTCTCTCTTTTAAAGCTTGCTAAAATTCAGAGCTGTTCATTCCGTGGCGATAAAAATTTGACCAATTCTTTGAGGTTAGCAGTCGCACGGTATATTGTACCAAGCCTAGACAAAATCGTTTCCTCGGAAAAGAAAAACGTGTAAAATGTTAATTGTCTTCTTTAAAAATGTTGACTGTACGAATTAAAGAGCTTTATAACGTTATTTCTATTTTAATAAGTTTTCAAACTTGGTCAGTTAAAATTATTACGTACAAAACTGCAAACTAAAGATCCGATTTCTAAACTCAGAAAAGAGGCACAAAAAATTGTAGCACGAAGTATAACAAAAAATACTTAAGTATAACAAAAAATACTTACTTGTAACTACTAACAGTAAGATTGAGACTCTATATCCGTTACATAAAATTAATTCTAAGATTTTGTTTACGTTAGCTCTGACCGCGGGGCAGTCCAGCGCAGAGCAGTGACGTGCGGTCTCACTCGCTCTGCAGCTCTCTCTCTCTCTCTCTCTCTCTCTCTCTCTCTCTCTCTCTCTCCTATGTCGACACTAGCGACACACGGTCCTGGACGGGGCGCTGAACTACACTGTCATGCGCCCGCGGGGCGCGGGCGCGTCCGCCGGGCGCAGTTCTTGGGTGAGCCTGGGTTAAGCTATGGAGCAGTTTCGAGAAAACTCCTGCCTGCCCCCCCCCCCCCCTCTTGGTTTAATTTTTTTTTCATTTCAAATTAGCAGTGGCAACCAGCATCCTTAATTATTTGCTGTATATATTCCAATCTCTGTCTTCCTATTACAAATTTTACCCTCTACGGGTCCCACAAGTAGATTATTCTATGACATCTTCGCAGATGCCCTACCATAATGTCCCTCTTCTTATCAGTGTTTTCCATACATTTCTTATTCGCCTATTCTGTGCAGGACCTCCTCATTCCTTGCCTTATCAGTCATCTCAATTTTCGACATTCCTCTACAGCGCTACATCTGGAATGTATGCCGCTGTACTTGGGCTCAGACTTGTCTATAGCATAAGTACGTCCAAGGGGTCTGCACCCTAATTTTTGATTTTGTTGTTCTTGTGGAAATAGGAGAGATGTGTTTCATAACATGGATTACGGCACTGAGGTAGTTATCTTGTTGACAACGTAAAAGTTTTATTTTACATTCACAATGACAAACATATAAACATATGCCTCTACAGAAGTCCTTGCATTTGCTGGTGTCGAGTTAAGTTTTATTTGCTTGCTTATAAACAAGGAGCACCAGCTCATAAAATTGCATTCGCATTTAATTCATGATTTTACATGCAGCTAAATTGGCACTACCTTCAAGTTTTAAGTCAAAGGTGAATGGCTCATTAATGAAAACTCAGTTACATTCGACACTGAGTATACTATTACTGAATAAACATTCAGTCTCACTAATTTATAACGGTTAATCATTCACACTTTCAGTCATGATAAAAAAAAATAAAGACAATAATACACTTAAACACGTGAAGATATCATATAAATTTCAGAAATAAATATTAAATTTCAAATGACAGTATAACATTAATAACTGGAATATGGTAGAAAGCGTAATTATTTACACTTTTATTACTGTATGGTTAGTTATGTGCAAGTTGGTAAAGGTTGTGCAATTGGTATCATGTCTAAAGTAACCTACAGCACATAACTGCTGACGTTTTGATTAAAGTAATTTCGTCCTCGAATTTTTCTTTCGAGAGTGGAAAAGAACTAGATCTGTGAATAGCAAAGTGAAAGAAAGCGTTTTTATGAGATTGTGGGTGCATAGAAGTCTTAGATACGTTGTGATCGGTATATGTTTCTTTACGAAAAACATTGAATGAGATTTTATTTTCTTCTACTGTAAGCGTCAAGTCAAGAAAGTTCAATTGACGGACCACGTTTTCAAGTTAACTGATGAAGAATAATTTCTCGTGAAATTGGTTAAAGAGATGAAAACACGGTCAGAGCCGTAAACAGATCCTTTGTAGATGACTAAAATACGTATCATCGACATATCTGAAATAGGAGAGAATGCCTTACGCTGTAGCTGAGAAACAATTGAAGAACTTTTCTTCCAGAGACTTAGTGAAAATGCCAGCAAGGGTACCAGCTAACGGGTTTCCCATAGCGAAACGGTCGGATTGATGATACAATTGTTCATTAAATTTAGAATAGTTGTGTCTGATTACGAGTGTGATTAGATTCATAAAGTCAGTGATTTGTTCATCTGAAAGTTCTTTTTTAAAATGACATAATTTTTTTCTACGATCCTTAAGCGTTTCTTGTACAGGAACATTTGTAGAAATATTTTTGGTGTCTAGTGAAAACAACTTGGTACCTGGGCTGCATTCTAAACGTTTTATTTTATGGACTAGGGCATGACTACTGAGGACAGAATAATTGTTCTCTAATACGAATGATTTTTACAGAGTTTTAAGCAGGAATTTGGCTAAATCATGGTACGCTATATTCATACTATTAGAGATCGGGCGTATTGGATGGTAAGGTTTGTGAATTTTGAAGTTAGAACGAATTTTTGGGATAGAGGGTTCATGTTGATAAGCATTTTCTTATGGAAAGGTTTGATTAAAAATTTTGCGCCACTGATAGCTGACCTGACTTCTTTTTGTAATGCCGGAGTCGGATCTCCGTGAGGTTCCGAAATATTATTTTCGTTAAAAATCTAAGGTTTTAGAAATGTAATCAGAATTGTAGGCAATAAGCAAAGACCAACCTTTGTCAGACTTAGTAATTATAGCATCAACTTCTTTAAGTTTACTATTTATAGATTTAACCAACATCCTACTGTCAAGCGAAACATTTTGAAAGGCTATGCTTTTACTGAGAATGTTAGCTACATCGCAGGCAATTCTAGTTTTACACGAATTATCCATTTTTATACAATCAAGATTAATTTTTAGGTCGACAAGCATCTTTTCCATCACACGTTCGTTTGCCAAGTTGGGCATGACATTGTGCTTTAGGCCTTTTTCAAGTAAGACAGTTTCATTCTGTGTAAAAGTAATGTTAGCCTTGTTTACAATTCTTTTATAAACTGCTTGACTGCTTTTCTAAAAAGTACTTTGAAAACATTTTTCAGGAGGACACGGACAATAAAGTTTACTAAGCTTCTTTTCGTGGTTACGCAATTTGCCTTGTTTACAAATTTCTAAGTGTTACTTAATCTGTATCCAGAAATCGTCAACGTTAAAATCTGATTTGATACTGAATATCTAAATATATATATGCCTGTCCATAGAGAACATCTTTTTCAGCACACAGTTCTTTAACATGATCAGAAAAGGTAATTTTAACTATAGGTCAAAAAATCTTGGGGTCTTTCTTACAATTTGCTAAATTAATATAGGCTTTCACGTTATTAGGGACTTGCCCCCTTCTTTCACATGAATGGCAGTATCTGTACTTAACACTTTCTTCTGTAAATCCTTATATTTAGACGCGGCATTGGATGCTTGAGTAAGTAGAAACCTTAGAGTTTTGAACGTGGTTGCATGGCCAGCGACCGTTTACAAAGTAAAAATAAAGCAATAACAGACATCGGTCTCAAAAAAGAAGAAGAAGAAAGAAGAAGAAGCCTTTTTTCCGATCGAGAACTGTTATTGCCAGTCCAACAATAATGCATGAAAATATATATAAATTTTCCTTTGAAATCCGGAACTGCAGAGTAGTAAAGTTTAAATATAAAAGTATGCATAGTCCATGATAATACAGTGTTGAAGGAATGTGAATATTACATTTAAAGACACATATATTGTCCCTGAAAGCACCATATTGAAAAAGGGTAAACACACTTCACTGGTTTAGGCAAAGTGCACTGTTTTTCACACGAATTGATCCGGCTATGTGTCCAGCACGAGAAACAGAATGATGAAGTTAATGTTTGCTGACATGTAAAAGGCCAGTTTGAGGGAAGTGCGATACGATTTGAGATTATGAATTTAAAGATTATGCATGTAGTTTCCCCACTCATCCATGTTTGGTTATCAAAGGTTAATTATTGTGATCGTTCACGTCCGTAGCCTACATGACGAAACAATCACACTGTTAAGATGCGCTAATCTTAGCGTTGTACGTTAAAGTATTCTCAATGTTCAAAATTGTAGTACAGTGCCTGTATGACAGCGAAGCACGCGAATATCTCTCACTGACCAATGCAGTGATGCTAGTGCGAACTACAGATGAATGTTAAACGGCCAAGAATTGTAATGCTCATCAGAATGGATAGATTTGGTTGTACAAGTAATCGATGTTTGCGCTTATAACAGAGTATCCAAATAGTAGGTATACAAGTGATATTTGGTCCATGATGCCCATTGACTTCTATGAGCAACACACTGATTGTGAAGTCTCTTGTGTTCGTGTGCAGAGGCCTCGAGAAGCATCTGGTGTTTCAGATCGACTGATAACATGTCTGGTTATTATCGTAGAGACGGAGGAACTGTCACTCAAGGTGTGGACTGTTGACGTTGCTGGTGGGTCTTGGTAAGTTGGTTATCTGGAGGATGAGAGAAGGGCAGGCAGTCGACAACAGGTTTGGGCCATATGCCACTTCTTCTGTTGTCGTCAGCTATAGTGTGATGCAGAATGATAGATGCCTGAGCTGTTAACTGCCGCTGAGGCCATGCCCCTAGGGTGGGAATATCCTTGAGTGAGAGCTCAACTAATGGCGGACAACAGCCAAGTAATTACGATCCTATGCTCACTCACGGCCTGCACTATAGCCGAGGTCGGGCATGTCCTTGCAACAGCAGAGTCCATCTTCTAACATTTCTCCCGTCTCGTATTATGTTACGCCAAGAGGTTTGGTCGTCCTTCCAACAGAGCTACAGAACCGTAAATTAGATACACATAATTAATTTTATGAAGTTTTATCTTGAAAAATGTAAGTCTATAACAGAATGGGCCACAGATCATGAGGCGTCGTAACATTAAAATTAAACGTTTATTGACCTTCACACTGGAAAATCAATATTGGAACTTTATAATACCTCAAAGGAAATGGTTAGGTGACCGTGAGAATTTCACGGCTTAATATAATTGGAAAACAACATGCAAGACAGTACTGAATAGATCTTATTCTAAAACTAGAACTGCAGGGAAGTTTCATTTGTCAGTTTCCTTGTTGTTAATTTTGTCAAATTGCAAATACGCTGATACCTGGAACATTCGCCGATGCCTTGCAAATATCACACAATTACCTTTTCGTGTACTATAGTCACCACATTTTAAATGATGTTATCATTACTGCAGCGCCAAACTTTATGCTCTTACCGCAATATTTGCATGACAGCATATTTTACTTTTGATTGGTAAACAGTCCTGGTCATCGTGAAACAGTTCATTGAATTCTTCTCGCTACTTAAGCTGGTATCGTTACTGAAAATAATCTCTGAAGTATAAAAGATACCACACACATAATTGTTCAAAGGTTTGCCATTACCTCATTGTAATCCATGTTTGTGATTTATTCCGCGTGGCAGTTCAACCTTTATGCACGTCGTTTTCTTACAGAGTAGTTCACGCATGGACTTAGTTCTGAAATCAACTGTACTCCCTATGAACATTACAGTGAACTCAAAAAAATCCTGCATCTTCGATTCATCGGACTCAAGCACCTCTACGCAAAATGTCCGCAGCTCGTGGTCTAGTGGCTAGCGTTGCTGCCCCTGGAGCACGTGGTCCCGGGTTCGATTCCCGGCCGGCTTGGTGATTTTCTCTGCCTGGGGACTGGTTTTGTGTTGTCCATTTCATCCTCACCATCATTCGTGATAGTGGCTAGATTGGACTGCGTGAAAAATTGGAGTGCGAAAACCTTGGGATATTGTACGGGCGCTGATGACCGCGCCGTTGAGCGCCGCACAAACCAAACATCATCATCACCATCTACACAAAGTGGCGTGCTTACCCTCACTCATACTTTCAACGTCTCAGTGAATTCAGAGTAGCACAGCGCTACTTCATCACGAGCAAGTCAATAAAGGCCCAGTGCTTTCTTTAGATCCCAGTTATTGTCAATTATGGCTCAGTGCACCTCACTGCTGGTTCCTAATAAAACTCTGAGACACAAACGATACTCACTGGGCCAATTCATCCAATAATCCGTTCGCTACTTTCTTCCTTGTCATCTTATGTGTGGTTAAAATGATTCAAAATTCCCCAGAAGGTCATTCAAAAGTTAGTTCACCAAAAACTCAACTCGTATTTAATTATAAGTTACGTTGTATTTCCCGTTCTTTTGAATGCACCTCCTTCCTTGGAACGAGACTTTGAATGCAGTTTCAGATTCTCTTTGTTCAACAAATCGTTCGAGATGAGAAATGTGCCGTCATCCTTTCTATTTATGCCTCCTCGGATTTCGATTTCTACTCCGTTGCTGGGAAAGTTTTTCACATAACGTAGGATCCGCAATACATAAAGAAAAACTAGTGGTTTAAAAAGTGCTTTTCCATTATCTTCTTCTCAGCTTGAATAAGACAATCGCCTTCAGGGAACTTAGCCTTATTGCACATTACTGATGAATTATAAAACTTCTAATTTCCAGGTGCAGATACACAGATATTGTCGTTGATAACTTGGAAATTTGTGGTAAGTTCTATCGGACCAAACTGCTAAGGTCATCGGTCTCTAGGCTTGCACACTACTTAATCTAACTTAAACTAACTTACGATACGGACAACACACGCACCCATGCCCGAGGGCGGACTCGAACCTCCGACGGGGGCAGCCGCAGTACCGCGACAAGACGCCGGAGACCGCACGGCTACTCCGCGCGGCCCGTTGATAACTGTGCTCTGTATCCCTATATTTCCTGCAAGTGCTGTCCTCGCACGTCTTCCAAGTTGCCTGAATTGCCCCATGAGTCATCTATGTCGTCACTGTTCGCTGACCCAAGGACCTTCGTTTCCGTTTCAACAATCAAAACAGTACGAGTTCCTGCGTTCGCAACAAATTTCACCCGCTGGGGTTTTACCATGCATTCGTGGTTTACGCATTAGCACTCATCACCACATAACTCATCATCTTTTTCAGGTACATTTAATATTTTATCTATCCATTCCCTAATGTGAAGAAACGAGTTGAATATCTTGTCAGACAGTCCTAAAGTATTGCACCCTAAGCAGTTTGTCTCCCCATCTTCAGAGTCGTTGGGCCAGACATCTTCCCACTCATCCTCGTCTTCGCAATCTGCTTCAGTAGATGACACTTTTGTAAACCGTCATCGCCAGTTATGTAAACCGTCGTCAAATGGTTCAAATGGCTCTGAGCACTATGGGACTTAACTTCTGAGGTCATCAGTCCCCTAGAACTTAGAACTACTGGAACCTAACTAACCTAATCACATCACACACATCCATGGCCGAGGCAGGATTCAAACCTGCGACCGTTGCGGTAAACCCTCGTCGCCACGTCGCTACTGTTGTGCAGGCTGAGTCGCCACTGTTGTTGCAGTAGGGCAAGTTTGTCAGTTCGTGAAACGGCTTCTGGTGCAGTACACCGCTAAGACAATTTCCCCATGCCACTATCACAAAGCTATGCGCCAGCGTCATGTAACAGAATAGGAGAACGAAGGCTCTACAGCACTCCGACAATTAGTAACAAAGCCACACAAATGAGTTCCAAGGTTTACTTATCTTTGCGACTTGTTGGATGATAAAGTCTGCAGCACTGCTTGCAAAATAATACAAAAAAGGCCCTCAATGTCTGTGCAAATAATCGTATGTTAACTTCACAATACACAGCAGATGCAATTAGTACTGTGTTCAATTCTGAGAGTTAGCTAAACGACGTTCCCTGGACAATTAGCTATAACCAAGCGGGTGGGAGCTGCTCTTCTATCTTCCGAGTGGTCTTCTGTCCATTGTCGTCCGGTCACTGGCGCATTTTACTCGGCCGACAGTTGCCCTAGGCGAAGTCGATATCTTCATCCCCAGCGCCCCCGTTGCGAATCTCCATGACAATGGCACCAGCTCGCATCTTTGCGCCTGTGGTTCTTCTTCCCTGGTGCCTCTTGTTCTGACGACACACTACTGCCCCTCCCCCCCCCCTCCAAATCGCAAATCGTCGCACCATCTTCACGTACGGCCGAGCACCATGCCGATGGTGAGGGGGAGGCGTGGGTATTGCAACCAGTGCTGGAGCGGCGACCGTTGATGCAGCCGATGCCGAGTCGCTGGTCGCACCCTGACATTCTTCTTTAGACTGCGAGGTAACACCGGCTGGTACACATCTATCTGCAGGGCATTTTCTTGTTGGCCTGGAGCCGCAGCGGTGGTGCTGTGGCAAACCATGCGCAATGTCTGCACGCTAATTGTTATCTGCGAACAACACCCCAATGACGTTAATGCAATAAGCTAAGTACATGTCGTTGAAGCACTTTCACCATTACCACACGCAAATGTTCTGATCCTGTGTGAAGCAAAATGACACCATGCACAACAGAAAGATCATGTAGACGTGCAATATATCGACGAATAATGAAGCTAAGAATGTGCTTGATAGAAGGTAGCCATACGTACGAATGTACCAGAAAAAAATTGCAAATCTGGATCGTAAGAAGTGGCTTGCGCTAATTTGCGATAACCCAGGAGAAGCTGCTCGACAATGGCAGCTTTTTGGGAATCAATTTGAAAATATGCTGCATCGGAAGTTTCGAAGTCAGCATCAGGTCACGTAGGTAGACCTGGGAGATCGTCTGCATTCGTATGCTTAGAAGTGGGACGATAAATGATCTTGCACTGCTAGTGAGTGCGAAGAAGAGCCCAACGTTGCAGTTTCTGAACATTACAAATAGGAATCTGTTTGGCCGGATTGAAGAATGACTGATAAAGCATGAGGTCCGTGACCAAATAGAATTTTTGACCACATAAATCCTGGTGAAATATAGTCACTCCGAAAATCATGGCGAGAGCTTCCTTTTCTATTTGAGAATAGTTTTGCTGAACTTTGTTCGGAGGTTGGGAAAGAAAGGCAATAGGTCTGTCTGACGAACCAGTGCGGAGTGACAAAACACCAGCATTTACATAGGATGATGCGTCTTGGCCAAAACGACAGGTTTGTTTGGATTGAAATGAACCAAGCATCGATCACAGAGCAATGCCGCTTTCAGTTTCTGAAAGTTTATGTCACGATCTCGAGACCAACCAAAACGAACATTTTTGCGGCGAAGGCGATGCAAGGGAGCCGCTATATGAGTTGACAAAGATAGATTGCAATTCTTTGACATTCTGAGGTGGTCTGCGATCACGTATTTCTTTGAAATGTTCCCTTATCGGATGAAAACCTCGAGAATTGATAACGGAACTAAATATTTTATTTCAGTCTGGAAAAAGACATGTTTTTCTGTATTACGCTTGAGTTCGTCTTCAGACAAAACTTGAAATAAAGTGCGCAGGTTGGCAAGATGTTCTTCTAGTGTGAGCCCAGTAACTACTATATCGTCCAGGTAATTTGTAAATGAAGTTACAGAAGTAGTCAGCTGCTCTAGGTAGCGTTGGTAAATGTCTGGTGTTGATGCGCTACTGAAGAGCAAACGAAGGAATTTGAAAATTCCTAAACGTGTATTGATGACAAAAGGTAGCGTTGGTAAATGTCTGGTGTTGATGCGCTACTGAAGAGCAAACGAAGGAATTTGAAAATTTTCAAATTTGTATTGATGACAAAACTTTTGCTATGATTCATCTAGAGGAATCTAAAGGTAGGCATAGCGAAGGTCAGTTTTCGAAAAATAGAAACCTACACCCAAGCGATCTGTGAGTTCGTCAGTCGAGCACATGGATTAGTATCCACAACTGCCTGAGAATTGACACTGGCTTTGAAATCAGCACCAATCCTAATTTTACCTGATGGTTTGCGAACATAAACTACTGGGGTAGACCACTGACGTGAAGAGATTGGTGTGATTATGCTATTTTCTTGCCAGTGAACCAGTTCTTCTGCAACAAATACACGAGGTGCAATAGGCACTGCGCGTGCTTTTAACAAAGGCGGCTCCGCGATCTCTTTAAGTATAATGTGCACTACAAAGTTGTTGGCCTTTCCTGCACCAGGAACAAACAATTTTTGAAATTCGTCACAGAGCTTAGCGAGACTGACACTTGAACAGAAATGAGACACAGCTAGCACACTGGCTACAATGTTTAGACCAAACAAGTCGAGACCAAAAATTTATATGATTGTCTACTTCTTAGCACTTGAAAGGAAACCGTCTTCTTCATATCCTGACACGTGGCCGCAATGTTATTGTTCCTGTCACTGGAATGTTCTGGCCATTGTTATAAGCGTATTTGTAAAGTGGCACGGTTTTGGTTTGCCTAACAGTTCATTTGTTTCATAGTTTAACAAGGAAACTGATGCACCTGCATCTAACTGAAGTTTTACTATATAGCCAGCCACAACTAAAGATACCCCTTAACCCGAAATATCGGTCTCTCAGACCCCTCGTTTATTTTAAATGTTGAGTGTGGCAGCACTGCAAAAAAGCGCTTCTTCACTTTCCCAGTACCTTCGCTGCAATACTTGCTACGTGTAACGCACCAATGAACAATCAGGTTTACTTCGTCAGTAAAGACATACAGAGTATTGTTTAGAGGAGTGCGCGAAGTTGTGTGCCTGAAATATCGCATGTTTCGTATTACGTACATGAATTTGGCAGATCCAATAGACAGCATGTTTCTTATTACGACATATTCTGGTTTCAGTGGCTGTTATTTTAGAGAGTCTTCCTGTAGGCGTGAATTTATGTCATATTTCAGGTATAACATGGATCGTCTTTCTAAGGAGAGCTAATCCAGATTTGGAAGCTTGGATGCAAGCGCAGTTATGGTATTTAGATGAAGAGGAAAATGAGATCAATGACGACACATTTGACGAGTCTAATGATGCTTCAGATTTCGTGATAGGTCATAGTCACCATGAAACAGAGAGTGATACTAATGAAGAAAATATTTTTTTGGAAGAAGAGCATGGAGCGGTCTGTACTACAAATAATACCTCACAGCTCACAGCAAACACAGTCCTTTAATGGTAAAAATAATTTCCAGTAGGAACGTTCTGAGCCTGTTAGAACGAGAAGAACACCTGAGCACAACATTCTGAAAGGAGGAATGCCTGGCCTAACAGGACGAAGTCATACTAAATCTCGAATATGGGAGAAATTATTTGTTGATGACATGATAGATGAAATAGTTTTACATACAAAAGTGAAACTGAATACTATAAAGACAAGCTGCAGGAAACAACTAATCTGTCCAATTACAGAGATACTGATAACGCTGAAATCAAAGCTTTCATAGGCCTTCTAATGATGACATCAACATTCAAATCGTCTCATGAAGATATGTTGTCTCTTTTCGAAAAGGGTACGACCAGTTGTCCTATATTTCTGATGACAATGTCGGCAAAGCGCTTTGAAATACTAAGCAGCCTGAGAGTTGACGATGCGACTACCAGAGACGAAAGAAAGAAGTCAGATCGCGCAGTTGCATTATAAAAACATTTTTGAGAAATTCATTTTCAATTCTCAGCAATTATACTCTGTAAAAGGAAACTTTACAGTGGATGAAATGTTAGTACCATTTAGGGGAAAATGTCCTTTCCACGTTTTTATGCCTAGCAAATCATCCAAATACGGCATAAAAATTATGTGCCTGGCAGAATCCGGAAGTGCTTACCTCTTCAATCTCTACATACATTCAAGGAAAGATAGTGATGGATGTGGCCTGACAGAAGAAGAGGAAAAGCTTGCCAAACCAACTCAGGCTGTTTTACGTCCGTGTAAACCAATAGAACGAAGTAACAGAAACATTACCGCTGACAACTGGTTTATATCTATAGAAATCTTTCGTGAGCTGAGAAAAAGAGGAGTAACATACGTAGGAACGGTCAGAAAGAACAAACGCGAAATTCCCCAAGTGTTTTGGCTGATAAAAGCAGGCCAGATGGGTCAGCATTTTATGGATTCTCTGAGAATACAACACTGGTTTCGTTTGTTCCTAAGAGAAAGAAGGCAGTAATTCTTGTGTCTTCAATGCATCATTCCACTGAAAATGAAACCATCAAAAATTACCCAGAAATTATTTGTTACTACAATGCAACGAAATCTGAAGTAGATTTGCTAGATATGAAATGTGCCAATTATTCGTCAAACAGACGTACAAGGCGCTGGACAATGGCAGTCTCTTACACACTTGTAAACATCAGTTGTGTGAACAGTTTTGCTCTGTACTTGTGCTACAGAGGAAACCACATGCTAACTCGTCTCAAATTCACCGAAAGTCTGGGCATGGAGCTGATAGAGTCACACCTAAGAAGACGCCTGTAAATTCAAAATTTACCCAGAAATATCAAGGAAATGATCCACAAAGTTCTGGGAGATACTCATCAATCAAGCGAAGGCATACCAAGTGATAGAATGGACAAAAGGAAGACGTGTATGAAGTGCCCTGCGTCCAAGAATTGGAAAACGGCGTACAAGTGCCTCAAATGTGGTCACCCAGTTTGCCTGGAATGCAGCAGAAAAATGTGTCGACTGGGCAAAAGAGATGTGATTTAAAATTTCAGTTCAGTTGATTACTATCTTTTTTTACATTTTCTGCAATATTGTATTTATATTTAGGAAATTATTGTCTGGTATAAGAGTGGTGATAATCATATGAAATCTGACATTGAATGACTGCATGTACTTGTGATATTTCGTATTTATTTTATATAAAGTAGACAACAAAGTGTTTATATGGGCTGAAGAGTAAATGTACTTATAACATGAATTAACTGACTATTTACTTCATTTCTGTCAACTTATTTGGAGTTCTGTGATATAAAATATTAGGTGGTCTGGAGACAGCATGTTTCTAGCTACGCACATTTCAGAGATGTTTCGCGTTAAGGGATACAAACAATTTCTTAGAAAGACATTTCACTGTAGAACTAGTTTTCTGAATAACTGCACACGACTGTTCTGTGGGAGCAAGCTGTTTTGAATTTTCAACATGCACTGGAATAGCTGGCGCAATTGTTTCACATTGTGACCCGGGAAATTCTGCCTTATTAAGCAAACAGTTCGGATATGTCCATTGAGATGACAGGAGTAGCAAGTGGATTGACGTGACGGGCAATGTTGCCACTTACGTTCTGAATGGCATCGGGAGCAAGATTTTGTACCACACTGTTGCAGAGTGAAGTGCGGCCTGCGCTTAAGTTGTTCACGTGTTACTCCGTTCGAGGCTGTTTATGTGTCGTTAAGTGTGGTTGTTTACGGGGCCGCGGAGCACTAGAGCTATTACTGCCTTTTCGTTCTACAGCACGAATGTTACCAGACTGCTGACAACAGTCTGCAACAAAATGACAAGTGTCTTGGTAATCAATGATGTGCAGTAACTGCTCAAGAGTAGGATCGGAATATTTCTGAATCAGTTCTCTGATCCTATTGTCTGACAAATCCCGTGTGATTTCGTCCCTGATAATACTGTCACTGTAATACTGTCCGCCGGCCGCAGTGGCCGAGCGGTTCTAGGCGCTTCAGTCTGGAACCGCGCGACCGCTACGGTCGCGGGTTCGAATCCTGATTCGGGCATGGATGTGTGTGATGTCCATAGGTTAGTTAGGTTTAAGTAGTTCTAAGTTCTAGGGGACTGGTGACCTTAGAAGTTAAGTCCCATAGTGCTCAGAGCCATTTGAACCATTTTTTAATATTGTCAACAGTCACAACTGAACTTGCATTTCCGTGTTAATCCTTGTAATTGAGTCACCCACTGAGGGTGTGTTTGTCTTGGCTGCTTCTTTAAACGAAAAAACTTAAACCTAGCAGCTGCAATGTTGCTATGGTCTTCGTAGTATTTATTTAATGCGCTGCATCTCAAAGTGTATGTCTTCAGGCCGTTACGTAGGGAAGAGTTTTGTAAGAGTCCTACATAGACACACCAACTACGGAAAGGAAGTAAGCCTACGTCACAGTACCTGATATTTGGTGAGCAGCTAGGTGGGCCCTGAATTGTGCAATATA
The DNA here is from genome assembly GCF_021461385.2 of Schistocerca piceifrons. Taxonomy (NCBI): domain Eukaryota; kingdom Metazoa; phylum Arthropoda; class Insecta; order Orthoptera; family Acrididae; genus Schistocerca; species Schistocerca piceifrons. The sequence goes on from NC_060138.1 coordinate 433,870,575, forward strand.
CTCCGTCCAGTCTTTTGCATTTTCGTCGAAGGTGCGATACGGCGGCAAGAACTGTGGCACGGAAGCTGCAGGCGTAGCGGCCGCAGCTCTGCTTACTGTTTGAGCTGCCGCTTGAAGTGTGACGAATTGTATCATGATTTCCGTTAGCTTCTGAAGCGACCCCATCTGAAAACGAAGAAACGCATTAAGATCCTTCAGTGATTGTTCATCCACGTTAGGTAATGTTTCGGTAGGAACAGATACAATTGGATTTGTGGATTTGGAGCTGGAGTCTGTGCAGACGTAGGTGACGGTTGTGTCACCTGATAATGAGTTATAAATTGTGGTTGGGTAGCGGATGGGGTTGACATCGTAACTAGTTAGACAATGGCAATGACACAAAAGCAAAAGGTGTGACGTACACGACATGTTCCAATAACTAGAACAAAGAACGTCACAAATGTGAAGTGTTGGATTACGAGAAGCAGGGCAATTAAGAAGGCCTTAAATGTGAAGCAAAAGCCACACCAGAAGTTGTAGCCACAGTTTCTGGCTTGGGAAGCCGCCACCTCGTCGCCGGGTTTGTAAACCCTCGTCGCCAGTTTTGTAAAGGCCTTGTCGCAACTGCTGTGGAGGCCGATTTGCCACTGTGGTTATGGCAGGCCGAGTTTGTGAGTTCGTGTAACGGCTTCTGGTGCAGTACACCGCTAAGACAAATTCTCCCCTGCCACTATTACACATTTGTGCCCCAGGGTCGGGTAACAGGATAGGCCAACGAAGGTTCTTCAACACTCCGACAAATTAGTAACAAAGCCACACAAATGAGTTACAAGGTTTCTTGTCTTTGTAAGTTGTTGAATGATTAAGTCTGCAATAGTGCTTGTGATATAACACAAAAAAGGCCCTCAATGGATAAATGCAAATAATCGGAAGTAAACTTCACAGTCCATAGCAAATGCATTTGCAACAAATGCTTGTTCAATTCTAAGAGTTCGCTAAACGACGTTCCCTGTCGCTGTAACCAAGTGGGCGAGAGCTGCTTTTCTATCTTCCGAAAGGGCTTCTGTCCGTTGTCGTCTGGTCGTTGGTGGATTGTACTCGGCCGGCAATTGCAAGAGGCGAAGTCGATATCTTCATCCCCAGGGCCGCCTGTGGTGCTGGTGGAACTCGCGCAAGTGGCGAGTCTCTGTGACAATGGAATCAGCTCTCACCTTCGCGCTTATGGTGCTTTTTCCCTGGCTGTGTCTTGTTCGAACTACACCGCAGACACCTCTCCTCCTGCCAGTAATTCTGTCTATATTGTCACTGGAACATACGATAAACCTATTTCATTACTCTCTTCTTCCTCTTCCCCTAATTCTCTGTCAGCCACGTTCTTTAACTGATCTTGCTCGCTTTCTGATGGCTTGTTTTCTTCGCGAGTGAGCACAGTCCCTAACATATCTGACTTTCGTAAGATAAGTAACTTAAATTGTCCCTGAATTTTAAAGTACTTTCTTTTCTGTTCAGGTGTGCCAATGTAAGTCTTTGTTTCAGGTGCTGTCCTACTCCATGGAATTTAAATAATTCGAGACCTATAATAGCCTTCACTGTCACATTCTGTATGATCAAAGCTTGAAATTGACACTCCGGCTTTGATCTGATCTTCGACTTCTGTGCATTTCTCTTATACTGCATTGTGTAGAGTTGTGTCCAAGGCATTCTTAATATTTCCCACTGTTCTTTATCTACGACTGGAACTGACTGCCTGAGTGTGAAATTCATATCAGATTTATAGTCTAAGAAGAATAAGGAAAAAAGAAACGCAGCAAAAGGTATTATCTAAGTGGAATGGAATCAGTAATTGTGATGTAAACGTAAAGAAAACTAGTTACTACAGGTTCAGTAAAAGTAGATGATTTATTCAATAGCAAGAGCTTCACAAATTGAGCATATCAGTAACATTTGGTTAACCTCTGACTCTTATGCCCAAGCAGATATTTGGTTTGGCAGTGAGTGACAGAGTTGTTGGATGTCTTCTGTGGGGTATGTGCCAGGTTCTGAACAATTGGAATGTTATGTTAGATCGTCAAAATCTCTGGCTGACTGGAACCCTCGGCCGCCCCCCCTCTCCCCCCACCCCCATTAATGCTGCAAATGTTCTCAACTTCGGAGAGATCCAGCGATCTTGTTGGTGAAGGTAGGCAAGCATGAAGACAAGCAATAGAAACTAATTCCATGTGGGGATGGACAGTATCTTGCTGAGATGTAAGCCAGGATGACTTGCCGTGAATACAAACGAAACGAAGCATAAATTATGTCAATGTATCATTTTCCTGCATGATTGGCGTGCATAAGATAAAAGGGGTCCTGCCTTGAAAACCAAAATGGCTCTCCAGACCGTCACGACTTGCTGTCAGGCCTTATGGTGGGCGACAGACAAGTTGGTATCTGTCCAGGACTTCTCCGGACGCGTCTTTGGCCTGGTATCTCATTGACTGGAATATAATTGTCTTCCGTGATTGAACCCCACTTCGAACTGAGAGCTGATGGCCAGCGAAGACGTGTCTGTAGATGCTTTGGACAACAGTGGGATACCAAGCGCCATGTCGGCAGTCAAATGGTCTGACAACCAAGAATGATGGTCTGGTGTGCCACTTCTTTTCATAGCAGGGCCCCTTTGGTTGTCAATATGGTACCTGTACAGCACATCTGTACGTCGACCATATTTACACCCCTTTTTGTTGCTGTTAATGACGATCCATCCTGGCTTACATTTCAGCAAGACAGCAAGATAATGCTCGTCTGCATACGGTAAGCATTTCTGCTGCTTGCCTTCGTGCTTATCAAACCCTTCCTTGGCCAATGAAGTCGCTGTATCTCCCCCCATTTGAGAACTCTGGAATATTTTGGACTGGGCCCTCCAATCAGCTGGTGATTTTGACGATGTAACACGCAAATTGGACAGAATTTGCCACGATATCCCTCAGAAAGACAACCAACAACTCTCTCAGTCAATGACAAGCCGAGTAACTGTTTGCATAAGGACCAGAGGTGGACCAATGAGTTATTCATTTGCTGAATTTGTAAAGCTCCTTGTTTTGAAACATAATACTTTTTTTCTGAAATTGTAGCGATTTGTCTGTCTGTACATGCACATCACACGTACCGATATCCATCCCATTCGGATGATTCCTACGGGGTGCGCAATTTTTTTTGTCTTAGAGGTTAATATCCCACTTTAACGTAGATAATGGGATACGCAATATTCTCCACCCAGTTATCGAACATCACGAAACGTTCTGACAACTTCTTTTTACTTCATCGCAACAGACAATTAAGGCTCCATGTAGTTGTACGCTACCTAAAGGCAAAGTTGGAGCCTCGGCCACTAGTCAACTACGCTGTTTACTCTTATCTCCGTCACTGTTCCGTTGATTTCTTCGCTGGTCTAGACTATAGACACCAACAAGTTCTGTACTTTCTCTATGCTGATCATTGGGATCTCTATTACTACGTCTGTCTTATGGTCGGTAGGTGGCTCTTGTGATCCATGATGGTTGATTTTGTGTCACTTACTCCTGTTCTTGCACGATGGCTGGCCTGCCCGTCATTTCGGATTTTTGGAATTATATAGTGCTGGATGAAGTGAGTTTGTACGAACTGTACAGTCTCCTTAACTCTTGCTCTACGAGCGAACACTAGTACTTGTAAGAAGTTCTGGAATGCAGCAACATCGTTCATACCATGTTGTGCAATCACGACATACCTCCGAACTGTATGTAGTAATTTCATTCCGAACAAGTACTTCTCTTCATAAGACACAGATTACGTCTCACCATCTCAGTGTATCGAATGCCGGAACTGCGATTCAGCATACGGTTCAATCACAGAGATTCTCAGTTTTACGTGGTCTTGTTTGTCTGGTACCTAGTGCTCATTTAAAATGCACTCTTGAACTCCTCATACGTTTTGTACTTGACTGCAGTCACGCTCATGGTTGCTGATGCTTCCTCTCTGAGATGCGCGTAAATAATTTATCTTATATCCTGCGTAACATGCACTTGGCAGTCCGTCTTGAAACTGTTCAGTCAAAATCTTTGGACGAAGGCTGTCTGAATCGTCAGCGAATAGAGCATATCTTTGTACAAAATGCTTGCGTATCTCGTCTTCATCAACTGCTACCACATGACTGCTGATGTCGTTAGGAGTTCAGGTGGAGGTGAGTGATCCGACTCGCTGCGGATATGACAGAACCTGCCAGTTTCTGGCGTAATGCTACCTCTCTCCTATCTTCTTTGCTTTAACTGGGTCGCTATCCTTGTTGCTATTTCCTGATCAACTGCTTCGTTCACTTTATTTACATAATTAGACCAACGTTTCACAGTTTCTGCGGCTAATGACCGCCTGAATTTCTGTGAACTGTAGTAATATTTTGATTTCTTCCCAATCTTTTAAGTTAAACGGGACTGTACTGTCCGATGCATAAGACCTCGCAACGACAGCAGTTCGACTCCCTCCTTCACGTTAGTTACGTCTTCTGTGACTTAACCTTTTCATTATTTGCCGGCCGCGGTGGTCTAGCGGTCCTAGGCGCGCAGTCCGGAACCGCGCGGCTGCTACAGTCGCAGGTTCGAATCCTGCCTCGGGCATGGATGTGTGTGATGTCCTTAGGTTAGTTAGGTTTAAGTAGTTCTAAGTTCTAGGGGACTGATGACCACATATGTTAAGTCCCATAGTGCTCAGAGCCATTTGAACCATTTTTTTTTCATTCTTTGATAACTTGAACGTCTTTACGTGGTTCATACGTTGTGCCTTTTATTTATTGCGACAATGTACCTATCTCACAGTTGCAATCACGCACTTAGTCATGAATTATTTGAGTTAGCTATGGCTGTTGAGCTCTAACTCGATTTTCAAGATTGATGATGAAATGTCACCGGTATTGAAGGAGTTCGCACAGGCTTCGTAACACTCTCCTCGTGGTTGGAAGATTCAGATATCTTCGTCGCCTGTGACATCGTCACATTTTCCTCACTCACAGACTTAGTTTTTAACTGGTCCCCTCTTTCCTGCATATTACTGGCTTCATTTTCCTATAAATTATCAATCTGATTTTCCCTAGTCCCTGTTTTCCATGCTATCCGGTAGAAATTTGCAGTTAAATAACAATCAGCACTTTCTGCCTGGCCGAGTACTAATTTTTCACTCTCGTTCGCGCTAACTAAACCACATACATGAGCACCAGTCAACTTTGACACCCATTGACGCTGACACAAACAACAGAATACTTCTTGCCTACCACGTAATCTCTGACCCCAAGGAAACACGATGAACATTTCCCAGAGTATAAACACAAATAAAGAAAATCCCAAAAGTTCAGTGTTGTGACTCAGGAGAAGCACCGACTATCCTAACCTCCATTTCCTTGCTGTAACAAAAGTGCAAATTAACGTAGTGTTAGCAACATAATTAAATTTTTATGAGTGTTATAATTATGATGCCCTCATGTTCTTTTCTGGTCTTGGAATGTAAGAACAGAACGACTAGTGTGTGTGAAATCTTAGCCCAGGAATTGCAAAATTCTTAATTGGGCTAGCTATAAGGTGTTTTCAGATATCAGAAAATCGTCAGTCTTTGGAAAATTCATGGACCAGGGTCGACAAATTCTTACGTGAAACTGTGGTTGAGCATTTGGATACCATTAAGATGCTAATAACATTTTAACACGGTGACGTAAACAACGGACAGACATTAACGAAAAGTCGCGGAACGGAAAATATTCGACCTTTGAATATAAACATGGGTAGCCCCATTAAACATGAAATATGAGCACCATAGGTGAAATGGATATAATGAGAAAGAGGTTTCATCAAACTATGAAATGAAACCGAGGGTCACAATAAAATCCCGATTATTACTAAGGTTCATTGATTCCTGTCATTGAACAGGGAAAACAAGTACGAGGGTCGTTCAAGAAGTAATGCTCGACATTTTATTAAAAATGCTATTGAGATACATAACAAAGGGCCTTGTTGGTGCTTCGCATTTGATTTTTGTTCTGTGCGCCCGTGAAGTTTCGAACCGTCCTGGTACATGGCAGAGCCGTAGTATCGCGTCAAAATGACGTCTACATGCGACTCACGTTACAAGCAGCCTGCTGTTATTGAATTCTTGTGTGCAGAAAAAGAAATCGTGGTGAACGTCCACAAAACGTCTGTGTACAGCGTATGGCGATGCTACAGTTGATAGGAGTACAGTTGAGCAATGGGTGAAGAAAGTTACAAACTCAGGAAATGCAGAGACAGAGCTCCATGATCAGCCATGCTCGGGACGTACTTTCACAGCCACTGCTTCAGACAAGCTGAATCGTGAGGATGACATTATTCGTACCGACCGGCGCATCACAACTAGACAAATGGCTCTACAGTTGTCGGTCATATTGGAAGGGCGACTGCAATGGATCCCACGAATGCCCACAGCGGACCACAAGACTAAAAAAAGGCCATTTCATCTGAATTGTTGGATCGTTGTGAGACCGACGGACAAGCCTTTCTATCACGGATCGTTACGGAGAACGAAAGCCCGGTTCACCACTTTGCGCCGGAAACAAAATGCAGTCCATGGAGTGGCATCATTCCCATTCACCGCAAAAGAAGAAATTCAAGACAACCTCCTCTCCCAGAAACATCGTAGTGTCAGAATTCTGGTTTTTTGATTGCGTCATTCTCGTGGATGCGATGCTAAGAGGGTCACACATCAATTCAGAGGCATACGTGAAGACTCTGAATAAACACAAGAACCGTTTCCGACGTGTTCGATCGGACAAGAATCAAGGGTAAATCTTGCTCCAACACGATAATGCACGCCCCACACAAGTCTAAGAACCCGGGAACGCATCGCCAAATTGGCTTGAACAACATTGCTTCATTCGCTCTACGGTACAGACCTGCTGCCTTCCATCTCTTTGGGCCGCTTAAAGATTCTCTATGGGGAATACACTTTGAAATGAAGAGAGGGTCACTCATGCATTGAAAACATGGCTACGCCTACAGGACAAGAGTTTTTACCAGCAGGGAATACATGCTCTTCCACAACATTGACATACGGATATAGAACGTAATGGAGACTACGAAGAGAAATAGGACATGGACAAGACATTAAATGTAAATTTTACCAATTCTGCCTCTTAACAATAAAAATGATCTGAGAACGAAAGTGTGGGGCACTTCTTATTGAACGACCCTTGTACACTGTAAAGTGCATAAAGGTTCCAATTAATCGTAAAAAAAAACAAGATAATCCCTTTGCACAGGTTTCTGGAATTGGAAATGATACAGTTAGCTATGTCCACTTACACGCCAGAATGATAGCTGAATTAGTCAACAGAATAAAGGAAGATCCAGAAAAGGACACATAAGCACCAGCTTCCTTCGTTGCCTAAGTGAATAGCGAGTTTCTCTAGAGGACTGTGTGAATTAATTTGGAACTCAACTCTAACTTTAAACGAACAACTTCGTGGTTCCCTCTTCAAAACACTCAGGCTTAGCATCGTTCTAAGATCAGCTCTAGGAAAAAGTCCTTCCTCTCTGCAGTTGTAAGCTGAAGACACCTCTCATCCAAGCCGCTGAAGTTCCCTTTAGAGATGTAAGACAAAGTGTGCATTTGATATTTTTGTTAAAATCTTGCTGATTTTCTGCCAGCACTGGACTCTCTTTAGGCAATCGGTGAAGATCTTCCACATCCCATCAGTGGAACATTTATAACTATAGCAATAATCGTCCTTCTCCTACGAAACAGCTGTGATTAGCTAGTAATATACAGAGTGGGGCAGAAAGCAGAAATTCTCTCTCGCTATGAACGTGGTTCTACCTATAGATGTGTCACAGCAGCTGCACGTACGCACACACGAGTCTTCATCGCCACTATGAATATAATTTTGGTGAATCCGTTCCGAGTTCCCTTGAAGCAGCTTCTTTTCGTTCTGAATGCGCCATGTGTTCACATCTGCTTGTATGTCTTTAAGCTTTTAGAAAGCATTCCTTACACTACTTTTCACGACGGAAATTTACAACTTGCCGAATACGAATTCCTGCCTTCTGTGAGGCTCCTATCGGAATGTTGGACATTGTCTCTTCAGGTGGCCATCCGTTCGCTGTGTGCCTGGTTCAGCACTCTCCGCCCTTCAGTCAGGAACAGTTTTCTGACTAGCTAGGAGTTGCAGCCCTAACTTTCCCTCAGTCGTCCAGTGGACCCAGCATATGGAAAAACATTAAGTGTTTCACCTTATAGAAATGAAAGTACTTGTTAGATTCGCAGTCATCGTTGTTTGTTTCAATTACATCAGCACGTTCATGCGTCACATAAATATGGTAGTGATTAGTGAACCTATGAAAGACTTAAGAGCCACACAATTATCGACAGAGTACATGTTGATATATGAGTGCAGTGACATAAAGCATTAAAAAGGAGCAAGTGTAGGAACTGGAATATTAACAGGCAAGGTGTGCTGAGCAGGTCTCACATCCTACAGATAAAAATGGAAGAATAATTAGTGCTCATTTTAAGATTGCAAAATGGATGCTGACCTTCTCTGAAGTATATTCTCCAGGGGAAGGAATGAAGGAAGATGTAGAGACGTTTTACCATATATTGCAGTAGAAACGGACCAAAAGAATAAAGCAGAATATTTAGATCTATCAGGAGGTTTAAATTCAACAGTACTGGAACACGGAACTAGATAAATTAAGAAAACTTTGGGAAAGCAAACTTCATAGAAATAAGAGAATTCTGAAGTTATAACAAAGTAAATATCACCACCACGTATTACTAAAGAAAAAGAATTTCCCAAATATTGGAGTGCCTGAGGACTAAGGTCATTCGTAGACTATGTAACAGTTAATGAGGGAATAAAGGGAGTTGTTCAAGATATACAAATGTACAGGTAAAATGACATATCTACATATCATTATTTACTTGGCAGTAAAAAGGTTCTTTGCTCAAGGTAGGAGGTGGAAATGAAACTTTTTTTTTCCAGTGAGCCTTCTGACTCACCTCTGACCTCTGAAAAATTAGTTTTTCGAAGGAATTATGTATATTGATTTCCTTTCAGTCACATTTCTTATTTTATTCTGAATGGGATTTATTACAGTGTTTATGCATATTCATTCCTTCTAAGATGACGTCGCCCTCAGGTCACCCACGTTTTGTTGTAACCTGCCGCAATAAGTAAACACTTTCACGGTAACAATGTTTACTGACTATGGACCAATAATACAACTTATATCGCTACAGTGGAAGGATTTGGCATTTGAATTTCCATAACTTAAGCGGACACTTCGCAATGACACGAGCAGTTTTACAGTTTTCCACTAGATATCCACGGCAGCACACACATGAAGAGGACATGTTTCAGAATTGAGCATTGCTGACAAATTACCATGGCAGTACTGTAGGACGATTCGACGAATTCGGCAGTCCGGCTCAGCAGAAGGGTGTAACCAGTGGCTGACAAGGAATCCCTTCAGTGTGAGGTCGCACGTTCAACCTTTAGTAAGGCTTATTTGAAAGTGTTCTATTAACAGTTACGACAGAAAAGATATTAGCTGCTAATTACTCACTGTGTGTGTCAGGAGGGCGACAGAAAATGAGTGTCCAGGGGGTGCAGAGGTCAACTTTCTGTGGGATGTATGTATTGTACTTCACAAAATGAACTTTGTCGACATTTGAAAAATGTTCAGAACAAACTATTAACTTGCATCATGAACATCGAACGAAAAATGGTGACTCACAGTGACGACTAAGGTACGTACTATCAAAATGTAAGGCGCAATCCCTGGGTGCTGGCTGGTTATTAAGTTAAGTGTTACATTAACGTGCGGAGCGTTTATGGTGGGATCATTTGATAGTTTCTTAACAAGTCCTTATGTTTTATACTGATATGCGTCATGACCGCGCCCTCAAGTTTACAACTCTACAGTGCCTTTGGCCACCTAAAGCTGCCAGTAATTCTTCCCCAGACCGATTGTTTCTTTGGAGAGTGGATTCTTATTGGAGAGACCATAATATCTTCCGTATGCAACCTGTTTTTTTACTGTACTGTCTTAACAGAGATATCCTTCATAGCTTGCACGAAATTATCAAAGTGCTCTGGCTTGGGTTCAATAATTTTAGCAGATTTAGCATATTTCACATGCAAAAGAAAGCAAAACTCGTTGTCAACTGTCTATAAGGACATAGGGCTTTTCTCCGAAAACCATGACTAGCTGTAATATTTACGACTTCCTGCTTTTGCAAGTATGATTTTCAGCACTAGTTTATGTCGTATATGAAGTTTCTTTGCAGTGCTCCTTCTGTCTTGTAGTGATGATTTTCGTCAGTGGCGTATAAGAGGCAATATTCATTCCCCGTGGACGACACCCATTTGGCTGTATACCTCGGCAGCAGTAGCCTGCTGTTTCATCCCTTCTGCCCACACGAGCCCCTCTGACGGTAAGTTGTGTGGCAGGCCGCCTCCAGCCGCCGCACATCTTCATCCCCGCAAAGTGACAATCTCGGCCGCCGCCAAAGGCACCGCTCCCGAGAGATACCCCGCCGTCCTCAGTCCACTACTTTACGCACACTTTTTGGTCCCATCAGTTTAAGGCGGGGGGTGTCCGTTAAGTGCGAGAGACTTAGCTAAAATCACATGAGTACTACGAGGGTCATTCAACAGCAACACTTTCTTTTCCTGGACCAGTTTCAGTTGAAAAAAAAAGTGGGATTTACTGTGGAATATTGTGGAATATTCCCGCTTCAGTTCCTGTTGGTTCACGATGTTGCAGCAGGTGGCTGCACTACTTGTACCTTTCCAACTGGCGTCAGTAGCGGGAGTTGTGTTCAAAGCAGAGAGCTGTCAATGAGTTTCCTTTGGCGGAAAACTAGAGCATTACAGATATTCGTAGGCAACTGTGAGGACATGACATTGAACAAAAGCATGAAAAGTCGATGGGTGAGGAGTCTGTCAACGCCGCAAAAAACTCGTTCTAATCCGTCCGACCTTCCGCGCGCCGGCCGGCCGCACACAGCTGCGACTCCGGCAATGCTGGAGCGTGCGGACTCTCTCATTCGAGGTGATGGACGGATCACAGGCAAACACCTCTCTGCAGGACTGGACGAGTCGGTTCCTCAAAGACAGGTACCCACTGGGCTCCTCACCGCCTAACGGAAGACCATAGAGAGCAGTGAAGGACCGTGTGTGCGGAGTCGCTTGCTCATTACGAGGCTGATCGAACCAATATTTTGTCTAACATGGTTACGGGCGTTCGACATGTTTTATCTCTTCTAACCGGAAGGAAGACGGCACTCCATGGAGTGGTGTCACTCCAACTTCCTCCGAGGAAAAATGTCAAAACCTCACTATCAGATCGTGGTGACGGTCTTCTGGGACTCTGATGTCAGTCCTTATGGTGCGATGAACAACTCGGAAGTCTGTTGTGATACCCTCAGGAAATTGAAGAAACGTCGTCAGCGTGTTGGTCGCTACAAAATGTCATCGAACTTCTCGTGCTCCATTACAGGTTCGTGCACTCTGGTGGAGCACATAAAAATTGAACTGTTCGTCCTCGTCCCCCATACAGGTCGGATCTCGTACCTTTCTACTTCCACCTGTTTGGCCCAATGTAGGTTTCACTCTTTCCGGAAGCAGTACTTCGATGATAGGTAGATAGCTGATGCAGTACTACGTTTACTCCAATGTCGGACCAGCAAAGTGGTACCATGCGAGCATACCGGTCCTCACAGTGAGGTGGAGTAAGACCGCAGCATTGAACGAAGATTATGTTCAAAAATAGTATTCAGTAGCCAAAGAGTGGGGAGTAATACGTCGTATTGGATTCTTGAATAAAACCAACCTGCGTTCGGAAAAAAAACTCTTGCATTACTTATTGATCGTCCCTTGTATAATCACGCTTCGATCGTCACTAAACTGTGTTGATGCCATAGAATGATATTCTCCCAAACTGGTTTCATAAATCATGAGATAATAAACAATAAGTCAATGGTATCTTAAACAGCTAAGTGTTGTCATTCTGAGAAGCAACAGAGCTGATGAAGCGTTGAGTGACGCTGTTGAGGGGTGTCCACCAACACTATCTGACATGAGCGGCAGTCTGTGGCTACTCTGTTCCCAGTACAGAGAGAGTTTCGAGAGTTGATTGATTATCGATAGCAACACACTTCCTTAGGGCAATCCAACCACATACTATGACATTCAGGTCTCTAGACGCACTTGGCCAATCTTTTACAGGGGCTTTATGCTGTGGGGGCTGTTCGCCAACAAAACACTCCTTTTGGGATCGAACAATGTCGAAGGGTGAAATCATCAAAGCGAGTAGCCTTGTTGACATGGAGTGGGGTAGCGTTCGGTGGGGAGTTGTGCGTGCTTATTTCAAAACAACATTTATTAATTGCGTAAATATTTCCACACAGTGACACGACGTAATATTAAACAATAATAAGAAATAAATAGTATACTGCCCAGTGCTACCACTTGTATAAACTGGGCACCAAACCATAACGGAATGAAAAGAAAACAGCTCTTTTGAAATTTTTTATTCAGCTCCTGTAACCCAAAAGGGGAGCATCAAGCACGAACAACAAAAAGAGAACAAAATAATAAGCCTTTGACCTAGACTATTACAATTTGGCGACCAGATCTGTATAGTACAACAAACGAATAAAATTACAATAGAATATACCTCTTCCACCCAGGTCAACCAAGGGCCATTTATAACCACTACAGGCAGCATGGCAACCAAGTTACCAATGCAATGAAAAGCAGCATCTACAAAGAAACGTAGTAACTTATAGCTATGTACAATATTGGATGCGTCCTCGGCATAATTTAAAAAAAGAAAAACAATTGATAGAACTTCCCCTTTTGTACAGTGGTAACACCCAGTCAACGAAGCCGGCCGAAGTGGCCGTGCGGTTAAAGGCGCTGCAGTCTGGAACCGCAAGACCGCTACGGTCGCAGGTTCGAATCCTGCCTCGGGCATGGATGTTTGTGATGTCCTTCGGTTAGTTAGGTTTAACTAGTTCTAAGTTCTAGGGGACTAATGACCTCAGCAGTTGAGTCCCATAGTGCCCAGAGCCATTTGAACCAACCAGTCAACGAATGTGACGAAACACAACAAAAGGCACAGTATTCTCCCACCTCTGCCACGGCCATAGAGTGCAATAATAGGACTGCAATGAACACTTAATACTGTAAGGACGAAATCTAGCCACTTCAATGAACACTGCACACGCTCTACATTACTCTGAATCTGACCACATGTCAACCGCCCTAGAATCACTGCAAGTCACTGAAGCACACTCCTTTATTTTATTTTTTTGAGTCGTCAGTCTTCTGGCTGGTTTGATGCCGCCCGCTAAGAATTTCTCTCCTGTGCTAACCTCTTCACGTCAGAGTATCATTTCCAACCTACATCGTCAATTATTTGGTGGATACATTCCAATTCTGACAAGAATAATGTACAGAAGAATGAAAAAGAAAATTGAGGACCCGTTAGATGACAATCAGTTCGGCTATCGGAAATGTAAAGGCACCAGAGAGGCAATTCTGACGTCGTGGCTGATAATAGACGGAAGACTAAAGAAAGGCCAAGACATCTTCATAGGATTTGTAGACCTGGAAAAAGCATTCAACAATGTAAAATGGTGCAAGATGTTCGAAATTCGCAGAAAACTAGGGGTAAGCTGGAGGGAGAGACTGGCAATGTACAATAAGTACAAGACCCAAAGGAGAATAGTACCAGTGGACGACCAAGAATGATGTACCCGGATTAAAAAGTCTGTGAGACAGGTATGCAGTCTTTCGCCCCTACTATCCAATCGGTACATCGAAGAACCAACGATGGAAGTAAACGAAAGTTTTACGAGGGGAACTAAAATTCAAGGTGAAAGGATAGCAATGATACCATTCGTTGATGACATTGCTATCCTGAGTGAAAGTGAAGAAGAATTACAAGATCTTCTGAATGGTATGAACAGTCTAATGTCTACGGAACATGGACTGAGAGTAAATCGAAGGAAGACTAAAAAAGCAACAGAAATAAGAATACCGAGAATCTTACCATCAGGATAGATGGTCACGATGTAGATGAAGTTAAGGAATTCTAGTTCCTAGGCAGCAAAATAACCAATCACGGACGGAGCAAGGTGGACATCAGTAGCAGACTAGTACTGATGAAAAGGGAGTTCCTGGCCAAGAGAAGTATCAAACATAGGCCTCAATTTGAGGATTAAATTTCTGAAAATGTACGTCTAGAGCACGACATGCGATAGTATGCTAGTGAATGAAGATTCGTGGGAAAACCGGAATAAGAGAGAACCGAAGCTTTTGAGTTGTGGTGCTACAGACGAATGTTGAAAATTAAGTGGACTGATAAGGTAAGGAATGAGGAGAGGAATATGTGGAAACCACTGACAGGGAGAACGTATGACAGGACATCTGTTAAGACATGAGTGAATGACTTCCTCGTAGCCCGCTAAGAAACAATTGAGAGCCACCCCAATTCACGTGGCCCCGGACCACATTCGCCTCGCTTTAGGAAATCTATCATTTAAGAGCGTCTATACAAGGGCGATGTACTTGAGGACAATATTATGGAAGAGGATGTAGATGAAGATGAAATGGGAGATATGATACTGCGTGAAGAGTTTGACAGAGCACTGAAAGACCTGAGTCGAAACAAGGCCCACGGAGTAGACAATATTCCATTGGAACTACTGACGGCCGTGGGAGAGCCAGTCCTGACAAAACTCTACCATCTGGTGAGCAAGATGTATGAAACAAGCGAAATACCCTCAGACTTCAAGAAGAATATAATAATTCTAATCCCAAAGAAAGCAGGTGTTGACAGATGTGAAAATTACCGAACTATCAGTTTAATAATTCACAGCTGCAAAATACTAACACGAATTCTTTACAGACGAATGGAAAAACTAGTAGAAGCCAACCTCGGGGAAGATCAGTTTGGATTCCGTAGAAACACTGGAACACGTGAGGCAATACTGCCCTTACGACTTAACTTAGAAGAAAGATTAAGGAAAGGCAAACCTACGTTTCTAGCATTTGTAGACTTAGAGAAAGCTTTTGACAATGTTGACTGGAATACTCTCTTTCAAATTCTAAAGGTGGCAGGGGAAAATACAGTGAGCGAAAGGCTATTTACAATTTGTACAGAAACCAGATGGCAGTTATAAGAGTCGAAGGACATGAAAGAGAAGCAGTGGTTGGGAAGGGAGTAAGACAGGGTTGTAGCCTCTTCCCGATGTTATTCAATCTGTATATTGAGCAAGCAGTAAAGGAAACAAAAGAAAAATTCGGAGTAGGTATTAAAATTCATGGAGAAGAAATAAAAACTTTGAGGTTCGCCGATGACATTGTAATTCTGTCAGAGACAGCAAAGGACTTGGAAGAGCAGTTGAATGGAATGGACACTGTCTTGAAAGGAGGGTGTAAGATGAACATCAACAAAAGCAAAACAAGGATAATGGAATGTAGTCTAATTAAGTCGGGTGATGCTGAGGGAATTAGATTAGGAAATGAGGCACTTAAAGTAGTAAAGGAATTTTGCTATTTGGGGAGCAAAATAACTGATGATGGTCGAAGTAGAGAGGATATAAACTGTAGGCTGGCAATGGCAAGGAAAGCGTTTCTGAAGAAGAGAAATTTGTTAACATCCAGTATTGATTTAAGTGTCAGGAAGTCATTTCTGAAAGTATTCGTCTGGAGTGTAGCCATGTATGGAAGTGAAACATGGACGATAAATAGTTTGGACAAGAAGAGAATAGAAGCTTTCGAAATGTGGTGCTACAGAAGAATGCTGAAGATGAGATGGGTAACATAACTAATGAGGAAGTATTGAATAGGATTGGGGAGAAGAGAAGTTTGTGGCACAACTTGACCAGAAGAAGGGATCGGTTGGTAGGACATGTTCTGAGGCATCAAGGGATCACCATTTTAGTATTAGAGGGCAGCGTGGAGGGTAAAAATCGTAGAGGGAGACCAAGGGATGAATACACTAAGCAGATTCAGAAGGATGTAGGTTGCAATAGGTACTGGGAGATGAAAAAGCTTGCACAGGATAGAGTAGCATGGAGAGCTGCCTCAAACCAGTCTCAGGACTGAAGACCACAACAACAACATCATTTAAGGCGTGACACCACTATCGAAGATCGATTACTAGCTCACATAATGAGCCGAAGCATTATGACCGCCTGTTTATTAGCGTATCGGCCCAACTTTGGAACGCGATGCAGCAGCGTGGCTTGGTTAAAACAAATCTTTGGAAAGTTTTCCTTCGTATGTAGCATCAGATGTCTACACACAGCTCACACAGTTCCAGTAAATTACTCGCTGGTTGCTTGCAGATGCGGGCTGGCATCCGACATGTCTCAGATGTGCCTCATCGAGTTAAGGTCAGGGTGAATCTAGTAGCGACGGTATCAAAGTGACTTCACTGTCAAGTGCTTCAAACCACTGTAGCTCACTTCTGGTCTCATGTGGCGACAACAGTAATCATTCTGAAACATAATACCGTTGTCATGGTAGACATCAACCATGACAGGATGGATGTGGTCCTCAATAATGTTCACCTGGTCGACAGCTGTCATATTGACTTCGATTACTACCATAGATCCCACGCAAGCCCTGATTAAAGTCCCCCTCCCCATCCCACTCGCAGCGTAGTACTATCACCACCGGCCATTAATCCATGGCGCAGTTATGTTTAGAGCATCTGTTTGCTTTGATGACAGCTTATCAGTGAGGATCTGGTATAACAAGATACGTGATTGATCCTACGAGGCCACACGACACGTTTAGACTGATCCACCGTGCAAACTCACTGTTCCCGTGTCCACTGCAGTTGTAATGGTTTCTGTCCTTGAATCGACATGGGGTACGTATGAGACGACAGCTGCAGATCCCCATGTTCAACAGTGTGAACTGAACAGCATACTCCGAAACACTTTTTCCTGCACCATAACTGTACTCTTGTCTTCAGATCTGCATCAAATCTGCTTTACAGAGGAGGCAAGCTTCCGACCTCCGAGGTCTGTCATGACGTGTGGACGACCAATGATACTTTTTGAGTGACCGTATAGATGATACAGCTTGAATATTTCCCTTAAACAGTGGTTAAGTCTTTATCCATTGGCTGCTGAACGAAGAGAAAAGTTGTTCGCACCTCCTGGCTTTCGTTTTCGTGGGGTGACAAAGGCCACAGTATGAAAACCTACAGGTGGAAAACTATTTATTGCATAACTTCCTTAAAAAATTATTTTCGAGTTGTGGATCGAAACATTACTTCGTATTCTGTTACCGGAAAAACAGGGACTAGTATCAGAAATACGTAAAAATAGGTTACAAAATTTATTTGGTTAACAAGACAAAAAAAAAAAAGGAAACCAGTATAATAAATTCTGTAAGTACTTTCACGGAACCTATGTACGGCGTGTTAGGAAAAATGTATTTCATATTTTGAGGGGTGGAACTATACGTAGACCCTCCCCCCCCCCCCCCCTCCCATGATCCATGGACCTTGTCGTTGGTGGGGGGCTTGCGTGCCTCAACGATACAGATAGCCAAACCGTAGGTGCAACCACAACGGAGGGGTATCTGTTGAGAGGCCAAACAAACGTGTGGTTCCTGAAGAGGGGTAACAGCCTTTTCAGTAGTTGCAGGGGCAACAGTCTGGATGATTGACTGATCTGGCCTTGTAACACTAACCAAAATGGCCTTGCTGTTGTGGTACTGCGAACGGCTGAAAGCAAGGGGAAACTACAGCCGTAATTTTTCCCGAGGGCATGCAGTTTTACTTTATGGTTAAATGATGATAACGTCCTCTTGGGTAAAATATTCCTGAGGTAAAATAGTCCCCCATTCGGATCTCCGGGCGGGGACTACTCAAGAGGACGTTGTTATCAGGAGAAAGAGAACTGGCGTTCTACGGATCAAAGCGTGGAATGTCAGATCCCTTAATCGGGCAGGTAGGTTAGAAAATTTAAAAAGGGAAATGGATAGCTTAAAGTAAGATATATTGGGAATTAGTGAAGTTCGGTGGCAGGAGGAACTAGACATTTGGTCAGGTGAATACAGAGTTATAAATACCAAATCAAATAGGGGTAATGCAGGACTAGGTTTAATAATGAATAAAAAAATAGGAGTGCGGGTGAGCTACTACAAACAGCGTAGTGAACGCATTATTGTGGCCAAGATACACACGAAGCACACGCCTACTTCAGGTGGTGAAGGGAAACGAAAATTTAATAGTCATGGGTGACTGGAATTCAAGAGTAGGAAAAGGGAGAGAAGGTAACATAGTAGGTGAATATGGATTGAGGCTAAGAAATGATAGAGGAAGCCGCCTGGTAGAATTTTGCGCAGAGCAGAACTTAATCATAGCTAACACAGGGATTAAGAAACATGAAAGAAGGTTGTATACATGGAAGAACCCTGGAGATACTAAAAGGTATCAGACAGATTATATAATGGCAAGACAGAGATTTACGAACCAGGTTTTAAATAGTAAGACATTTCCAGGGGCAGATGTGGACTCTGACCACAGTCTATTGGTTATGAACTGTAGATTAAAACTGAATTAACTGTAAAAAGGTGGGAATTTAAGGAGATGGGACCTGAATAACCTGAAAGAACCAGAGGTTGTACAGAGTTTCAGGGAGAGCATAAGGGAACAATTGACAGGAATGAGGGAAAGAAATACAGTAGAAGAAGAATGGGTAGCTTTGAGGGATGAAATAGTGAAGGCAGCAGAGGATCAAATAGGTAAAAAGACGAGGGCTAGTAGACATCCTTGGCTAACAGAAGAAATATTGAATTTAATTGATCAAAGGAGAAAATATAAAAATGTCCATTATAATTATCCGGGCTGTTATGCCGTGGTCGGTTGAAGAATTCTGTGTCAATTTCCAACGTTTCGTCTCCGACTGCAGTAGACATCTTCAAGGGGGTCAGTAGCTCGATGGAAGTTCCAACACAACCACTGGCTCGCTCTTGACCGAAATATAAACGTATAAAAATGCAGTAAATGAAGCACGCAAAAAGGAATACAAATGTCTCAAAAATGATATCGACAGGAAGTGTAAAATGGCTAAGCAGGGATGGCTACAGGGCAATTGTAAGGATGTAGAGGCTTATCTCACTAGGGGTAGGATAGATAGTGCCTACAGAAAAATTAAAGACACCTTTGGAGAAAGCAGAACCACTTATATAGATATCAAGAGCTTTGTTGGATACCCAGTTCTAAGCAAAGAATGGAAAGCAGAAAGGTGGAAGGAGTATACAGAAGGTCTATACAAGGGCGATGTAATTGAGGACAATATTATGGAAATGGAAGAGGACGTAGATGAAGATGAAATGGGAGATATGATACTGCATGAAGAGTTTGACAGATCACTGAAAGACCTCAGTCGAAACAAGACCCCCGGAGTAGACCACATTCCGTTAGAACTACTGACAGCCTTGGGAGAGTCAGTCCTGACAGAACTCTACCAACTGGTGAGCAAGATGTGTGAGACAGGCGAAATACCCTCAGACTTCAAGAAGAATATAATAATTCCAATCCCAAAGAAAGCAGGTGTTGGCAGATGTGAAAATTACCGAACTATTAGTTTAAAAAGTCACAGCTGCAAAATTGTTTACAGACGAATGAAAAAGCTGATAGAAGCCGACCTCAGGGAAGATCAGTTTGGATTCCGTAGAAATGTTGGAACACGTGAGGCAATAATGACCCTACGACTTATCTTAGAAGAAAGATTAAGGAAAGGCAAACCAACGTTTCTAGCATTTGTAGACTTAGAGAAAGCTTTTGACAATGTTGCTTGGAATACTCTCTTTAAAATTCTGAAGGGTGCAGGGGTAGAATACAGGGAGTGAAAGGATATTGATAATTTGTACAGAAACCAGATGGCACTTATAAGAGTCGAGGGGTATGAAAGGGAAGCAGTGGTTGGGAAGGGAGTGAGACAGGGTTGTAGCCTATCCCCGATGTTATTCAATCTGTATATTGAGCAAGCAATAAAGGAAACAAAAGAAAAGTTTGGTGTAGGTATTAAAATATATGGAGCAGAAATAAAAACTTTGAGGTTCGCCGATGACATTGTAGTTCTGTCAGAGACAGCAAAGGACTTGGAGGAGCAGTTGAAGGGTTGGACAGTGTCTTGAAAGGAGGGTGTAAGATGAACATCAACAAAAGCAAAACGAGGATAATGGAATGTAGTCTAATTAAGACGGGTGATCCTGAGGGAATTAGATTAGGAAATGAGACATTTAAAGTAGTAAAGGAGTTCTGCTATTTCGGGAGCAAAATATCTGAAGTAGAGAGGATATAAAATGTAGACTGGCAATGGTAAGGAAACCGTTTCTGAAGAAGAAAAATTTGTTAACATCGAGTATAGATTTAAGGGTCAGTAAGTCGTTTCTGAAAGTATTTCTATGGAGTGTAGCCATGTATGGAAGTGAAACATGGACGATAAATAGTTTACACAAGAAGAGAATAGAAGTTTTCAAAATGTGGTGCTACAGAAGAATGCAGAAGATTAGATTGGTAGATCACATAAGTAATGAGGAGGTATTGAACAGAATTGGGGAGAAGAGGAGCTTGTGGCACAACTTGACTAGAAGAAGGGATCGGTTGGTAGGACATGTTCTGAGACATCAAGGGATCATCAATTTAGTATTGGACGGCAGAGTGGAGGGTAAAATTCGCAGAGGGAGACCAGGGGATGAATACACCAAGCAGATTCAGAAGGATTTAGGTTGCAGTAGGTACTGGGAGATGAAAAAGCTTGCAAAGGATAGAGTAGCATGAAGAGCTGCATCAAACCAGTCTCTGGACTGAAGACCACAACAACAACAACAACAACAACAACAACAGTACACGTAGACTAAAATCAAACAAAATGTCCAGTAAATACAGGGTCTAGTACGCATACATCAAGGAATATAAGCTCTCGTTCATCTTTGCTGTATTTGGTGAATTTCATAAGTTCATGGGGCTTATGACCTCCTCGTTATACCTCTTTAATCACTCATTTAAACCTTGCACTCTTATTACTACTTCTCAATGCGTTAAGTTGAAGATCTGTTACTTATTTATTTACTTATTTCGTATGGCTTTAATTACGGCATCAGATTACATCAATATTACAGCATCAGATTACATCTGGTACATTGTGAGATAAAAGATATATGTATACTACGGACTGATTCTAAAATAAAATACGGATTACGACAAGTCCATATATTATCAAGACATAGAGAATAAAGTAATAAGTGATGTATAATACCATAAGGTTACCATGCAGTTGGTATTTGTACTGCTCAAGCATGGATGTCCATTCCTTTCAGCCATGTGGTAGCTTTTCCCTTAAGCAAATGAAGGTCCTAGTATGTGCCTTGGAATTTCCTTAAACGGCACTCAGTGGCGATGTGCTGTGGTGTCTGCTTGTTGTGTCCACAGTCCCAGTCAGCTCTATCAACAACACCCAGTTTATGCCTCTAGTAGTGACAATTTCTATGCCCTGTTAGGAACTGGTTGAGTGATGTTCAGGATCTCCTTGGTAGCCCAAATGCGACAGGGCATTGGTTCGGAACTTTGATTGGATTATTTGAGTTTGGGTTGGAGGAAGACCATTCTCGACACCAAGCATCATCATTTTTCAAATTGTCTCTTACTAAACCCTCTCCCACCTTCCAGGATGGTTCACGAGACCTTAGTCGAGATTGGGAAATGAGGTCTTGATGTATAGGACTTAGACGGTTGTCCAGGCATTTTTGCCACTGATTTTCAGTGCTAGCTGTTTTCGTAAGCGTGGAGCGTAGATGTTGGAGAGAACACCCACTGGATGTTTGAGAGAACACCGACTGGTTTGGTGTTGATTTGATGGTTGCCAATATCAGCCTCATAGTATTATTGAGTTGAGTATCTACTGCCCTAGTATTGGCGCTATTTAACCACGTGGAGCTGCAGTATTCTGCTGCTGAATAGACAAGAGGAAGGGCCGATGTTCTGAGGATTATCGTATTCGTTCCCCAGCCATTTCCTATCAGTTTTTGTATTAAGTTACTTCTAGATTTTATTTTGCAGGCTGTCTTCTCCAGGAGGGCTCTGAAGGTAAGACTGCGGTCAAGCATTACTTCCAGGTATTTTGGTTCAGGGTTGTACCTCAATATTTGGTTGCTGGAAGCGATTCTGTGTCATAGTGCGCCTGCTGGTTGCTTAGGTGAAAGCAGGCTCTTTCTGTCTTCACGGCGTTTAGTTCAAGTCGCCACAATTGGAAATAATCATCCATCTTTTTCAGGTTGTTTTCAAGAGTAATATCTGATGATGCAAAGTACTCTAGCCTCCACGTCGTGCATCCCAGCCAACTCGACTTGTCACGGCTACATAGGCTACAATACAGGCTGCTGAACTTAAACGGGATCTCCCAGCTTTCTAGAAATACACCATAATGAATACTATAGGAAACGCTAATTCAAACGGCTCTGAACAGAACCATCCGACGAAAGATATTGGAGATGTCTGGAAAATATTAAAATTGAACATAGAAGGTGCAAGTAGATCAAAAGCAGATTACCTACTAAAGATCATGACTGATCACTCTGTTGATGTATGACTGATCACTCTGTGGATGTAGTTTTACTTCAGGCAACACACTATGCTGATGAGACACAACTAAGAAACACATGCAAACTACTTGTTTTATTCCTATCTGCTGCCACATACCATACGACATATGGCACTACCACGTATGTCAGGAAAGACATCGAGACAGTGAATAACATGGTATCCATTACATAAGGAGGCATGTATGTTACACGCATTAAAATTGCTAATATGGAAATTATAAACCTCCAGCCCAAGCTTGGAATGACAATACAATCCGAGATATCTGACACCCTGAAGTCATCGTGGGAGCCTGAAACTGTCACAGCACTCAGTGGAGATACAACTGCACCAACCAAGACGGCGAAGAAGTATCCAAATGGGCAGAGACACAGAATACCTGTTACTTATCAGACTAAACCGTCGAACCTTAACTTGGTCCACAGTCATTAGCCAACTCCACTTATTGTGAAACTTGGCTACATGTTCATTGCTGGATGTGATAGTTGTTGCTGTAGCTCTCAACTTACTTTAAATTTTGGGCAACTGTATACGTATTACAGGTTATTGTAAACATTTCTGCTGGTTTGTACCAGTTTGGAGTACATTTCAATAACATTTACTGCCAACTTATTTGGAATTTTGAGCAATTCTATATTAATTAAAAGTCAATTTCAATGTTTGGTTGGATTGTACTGGTTGGGATTTATATTTAAATTTTATACCTTCCCTGTTTGTCTGTTTTGAGGGATTGTGTATTTTATTGCTAAACTGATTTTTTTATTAAGGTCTATACATTGCTAAGCGGCCTGCCAACAGCTGAAATCCGTGGTGTGACTTGTGATCTTTCCTGTGTTTGGATGAATGTTATCCAATTGTGTAATGGTCACATAAGCTTGGAAATTGTTAGTACATTTAATGGCTACGGTTGTAATTCATTTAGTTGATAAAATTTTTTGCTGAACCTGCTTGTAGCCACCCCAGTTGGTGTTTTTTTTTGGTTTTGGGAACTGTATAATTCTGGTGTCAAGCTCTGCTCTTAATTGTATAATTGTTAAAGCTTATTAAAAAAACAACAAGTTTACTGTTACCAGACACTGTTTATCTCCATGACACGTTTCAAAGCTTTAAGCCTCCACCATCAAGTGGATTCACATTTGTTAGTGTGACATTTGTGTGTGTTGTGTTACAATTTTTTTGGCACTGTCTAGTGGAGAAACAAAATACTATTTCAGAACGTAATTTAAGGTTTTCTTTAACAAACAATTAAACGTGTATCTAACGGTAAACATAAAAGAGGTAAAATAAATTGCTCCAGTGGTCACAGTGGGGCCAATTTTAGGAGAAGTGATCCATTAAGCATGATATGAAGCGAAATTATTGCAATTGTGAGAAGTATTCACCAATTTTAAGGATGTTTCGTTCCCGAGTCAGAGAAAGGTACCTAGCAAACCTGTCCTCACGTGATGCTCGTGGTGTTCGGAATTTTTGTTTTTCGAGTGTGTCTACGATTGGTATAATCCAAGGAAATGGACAGAATCTCCCTGAAGAATAAACATAAGAATTAAATATGCGTATTAAGAATGAGAAACAAGATGAGAGACTTAAAAAGGTAGTAACCCCTGAAAATACCATACGCAAATTAATATAACGTCCTTGTTTTCCGTAACTAGAAAACAAACATTAGTGTACTAATCTTCTACGGACATGAGTGGATAGATGAGAAAAATAAAATAAAAAAAAATGATCGTGTATTGAACAAGCGATGCTAAAGGGAAAGACCATGACGTTAGCCACTGTGCCACCATTTGCGATGAGCTTATTGACCGCTAGAAGGCTTCTAAATTCCATCGAGAACTTTGACGGTCGTTTTCTCAGAAACGGTCGAGTATCTAAGGATAAGCCAAAACATTCGTTCATTCGTTTTGCCTCCTCTTCCACCGAGTGAAATTTTTGGGAAATTGGCATATGGCACCTGCTGTGTTCTCCTCTTGACATAAATACACGCATGAGGCAAAAAAATTACAATTGTTGTTCTTTCTAGTGATGAATTAATAACTGCGTTTAATGCAGGCTCTTTTAGTGACCCTTTAAAAATATTATAAAAGAACTTTTAAGTGACAATTTTAAACATAAATTGTTCCGTACGACTGTTTTGCACAGGCTGGATGTGGTATAAATGTCAAGTATGTTTTTCTCGTTGCAACCAGTTGCCTAAATCGATTCTTGCGGATGCAATATACCACTGACAATGATAGCTGGGACTTCTGGTAAAAATGAACAAGATCAATATAGTTAGTTTATTAAGAAAATATAGTAGGGTTCCAAGCCGCGTCAAGTTTTAGCTTTCGGCAGAGAACTTCTCTGCTATTATTAAGTGCTTCACTCGACAATGACAGAGAAGATCTCTGCCGAAAGCTCGTGGGCAGTTAACCACTTGACGCGAATTATTAATCGATATCGCGTCGAGAGCATGGATTTGTACATACTTAATTTACAACTGCTTACACAAGAGTTGTTACTACACTACTCATTTTATAGGGAACGATTATGTACTATAAGGACGAAGGATTAGGTTTTAACGTCCTGTGACAGACGGTTTTTGTGCCGTTAAGTATTACTCGCTTTCCCCTGCAGCGTATAGTTTTTTTCTGAGGATTTTTAACGTTTGGATATACTTTTTTGTAATCAAACACCCTTTATGTTCCTGCAAGGCCTCCGTATGTATCATAAACTTGTGTCCTACTTGCATTAACAAGCCCAACGTCAGAACTGTCTGTCCCGTGATTTTACATTTCAAACTCACAGTCATACGACAAAAATTTAATTTAATTTTTCATTCTTCTGTATATGATTCTGGTTAACTGCTTACATACATGAATTTTCGCGTCTTGAATTTATCTGGCATTGCTCTCTTCCGGATGGCATTGCTCTCTTCCGGATAGTGTGGACGGCATTCTTCCGGAATTCTGTTGACATTTCTACATTTCATAGAATCGACATAATCGAATAATAGTTTGCTTTGCTATAATACTTATGATTTTAAATATTCCGAAATCCGAAGTAATTTTCTTCACCTCTTCTGCACTGCTTCCAAATCTCCACATCATCCACTGTCTAATTCTTCTACTATCGACAACTATTCCTTTTTAAATAATGGTAACAGACATTTTGTGAACAAAGCCTTCTAAATTGCTCATCATGTTTCTCTGTTTCTAACGTCGTTCCTGCCACTTACGTGCTAGGTAGGTATGTCAAATCCTGTTTCAGGTATTGCCTGGCTCTGTTCAGAAGAAATGAGTCCATCTCACCCAAAGATGTAGCTTTGTCTTACCCTAGCGCCTTCACACCCTGGCCACTTGCACAACACATTCGTCATGCGGGTCCCGGACCGAGAAGGGGCAAACCTGTCTGCCGTCAAGCACAAACCAGGAGGTGTCTGATACGCCGCTATTGGTCGCGTACACGAACTAGTTTATTGCGCATAGACACGTGACTGTAAGTAGTGCGAGAAGTATTCTGCTGCGAGAAGCCCATTAAGGCCGTGCAGAAAGCAGTCTTCGCCCAATAAGCCACTGCGCCAGGCACCAAGATCCACAGGTCTTCCACAATCAGGGGCTTATTACGATGCATACAGGAAGCGGCATCGCAGTCCATCGGTATCTACACCACCAAGGCGTCGTCCCAGGGGAACCGCAATGCCCTGGATCATTACCAGTCGACGTGTGGCCGGCGACGCCGTATCAACCTATTGGATTAGTACTGGTTATTAAATTTGGCTACATGGAACTCTAAAGCCTCTGAACCATTTTGGGCCTTGGCTATCAGTGATTGACATCTTACTCCAGTCTTCCTCAGTTACGTGTAATATTATGGTATATTGATTGTCAGCACACCGTAATACCAGTGACTGCTGTTTAACTCCAGAAACAATGATTGACCTACTTGCATTCTCAATTACACTGATAGCCGTCTGCCTAATTTAACTTTCTGTAAGTACCTTCCACTGACGGCCTTCCACAAGAACTAATTAATTGATGTAATTGTTGTTGTTCTTACTAGAACTGGTTCAAAATGGTTCAAATAGCTCTGAGCACTATGGGACTTAACATCTGTGGTCATCAGTCACCTAGAACCTAACTAACCTAAGGACATCACACACATCCATGCCCGACGCAGGATTCAAACCTGCGACCGTAACGGTCACGCGGTTCCAGACTGAAGCGCCTAGAACCGCACGGCCTCACTGACCGGCTATTAGAACTGGCTTTCTACCAAGAGCTATTTTGCTGTCTGGTCATTTACCAATAAATTGTTTGTTCTTGTTGTGATTTGGCCTTCAGCCCAAGTATTGCTTATTAATTAGGTTTTCAATCCCACGTCCCCAAAACTGGAAAGTAATCTCTGTTTATGTTCAGAAAACAAACTTTGTATCTTTAATGTCTTGAAGATCGTTCTTGTCCGCTTACTGCGAATGTAACAGAGCGCTTGGGTTTCTAAGTCACCAGCGTTTGCTTGTATTCCGATAAATGACAGAAATTTAGGAATAATGGAAACAACGATATAAATCTTGCTTTTGCTTCAAACTCAGACTGTCTTCAAAACTGTTTTCTTAACTCCATGAGGTTTGTTCCTGATAACTTACTCGCAAGGAATAGATGCATTTCAAATCACCATGGCAGCGTCAAACATTTGATAGTTAACGTTTAACATTTTATTGCAACGTAAGAGCCTGTTCTCTCTTTTGGAAACCACACCTCATTAGTGACAGCGGCCCCAAATATTTGTCACTCATTGATGACTCCGAGATGTAAAAATGTGAGTGATAATGCTCTTCATTATCTGGTTCGGCGCACTAATACACATGAAATACTTACGTTAAGTCAATGAAAATTCATTAAAAGGTAAAAAGCGATTGCATATAAGTCCCAAGTAAACTACATATGACACACAACTTCGTGGCTCGTATTTACATCTGCGCCTACACGTACACCAACAGTCTGCAAACCACAGTGATATGCATATCAGATGGTACTTCCTACTGTAGCAGTTATCAGACCTTCTTCCTGTTCCTTTCAAGAATGTGGCGTGGAAGGGATGACTGCGTAAACAACTCTGTGTGCCCTGCGACTACTCTGATCCTCGCGATCCCTACGTGAATATTGCTTAGGACGCTACACATTATATTCCTATCACAAAATTGGTTCTAGAAATTTAGTAAACAGGCCTCGGCGGGACGGTTTGTATCTACCTTCAACATCATGCAAATGCATTTTTTCAGTGCCTCCGTAACCTTCTGGGATGGGCCAAACAAATCTGTGAACAGTCGCACTGTTCTTCTGTCAAACATTTTTGTATACGAACCTACACAATCGAAGAATTTTCTAGGTTGGAATTCACGAGTGTTTTGTGAGAAATGCCGTTTGTACTGACTGCATTTTTCTTTTTACCTGCCCAATGAAAGGAAATTAGCCAATCGTTATACCAACGACTGAATTTTAAGTACGTGTCTTTCCATTTCGTGTCCCTCCAAATCGTTAGACCCAGATTAATGTATGAGTTGACCGAGTCCACAATGACTCACAGACAGTTTTATAGTCACGTGATACTACGGTTTTTCGTTTTGCAAAGTGCACTGTTTTACATTTCTGAACGTTTAAGGGTTTGAAATCATATCAAGATCCAATTGAAAAGTTGTACAGCTTTCCAGGAAATACTTCAGTCTAATAGCTGTATCATCCACGAAAATTAGAGGATACTGATAATATTAACTGCAAGGTTGTAAAATTTGATATAGACATATGAAATTCCTTATCGTTAACAGAAAACAATATGTACCGTACACCAATGCTACTACTCAGTTTCCTGAAATACAAAAAGTATTTCATTTTCTATTTGATGTTTCAAATTTTTGTACTTAGTTTTCATTTATTGTGAATATTCATACATTCTTGCGATAATGAAAAATAAAAATTATTCATTTTAATGAAAACTTCAGTGTTTGTCAACTAGCACTGTCGTTTGTTAACAAATAACGATTTAAATGAATGTATAAAGAACCTGCTCTGTGTGAACGCGGATCAGCCACGAGTATTTTGTTCTTGGGTCCTGTTTACAGCTAATTAGCTTTGTATTACTCTACGCTGCTATGAGTGATGACCCACATCGCACAAGGTAATATGATTATGCCCTGCTCGGGTGTAACGCGTTGTTTTTCAGCCACTAAAGAGCAATGTGCCGCCAGCCACTAAAGAGCATTGTGCAGCCTAGTGCCGTCTTTTAGTATTAGTCACAATGTAAGGTTGCAGCACCACTGCGCCACAGTGGATTGGAAATAACATTATACTTCCGCAGTTTCTCACTGACAGATTTACATAATGTATACGTGACGCTGAAACTTAAGAGTATTGAGAGATACTAGGCAGGTCACAATCAAAATTTTATTTCTGTTCACAGATTGGGATAACAGCTGTGAACTAAAGGTTCAGCCAACAGTGGAAAAAGGCTACAGTTGCTTGCGGCGACCAGAATTACACTCGAATCAGCAGGATCAAGTCCTCGTTCCACTCGTGGTCACCTATCCTTCCCGCTACGAAAAGGTGTTCCTTACAAGGACTTGGCTCTCAAACCTGAGCAAGCTGCAGCATTTGCTACTTGTGTACCCCTCCTTAGATGTGTAGTCGGCATGCCCATGTACGCAACGGATTGCAGGTCAAGACAAAGCCGTTAGAGTCACTAATGAGCCCTACATAGCTGAAAAAGTGACAGCAGCCGTAGCGCATGTAAATAAATTGTTGTTTTTGTTGTGGTCTTCAGTCCAGAGACTGGTTTGATGCAGCTCTCCATGCTACTGTACCCTGTGCTAGCTTCTTCATCTCCCAGTACTTACTGCAACCAACATCCTTCTGAATCTGCTTAGTGTATTCATCCCTTGGTCTCCCTCTACGATTTTTACCCTCCACGCTGCCCCCAATGCTAAATTTGTGATCCCCTGATGCCCCAGAACATGTCCTACCAACCGGTCACTTCTCCTTGTCAACTTGTGCTACAAACTCCTCTTCTCCCCAATTCTATTCAATACCTCCTCATTAGTCATGTGATCTACCCATCTAATCTTCAACATTATTCCGTAGCCCCAAATTTCGAAAGCTTCTGTTCTCTTCTTGTCCAAACTATTTATCGTCCATGTTTCACTTCCATACATGGCTACACTCCATACAAATACTTTCAGAAACGACTTCCTAACACTTAAATCTATACTCGATGTTAACAAATTTCTCTACTTCAGAAACGCTTTCCTTGCCATTGCCAGTCTACATTTTATACCCTCCCCAAATAGCAAGTGTCTCATTTCCTAATCTGATTCCCTCAGCATCACCCGACTTCATTCGACTATATTCCGTTATCCTCGTTTTGCTTTGGTTGATGTTCATCTTATATCCTCCTTTCAAGACACTGTCCATTCCGTTGAACTGCTCTTCCAAGTTCTTTACTGTCTCTGAGTACATAAATTACTATTTTCTACTTCTAATGAATTTTTGGGTGATCCCGTACATTCAGCTATAGTAAATAAATTACTATAGCTGAATTAGCTTAATGTACAGGGTAACCCAAATATTCATTAAAAAAAGAAAATATAGTTATTTAAGCGCTAATGTAGGTAGAGATGTAAAGGTTGACATACAGGCCTGAAATGACGTAAGGTTTTATTGAAAAAAAAAAAACAAAGAAAAAAGTAGGCAAAAGACTTTCCAACAGATGGCACTGGACTGAAACGTAAAGTAGGTTGTGTTTAGGGAGGGAGTCAGGTTATTCCCAGTTTGGTTGTCAAACAACTGCTGGAAGGTACAAATTTTATGCAAAAAAAAAATGGTTCAAATGGCGCTGAGTACTATGGGACTTAACATCTGCGGTCATCAGTCCCCTAGAACTTAGAACTGCTTAAACCTAACTAACCTAAGGACATCACACACATCCATGCCCGAGGCAGGATTCGAACCTGCGACCGTAGCGGTCGCACTGGTCCAGTCTGAAGCGCCTAGAGCCGCTCGGCCACTCCGGCCGGCTATATTTTATGCAGGATGGCGCTTCACTCCACATTGCTAGACGTGTAAAAGATATCGTGCTCACATTGTTTGATGAGGATCGCGTACTGAGCCACCAAATTCGGCAGGCTTGGTGCCTCCGGTCCCTACACGTCAATCAGTGTAATAATTGGTTTTGGGGTACCTGAGGTCGCAGATCTGCCGGGATTGTCATACCTCAATGTTGTCGTTGTTTTTGTGGTCTTCGGTCCGAAAACTGGTTTGATACAGCTCTTCAGGCTACTCTATCTTGTGTGAGGCACTTCATCTCCGAATAACTATTGCAATCTACATCATTCTGAATCTGCTTACTGTATTCATTTCATGGTCTACCTCTACGATTATTACACCATGAGTTTCCCTCCAATATCAATTTGATGATCCGTTGAAGTCGCGAAATGTGTCCTGTCAACCAGCCCATTCTTTAGGTCAGGTTGAGCCACAAATTTCTTGTCTCTCCAATTTTATTCAGTTTCTACTCATTAGTTATGTGATCGCCTCGTCTGATCTTCAACATTCTTCTGTAGCACCACATTTCGAAAGCTTCTATTCTCTTTTTGTCTGAACTGTTTATCATCCTTGTTTCATTTCCATACATTTCTACATTCAAAATACCTTCAGAAAAGACTTCCTACCACATAAATCTATAGATGGTGTTAATAAATTTCTTTTCATCACAAATGTGTTTCGTGCCATTGCCAGTTTACATTTTATACACTCTGTACTTCAGCCATCATCAGTTATTTTGCTGTCCAAATAGCAAAACTCAAACCCTCCTACTGCTTGAAGTGTCTCGTTTTCTAATCTGATCCCCTTAGCTACGTGTAATTTAATTCGACAACATTCCACTACCGTTGTTTTGCTTTTGCTGATGTTCGTCATATATCCTCCATTCAAGACACTGTCCATTCCGTTCAGCTGCTCTTCAAAATCCTTTGTCTATGTCTGACAGGATTACAATGTCATAGACAAACCTCAAGTTGTTATTTCTTCTCGCTGAACTTTTGTTCCTACTTCAAATTTTTCATCCTTTTCTTTTACTGCATGCTCAGTGTACAGATTGAATATCACCCGGGCAGACTACAACCCTGGCTCAACCATTTCTCAACCACTGCCTCCCTCTCATGCCCCTCGACCCATATAACGGCTGTCTGGTTTTGTACAAGTTGTAAATAGCCTGTATTGTACCTCAGTTACCATCAGAATTTCAAGGAGAGTATTCCAGTGAACATTGTCTAAAGCTTTCTCCGAGTCTAAAAATGCTATAAATGTAGGTGTAACTCTCCTTAACCTATCTTCTAAGATAAGTCGTGTGTTACTATACTTCTCCGTAATCCAAACTGATCTTCCCCGAGGTCAGCTTTTAGGAGTTTTTCCATTCTTATGTAAAAAAAAATCATGTTAGTGTTTTCAACTATGACTTATTAAACTGATAGTTCGATAATTTTCACACCGGTCAGAAACTGAAATTAGGTACAGTGGAGATAACATCCGACGGCATTGGCTCATCATGCCTAGTAATACGCCGTGCAGTGCTATTCCCAAAACTGTTCCTCGACCATTGGTGTTTCTGATGAATGTCGGCCGACGTGTTGAGCATTTTTTATAAACAACATCGTCTTGGTTAATGGGCAACTGTTATTCTACATTCTGTTAACCGTATGCTTCTCTACCTGTCTATCCGACTGGTAAAATTCTTTTCCTCGGGAACATGTAGATGCATCAAGTTGAAATTTGTCACACACTAAAGTCTTCGGTCCCTTGGCATTGTAAAACACTTAGGCATCGAAATCGATAAAATTAAAACATACGGTTTCCTATGTCACACATTTAGTTGAAATTTGATGAAAACTCACTCATCAAATTACACTATGTGATCAAAAGTATACGGACACCCCCAAAAATATACAGTTTACATATTATGAGCATTGTGCTGCCACCTACTGCCAGGTACTTCATATAAGCGACCTCAGTAGTCGTTAGACATAGTGAAAGAGCTGAATGGGACACTCCGTGGGACTCAGGGACTTCGAATGTGATCAGGTGATAGGGAGTTACTTGTGTCATACGTTTGCACGCGAGATTTCCACTCTCCTAAACATCCGTAGGGCCACTGTTTCCGATGCAATAGTGAAGTGGAAACGTGGAGGGACACGTACAGCACAAAAGCGTACAAGCCGACCTCATCTGTTGACTGACAGAGAACGCCGACAGTTGAAGAGGGTCGTAGTGTGTAATAGGCAGTCATCTATCCACATCATCGTACAGGAATTAGAAACTGCATCAGCATCCACTGCAAGACGGCGAATATCAACACACAGTAACCCGAGTTCCATACATTGCCATATGTTTCAAACAGGTAAACATGTCAAGTATTGTGTCTACGAACTACGATTTGCGGGCAGCAACTGTTTTCTGTTATCGTTTGAAGAAAACTGCTGCATAATCGCATCGAATGCTTGTCGAAGATTTCTACGAAGATGCTCTTCGGAAAATACATTGTTTCGCGTGGTGCAAAAAATTCTAAAGTGGTGATTTTAACGTGAGAAACGACGAGCGCGGGGACCGCCGAAAATTTCGAGACAACGAATTGCAGGCCTTACTGGATGAAGATGGTACTCAAACTCAACAGGAACTTGCAGAACAATTTAAGCCATTTCTCTTCGGTTGAAAGCTGTGGGAAAGGTGCAGAAAGTGGGAAAAGATGTTCCACGTGAACGCAATGGAAGACAGCAAGCAATTCAAAAGACCATTTGTGAAATTCTGCTCACCAGATAAAAAGGAAAGTCGTTTCTCCATTGAATAGTGACGGGCAACGAAAAATGGGTAAATTATGAGAATCCTAAGCGCCGAGCCGGCCGCGGTGGTCTAGCGGTTCTAGGTGCGCAGTCCGGAACCGCGCGACTGCTACGGTCGCAGGTTCGAATCCTGCCTCGGGCATGGATGTGTGTGATGTCCTTAGGTTAGTTAGGTTTAAGTAGTTCTAAGTTCTAGGGGACTGATGACCACAGTAGTTAAGTCCCATAGTGCTCAGAGCCATTTGAACCATTTTGAACCTAAGCGCCGAGAATCAAGGGTGAATCTAGGCAAACCATTGACATCCACTGCAAGCCCAAGTCGCTTTGGAAAGAAGGCAGTGCTCTGTGTTTGTTAGGACCAGATGGGCGTCATCTGCTAAAACCTGGTGAAACAGTCACCATTGATCGCTACCAAAATGAAATGATAGATTTAAATCGAGCATTACGTGGAAAACGACCAGAATATGAAAAAAAGGCAACACAAAGTCATATTCATAGAATGTAGGCTTTCACGGCTGATGTTGTCTTCAGTTGAAACTTCCGGGCTGAGACGCCATGGTCGATGTATAAAATTTCCACCTAACGTTTCGCCACCATCTGCGGGAGTCATCTTCTGAGGTCGTCCGGCTACTGCAGTATCATCCGCAGCTATCATCCACATGTCGTTGCACTTTTGATCTGCTTTCCTCAGCGACTTGTTACCAGATAACGTTATTAATTGCGTTTTCCAGTCTACAAAGGCAATGTAAGTCGGTTTAATGTTCTACATTTGCTTTTAGACAGGAAGCCTTAGCGCTACAATCGCCTCGCTTGTTCCTAATCCCCTTCTGAATGCAAATTGGTCTTCGCTCAGCATATCCTGCACCTTCTCTAAAATTCTCATCAGCATTATCTTTTTGATACTTTTTGATTTGTTTGATATTAAAGTTTAGGTACTGTTCATCTAGCAGCTGCCGTTTGCTCTGGTATGGTAATCATGATGCATTTCTGGAATTCGGTTGGTATCTCTCCTGTCTCTCAATTTTTTTTCAACAAAGGTATAAATCAGCTGTCAGCTGCATAAAAATTGTGTAAGATTCAATGTACTGGTTTGAACAGTGTAACTTGCCGTCTTCAGAAGTTTGAAATAAGCTCGAATCACAGGTAAGTCGACGTGA
Source organism: Schistocerca piceifrons (assembly GCF_021461385.2). NCBI lineage: Eukaryota > Metazoa > Arthropoda > Insecta > Orthoptera > Acrididae > Schistocerca > Schistocerca piceifrons. Next base: position 433,905,248 of record NC_060138.1, read on the forward strand.
AATAAGGATCGGACGAAGGCGTTCATAATTACAGAAAAAAATGGCTCTGAGCACTATGGGACTCAACTGCTGTGGTCATCAGTCCCCTAGAACTTAGAACTACTTAAACCGAACTAACTTAAGGAGATCACACACATCCATGCCCGAGGCAGGACTCGAACCTGCGACCGTAGCAGCAGCGCGGCTCCGGGCTGGAGCGCGTAGAACCGCACGGTCACCGCGGCCGGCTAATTACAGAAGCAACAAATTGAGTCACATCGTAAAAGGATACATTATGTAAGCGGTGGGTACGGAGCAACAGACTGAGAAACCACAAGTCATACATAATATATGTGACGGATATCAACCAATATTCTGATACTGTTGATTTTTATGATTGTTGAAAAGAGCTGTTGAGCTGCTGAGCTACAATTATGAACGAAGTCATATGTGTCCAGCTTTGTAGACGGACTTAACCACTTTCAGTAGCATAATTTTCATGCAGTAACCAGCATGTCTGGTTACTTTTGCAGGAATTCCATAAATTTTCATGAATACTATAAATGCGCGAAGCTTGGCTCCTCCTTATATGAGCTTTCTCCAATACTTCATGCAGGAATCGTCTCCTTTGCATCTTTTTCAGTTTCCCCTTCTCCTCCTGTATCACAAGCAGATAAAGGCGTCTCTTCAAACAATTCCACTATTTATTCTCTCCACAAAAAGATCAACAAAGCAGTCCAGACTCTTAGTCACGAATACACAACCGAAAGCAGTTTAATTAGTCGTTGCAGCGCAAATAGATGCCCATATGAGGTAGTGTGCTACGGGTGTCAAAACAACTCCCTGAAATAGTCTGCACTGACGTTCGGTGTGTCGAAACTTTCGGCCAAGCCCTAGACACAGAGAATTTTCCATCCTCAGGCTAGCAGTATTGCTCGAGTGCACAAAATACAACGTTGCTTTACGAGCAGCTGCCGTGCGGGAGGCGCGTATTTTCCGGCCAGAGGACGTATTTTTACGCCCGGCCTGAGCCGTTCGTCAGGGTTCCTTCGGCGGCGGCGGCGGCGGCCATGCAGCAGGTGTTGGGCCCTCCGGCAGGCGGCGCGGCGCTCGTGCGTGAGTGGAAGCGCGCCGGGCGCCGGCGCTCGACTTATTGCGTTCAGCTTCGCACGCAATACCCTGAGGGAGGCGAGGCCGGCTGTGTATCGAGATGCTCCGCGGCGCGCCTGTGCCCGAATACGCACTTGTGCCTCGCGCGCGAATATACGGAAAGTACTACCCTTCTCACACCCCTAAAGCGTCGAGTCATACAAATAACAAATATCTGTTTTAATTAACTGTACCAGTAATTATCACATTTTAATCCTCGGAATCATTTCACCAGCATTCTTCCCCAATTTTTTGAGTTATCAGCCTTCTGACGGTTTTGATATTGCCTCCTCCCAATTCCTTTTTAGCGCCAACCTCCTCATCTCAGTGAGGAATTTGTACCCCTGTCCTCACTTATTTGTTAGCTGTATTCCAACCTCTGTCTTTCTCTTACAATATGAAGCTCCCTCTAGTAGACTACTGGCCTTTACAATTGCTACACCAAGAAGAAATGCAGACGACAAACGGGTATCCATTGGACATATATATTATACTAGAATTGACATGTGATTACGTTTTCACGCTATTTGGGTGCATAGATGCTGAGAAATAAGTACCCAGAACAACCACCTCTGGCCGTAATAACGGCCTTGATACGCCTGGGCATTGAGTCAAACAGAGCTTGGATGGAGTGTAAAGGTACAGCTGCCCATGCAGCTTCAACACGATACCGCAGTTCATCAAGAGTAGTGACTGGCGTATTGTGACGAGCCAGTTGCTTGGCCACCATTGACCAGAAGTTTTCAATTGGTGAGAGATCTGGAGAATACGCGGGCCAGGGCAGCAGTCGAACATTTTCTGTATCCAGAAAGTCCCGTACAGGACCTGCAACATGCGGTCGTGCATTATCCTGCTGAAATGTAGGGTTTCGCAGGAATCGAATAAAGGGTAGAGCCACGGGTAGTAACACACCTGAAATGTAACGTCCACTGTTCAACGTGTCGTCAGTGCGAACTAGAGATGACCGAGACGTGTAAACAATGGCACCCCATACCATCACCCCGGATGATACGCCAGTATGGCGATGACGAATACACGCTTCCAATGTGCGTTCACCGCGATGTCGCCAAACACGGATGCGACCATCATCATGCTGTAAAAAGAACCTGGGTTCATCTGAAAAAATGACGTTCTGTCATTCGTGCACTCAGGTTCGTCGTTGAGTACACCATCGCAGGCGCTCCTGTGTGTTTTTCAGCGTCAAGGGTAACTTCAGTCATCAAATTAACTTTCGATTTTCCGGTTTTATTAATTCTTTTGCTAAATTAAGTCATAGTGTAGCGAAATTTATTACTTCTGACATACTTTCAGTTTTCACACTACGCGTGTCAACCTTCAGTTGCCACGCTTCTAGTGCTAATTATATGTGTAATAACCTTTCTTTTTTCAGTTACTATAGTAATTGTCCTTAGGACTGGCGACCGTAATTTTCCCCAAATCTCAAATATCTAATTAGCGGCAATTAATTGTTAACGTGACGACCGCACGTTTACTTTCTTTATTAACTTTACCCCTTTTCAAAATTAATTTCCACCAGTTTCATTGGCATTTTTCCTTTCATTTAGATGTAACCCTTTCCTCCCTCTTTACCGACAGATTAACTTCGGTGGGTTACACGTGTAACCTCCCCCTCACTTACCGACCTTAATGATAGTGCAAAATTAAACCGCATGTACCTAATGGAAATGTGGGAAAAGCAAATCGTCACCTAAGTTAATCTGTCGGTAAAGAGGGAGGAAAGGGTTACATGTAAATGAAAAGAAAAATGCAAATGAAACTGGTGGAAATTAATTTTGAAATGGGGTAAAGTTAATAAAGAAAGTAAACGTGCGGCCGTTACGTCAACAATTAACTAGCGGTAATTAGATATTTGAGATTTGGGTAAATTACGGTCGCCAGTTCTAAGGACAATTACTATAGTAACTGAAAAATAAAGGTTATTACACATATAATTAGCACTAGAAGCGTGGCAACTGAAGGTTGACACCTGTAGTGTGAAAACTGAAAGTTTGTCAGAAGTAATAAATTTCGCTACACTCTGACTTAATTTAGCAGAAGAATTAATAACACCAACAAGGAAGACTGGAAGCACGTAAAGTTTTAGAACTGTATGGCAGACCCCAGCTTTTAAAACTTTTAAAATTGTTGCATCACAAAATTACAGCAACTTAGCATGAACCTTTGTTGCTCATTGTCCCAATTGCATTGCCAGGCAGGGTCCCTTCCTTTTCCGAAATGAGCCCGAGTGTCGTTGAAATTCAAACGTCAGCATCATTCGATTTCACTTCTTTAATTTCAAAGTTCAGTTAAGTTATTCATAGCTGACTACAATATTTAGATTGCACAAACACAAATTAAGAGTGTGGGTTTTGTTACCGTATTTCAGTTACCTGTGACTGCAGCTCAGCTTGGTACGTACTAAATTTTACTATTGTTAACTGTTCAAAATCATTTAATTCACGTTCAAAGTTAAATCTCTTATTTCTAAATTGCGTAGATTCAAGTAGCTTTTGAAATGATTGTTTAGGTAGTCCAAGACTAACCGTATTTTACTGAATTTCGATGTGCTTCAGAAAGAAAGCTCATTATTAACTTCAATCACTAAATTAACTTTCGACTTTCCGGTTTTATTAATTCTTTTGCTAAATTAAGTCAGAGTGTAGCGAAATTTATTACTTCTGACAAACTTTCAGTTTTCACGCTACACGTGTCAACCTTCAGTTGCCATGCTTCTAGTGCTAATTATATGCGTAATAACCTTTCTTTTTTCAGGTACTATAGTAATTGTCCTTAGGACTGGCGACCGTAATTTCCCCCAAATCTCAAATATCTAATTACCGCTAGTTAATTATTAACGTAACGGCCGCACATTTACTTTCTTTATTAGCTTTACCCCTTTTAAAAATTAATTTCCACCAGTTTCATTGGCAGTTTTCCTTTCATTTAGATGTAACCCTTTCCTCCCTCTTTACCGACAGATTAACTTCGGTGACGATTGCTTTTCCCAAATTTCCATTAGGTACACGCGGTTTAATTTTTCATGTCATTAAGGTCGATAAGTGAGGGGGAGGTTACACTCTGACTCGCTTCATTGCAATTCACGCTCTGTCTTTGCTAATCCTGCCACTAAACTCACGTCAGGTATCTGCATGACGATATTTTCAGAACGGGTCCCAATTTATTGTTGAGGTGGATTTTTGGCCCACTTAGATCCATCTTTACCAAAATAAAACGAGCTGCGGACCTGATTTTCCACTCGCTCGACTAATTCTGGTAACGCAGCATTGTGGGCAGTATTTTGTAGCTGATTTAGTGCTTATAACGAATCTTTTACGTTGGGATAAATTTATTTTATTTTTTGTTAGTGGTTTTCGTTAAATAGCTGAATAAATTGTAATTAGGAATAATTTAATTAAGTAGAGTAGAGATGATAAAGTCAAAGAGATGTTCATTGGACGGACATTGTCGTAATGTAACGTCATTGCGTTGTTCGGTTATTGAAACAAGTCGTTTGTGTTCCCTTCTTCTGTTCGGTCGTGCGTCTATCTGAAAGGAATTAATTCGGGGACTAGAATAAACTTTCACATAATAGTTACTATTCGATATTCCGACAAAAGGGGTTAACGTGAGTGTTAATTTGCATTGTGGGCGACAGGATTAGTTTTGACATCTACGTGAAAACGGACGTAACGAAAGTTGTTCGCATATCATCCTTGAACGTGACTTTTTATTTAATTAAAGATTGCGGGCTCATTAAAACCTATTATCTCATGATTACGATCAATCCCTCTTTCCTCCTAGATAGTGATCATTCATTAACATTTACGTCATAAGAAAAAGGATTATTAATAAAAATGATGTTAAATGACAATTACGTGTTATTCCGTTAGTGTGTAACCGACGTATTATCTCTGAAATGACATTGATAAATAATTTGTGTTAAATACTGAACTGAGATAGGAAGTAACTTGAAATTAGTGAACATTTGATACTGAGACTATAGAAGCAGAAGCGCTTAAGGTTTCTCTTCTCTAAAATGGCAAAATAGGTACGAACTTTAACTCAATAGTCGACATTATGTATTGCAAAGACATTAGCATTTCATACTTATTTTGACGACGCTCTGTTAAACAATGGAACGTTGAGTCTTTGTACGAGTAATGACATTAAATCTACAAACATAATTAATAACGCCCAACACCGCTTTAACAAACTGTACTGCGTGTCGTCATCGGGAAATAACTGCACAATCCTGGAGACTTGTGTGGTGAAATTAGAAGTCGGGCATATAAAAAAAATCCATTAAAGCTACAGTGGAGTCGGCACAACACGACGTGGGCAGTTATAGATAGCGCATATCCAACGTGGGGCCCGAAAGGGTAAATAAAATTACATAAAATTGTCTATTGGAGTGCGAAGTGTAATTATAGTATTAATTGACTGTGAACAATTAATTGTCCGGATTGAACTGTCGGTTTCATTTACACGATTAGGCGCGTGGGACACGACGATTAATGCCGGAAAGCACAACTTCGGATCGACAGCTACGAGAGACAGATCGACAGAGGTATGAACCCATGATACGCAAGAGAGCCTACAGAGGAGGTAAGAGACATCATTGACATAGTGTGAAATCCGGTTTTGCCTGAAATCACTGGTTGAAGTAAATATTGGACAATACCCATTATGTTTTATAGTAACTAATATTAGTGGTGGATAAATGAGGCAGGTTCGGAACTTTGTATTTTCTATTGCAGTGTATCATCTCTCTGGTGTTATAGACGATATGTTAATAGCTTTGGTTAGGAGATTCCAAGTGTGATTATTATGCCTAAGAAAGTTTATATGTTAAGGTCTAGAACAGGAGAAAATATCGATACTGCAATCATGGAAGGAATAAATACTGATAATGATAATCATGTTGAGAATTTAGATAATAATGCAGTTGATTATTTGTTAGAAGTAAATGGGACAATGATGACCGAACACAACCCAGTAGATAAGCACGAAGCATGAGGCAGTGATGTGGTAGAGGCCGTAGGAAGAACGGAGGAATCTATTGAACCGTGTGGCAAATTTAATAAGTTACGCGGTAACATAAGCCTAGAGATGTTATTTGACTTTCTGGTACAGTCGAAAGATTCAGATCAGAAATTCAAAGAAGATATCCTTGAAGCTAATAGACAACGGGATCTTAGAGAACAGGATGCTAATAGACAATGGAATCTTAGAGAACAGGAAGCAAATAAACAGCGTGAGCTCAGAGAACAGAAATTCAAGGAGGAAATTCTTGAAGCTAATAAAAATATCCTTACGAAAGCTATCCATGACTTAGAGGGTAGAATTAAGCAAAGAGATAATTTTTTGTTTCAAAATTAGAACAGTTAACTATAGGACTAAAAGCATCTGAGGAGAGAAGCGATATTTTACAGGATTCTGTAACCACTTTAGAGAGTGAAGTCAAGGAAATGTTTGTTGATCAGTCGAAGGTAGTCGAACAGGTCAATCAAATAGCCGAGCGAGTAGAAAATCTACAGATAAAGGGACAAGAGTATATTGACGAATACCTTAGTAAGCAATCAAGTAAATACATCTGGGGAAGTTAAAGTGCAAATACACGAAGTTATCGAGTCTGCGTGTCAACAGGCAAAACAAAACTCAGCGCAAGGCGACAGCGGTGACGACTTAGAACAACTGAAGGCTGAATTTACAGCTATTAAAGATAAAGTAATCGCTGAATTACGTTGATGGCAGGAACAGGTTGATAGACGAATGTCACTTATAGAGGATGGTTCAGCACAACCTAGAACGTATAATTGGTATTCTGAACACAGCTCTATTACAGATTCTCCAGTAAAAAAGAGAAATAGAGACGAGTGTTATGATCATAGTACTAATAATATTGGTAAGTCATATAGAGATGATCGTTTGATACGTTACATCTACGAAAGTAGAACACAGTATCTTTAAAGCGAGACAGTTCCAAACGTTTACTAATGATAAGAATTCAGTTCATCCTATGGTATTTATAAAAAGCTTTCATAACGCATTTCACAGATCGTGGGAAGAACGTGATAAAATACAATTTATTATTTCCAAAACCAGTGGTGAGGTATCTCTTTGCGCATCGGAAGACTGTCATTCACGTAAAGAGTTTGAAAGGTTATTTGTGTCTAAGTATTGGTCACAGAGCCGTCAAAATAGACTGCGTAATCAAATTTATAGTCTCGAATATTATAACGTAAAGAAAGGTACTCTCCGTAAATACTTTGAAAAGTATATCAATAAAACTCGATATTTAGACAATCCTATAAGTCAGAGGGATGTCATCCGAATACTAAAGGGTAAACTCCTCATTCATTTAAAAGAGAAATTAATAAATGTAGACGATGATGATATCGAACAATTTTTGTCCGTAATCGGCTCGTTAGATGTGATTCAGGAAGATGCGAAGAGCATGGGATATAAATCACATGGACTGAACGGTTGTAGTTCTCAACATAATTGTTGTGAAGGGTGGAATACTCTGAGGAAGTCTAACAGGAATGGTAATGGGCAGTTATGTGCTACATTACCTTCTTTGTCACTGCCTTCACTTGCATCTTAGTCAGTATTACTAGTGCCACTGCGATCACTTACACAATCTTCATTTTCACTGCCATCTGTCATAAAGTCGTTTTCATTGTCTGATAATTCCGCCAGCTAACTATGTACACTTCAGCCTCCCTTTCTTCGTTGTCCATTTGCCAGGAAACAACAATTGGAAACATTTATGAAAAAAAAAATAAATTGAAAAATGGCACAGAAATGCGTCTTGGAAGGGTCAAAAATACCCTCTTACCGTTTGGACTCGTTTATCTCCTATCACAGACGGCAGCCGACTGAGTGCTCAATAATTACAGCTACTGAGAACTTTTACAATGGGCAACTGCGCTACAAAGAACTGCCAACGAAACAAAATGGGCAGGGAGAAATTGACCCTACCACATCCTCGCCGGGTTAATTTCACCGAAGGTTGTTTTGACTTTTCTATACACTTAGTCAGCATTTCCTAGAATCTCCTCTTTTCCACGTTCTTTAAATTTTTCGTGCAACAAGTTCGTGTTAGCTTCCCTGCACTTCCTGTTTATTTAATTTCGGAGCGACTTGTATTTCTGTATTCCTGAATTTTCCTGAACATTTTTGTACTTCCATCTTTCATCGATCAACTGAAGTATTTCTTCTGTTACCCGTGGTTCATTTGCAGTTCTGTGTTTGCCCATATTGTGATGTCCATTCGTCTTCAGCTGAACTGTCTACAGAGCTATTCACTATTGCATTATCTATAACCTCGAAGAACTTCAAGCCTATCCCTTCATTGCCTACTATTTTGCTTAAAAGCGATAGCACTTGATCTGGTGGCCTTCACGGACACATGCGATTCATTTAAAAGTCATATATAGTAAGAACGCCTCTGCCAGTCAGCGGTAGATACTAGTGCTTGGGGTAACAGATGTCCCACGTCGAAAAGTACGTCGAGAGAGGGAAGTGCTTATCGTAGCGCATGAGTATACAGTAGCTGCAGTATCCCAACTAATAACGATAGAGAAACCCCAATTTAGTGCAGGAAAAACGAGACAGCAACTTAATTTTTATTTAAAGTACTACTTGTAATTTGTTTCAAGCTGCAATGAAAAGTGTCCTTTATTTTCGGTAAAAGCTTCGAAAACGATGTCTATTTTCAAACCAACGCCTTCGTCGTAAGTATTGAAACATAATACAAGAAGTACCGAATCGACAGTCATGAGTAATATGTACAAAATTATCAACAATCTACAATATATCAGTACTTTCCACCACACAGCACCTAACAGATGTGCTTCTTGTATTATGTTTCAGTACTTAGACTGAGGCGATGGTTTGATAATGTGAAAATGGCATGGTATCGTTGGTCAACCATATCGTGATATTCCAAGGGCGCCAGTTTGCTTCTTCGTAGTCGTACTATCGGCAAGGACTACGTGACCATTTTGTCGTGGTAAGTTTGGTTTTATGAGAACGAGAATCAACTATCGCCTCTCCGCTGGCCGTCACAGTTCCAGCTCACAATAATATTTGGAGAGAATGGTTCCTGATCGCTATGCATCTCCATCCACTTTTACATGAAATTTCCACTATTTAGCAAGAGGAAGAGTATATGACTTCCCAGAAAACCATACAGAACCTGTGTTTATCCGAGACGACTGGAAGCAGTTTTGTACGCCAACGAGTTCCCTTCACAGTACGGTAGTGAGTTCTGTTTTTGGTATTTCCAAATTTTTGTCCAACCCCTGTGCACGCACCGTGACAAAAGAAAGTGAAGCCCCCAGAGGCAAAGGAAGTGAAAATGGGATTTCTCGGATGGAAGTTACGTGATGTTATTTCTGTGACTACAAAAATGAATTAGATTTACAAAGAACTTCGCAGTACGACCCCTTTCATCAGATCGACGTTGCACCCTGTCTGACCAGAATGCATTCACTGACTGTGTTGGGAAGGATGTCGTAAGGTCATAATATACTCCACTGAGAGAAACTGGCCCATAACCCTTGTGACTGGTCTTTGATACTGAATACTGATACTGAAACTGACACCTAATCTAGTCCCATACATGTTCAGTAGGAAACAAATCTGTGTATTCCTGGCCATGTGAGTACCTCAACATCACACAAACTGTGAACAGAGACTAATTCATGTGTGGTGGAAACTAATACCACATGAGCGTGGCACGTGAGATAACACATGAGGATGCAAGATATCCGTGACGTAACGTTATCCCGTCAGCGTTCTCTCCGTTACCTCCAGCCGTGACCTTAAGTCATGCCCAGTGACTCCGCACACTACGACACCAGGAGTGGCAGCACTGTGCCTCTCCGAAACGTTAGAAGAAAAGGACCTCCACAATGTAGCTGCCAAATTTGCCATCGAGGTAATCCGGAATTGAGCCAAGCTGCAATTCACCGTTAAACACAGTGCGACGCCGTTCATCAGCAGTCCATGTTTCCTGTTAATGGAACCTCTCCCAACGCATCCAGTCGTGTTGCTGTGTTAATCGCAGGAGACAATAATACCCTAGGCCGGCTGCTGCTAAGCTCCGCTAATGGCGCAGAATGTAGCAATGTATTCCATTACATGTTCTCGGATGGCAGTGGCAGACGTAAAGGTGTGCTTGACGGGCAATACGGTGAACCTTCCAGGTGGCGGCCAAACGTTTTACCTTACCTTCCAATGCCGTCCAACTGTGGGCGATTGTCACATCCGAATGTCCCACAAGTCTGGATGCTGCGTAATTCGACCACTCGTCCAGATGGGAGCTCGCAATAACTCTTCATTCAAGCTGTTCAAGCTGACAGGTGTTGATAACGCGGTCTCACACAACTACGCGGTAGTTCCGCGCCCTCAGTGATCACCCAGTGCCTGATCTTTTAACGTCCCTTATGTATTTTAGCAGGCTTAGTGACGACACTGACCGTGGACAACAATAATACAAAGTGGTCGTTTTACGTGTCACAGAGAACTGCAACTATAATAATCTACACATTCGCCGACTTTACGTACGTGCACGTAGCTACACTGACGTCCATCCATGGCTTCTAGGTGATCCACTTGTTTTATCCGGTGTGAATATCGCGAGCAGTAAGGCAAAACATTAGGATAGGAACCCAAAGAATTTAAGCACCAACTGCCCAGCAAAATTAATCTGTGTCCTCAGAAAGGTCGCTGCAACACGACAGAAACTTCAGATATTTTAGAATTACTGCAAATTAAATGTCTTATCAGATGACATGGCAGCACATCCAGCAGAGTTTTAAAGAGATTGCTAAAATGTTGTTATGTATCGGAAGATAAATCTGAGGGCTGTAATAAAGCTACGTACAGTGTGGGAAATACTTTAAAATTTTAATGATAGACCAGTGTACTCGTTGTTGCAAAATTATGGGTCCAGCTTTGTGCTTACTACTATTAGTAAAGAAATTTCGTCTCTGTATAACTCAACATGTATTGGGCAAATTGTAAGCTTATGAAACGTAGCATACTCGGTTCGTGCATGACATCCAGAAGGTAGTGGAAAGCGTGAAGGAATTAGACAAATGTCCGCACTTGTGCCCAGTGAACAACATACGAACGTAGCGGAATTCAGACCAGTGTTGTGATTACATTTAGGGAGTCCTATCTGATAGAACCCGTAATTCTTAGCGTAGTGACATCGCTAAATATACAGGGTGTTGGAGAGGGAATCGTCAGTATTCAGCAACATGGCAGGAACACACGTTCGAGGGAAGAAAGTCTGTTAAACATGCATTCTAAAATGCATACCTTAAAAGCTATGACCACCTCATCTTTGCTGTAAGGGAAACGAATTACTTCTACTGGAAGTTCTTTGCCCCACATACGCTGAGAGTTGGTAGTATGAACCATAGCAAGAAAGAAAATATGCATTAAACATGGACTCGAAAGTTAATAGATTTAGAGCTAGGAGCACTTGTTCGTATTTACTACCGTCAAACAGACCTCTTCGGTTGCACAAGTGCTTATTGCTCTTAAGGTATGCATTGTAGAAGGCATGTTTACGTGACTTCCTTGCTTCGAATCATCGTTCCTTTCCCTGAATACTGATCGTTCCTCTACAACACCTGTATGTCTGACCATGACACTAAACTAATGATTACGACTTCTATCAGGTAGGATGTCATGAATCCAATCACAATTCTGCTCTGGATTCCGCTATCCTCGTATTTTGTTCATGGGTGGAAATTTGTCTAATACCTCAACCCGCTTTAGGTCCTTACCAGCCACTGTGGCCGAGCAGTTCTAGGCACTTCAGTCCGGAACCGCGCTGCTGCTACGGTCGCAGGTTCGAATCCTGCCTCGGGCATGGATGTTTGTGATGTCCTTAGGTTAGTTAGGTTTATGTAATTCTAAGTCTAGGGGACTGATGACCTCAGATGTTAAGTCCGACAGTGCTTAGAGGCATTTGAACCATTTCTGGATCTCATGTACGAACCGAATGTACCACGTTTCAAAGCCTCACTTTTTGCAGAACACGTATTGACTCCTACAGAGGTGAAATTTGTTTCTCGAAAGAAGCGAACATACAGAAAGTTCCATAGACTGGCAAAAGCTTGCACATTAGGCTACAGTTGTATGATTAAAGACACATTTCCATGACAACTTGTAGCTTTCTTACAGCCCTTACACTGATCTTAAAACACATAACAATATTTTAGCACTCATTAAAATCCTCCTAGATATGCTACCGCGTCATGTGATAAAGCATTTACATTGGTACAATTGTGAAACACCTGAGGTTCAGACGTGTTGCAAAGACCTTCTGAGGGCATAGATTAATTTTGTTTCTTCAATGAAGTGAGTTTCCAAGTGTGTCAAAATCCCCATTGATTAAGTTTCTTACGTTTTATCGACTCTGAATGCCAATGGAGCTATGAAAGAGAGACAGACAATATGCTGCAAATTATTTGTGGGTTACCAGACTTTAGTTGCCCAACACGAATCGGCATGGAATTTCTGGGAGCCTATTCATTGTTTTCCTTCTTACTTTTTTCTGAGTCGTCAAACGTCTGTTTGGTTTCATGCGACCCGCAACGAATTCCTCTCCTGTGCCAACTTCTTCATCACAGAGTAGCACCTGGAACATAAATCCCCAATTATTTGCTGGATGTATTTGAATCTCTGTCTTCCTCTACAGTTTTCACCCTCTGCAGCTCCCTCTGCTTCCTATAGTAACATAGTGATTATTGTTAATGTCTTAACAGATGATCTATCATCCTGTCCCTTCTCATTGTCAGACTTTCTCCACATATTCCTTTCTTTTCCAATTCTACGCAGAACCTCCTCATTTCTCACCTTATCAGTCTACCTGATTTTCAACATTGGTCTGTAGCGCCACATCTGAAATGATTCGATTCTCTTCTTTCCGGCTGTCTCGGAGTCCATGTTTCAATGTCATAGAATGCCCTCTCCCTGTTGCTTACCCACGTTTTCCTCAGTATTTCGAATATTTTGCACCATTATAATTCTTGAACGCTGTTTCCACGTCGACAGATCCTATAAACGTGTCTAGATTTTTCTTTAGTCTCCTCTCCACTATCAATCGCGACGTCAGAACTGCCTCTCTGGTGCCTTTACCTTCCCTAATGCCAAATTGATCGCCATCTCACGTATCCTCAATTTTCTTTTTCACTCTTCTGTATATTGTTCTCGTCAGAAAATTGGTTAATGAACTGTTAAACGTATTGTGCCATAATTCTGTCACTTGTCAGCACTTTCCGTGTTCGGAATTGTGTGGCTGATATTTTGCGAAAGTCAGATGTTATGACGCCAGACTCATACATTATGAACCAACGAGAATAGTCGTTTTGTTGCCACTGTCCCCAAAGATTTTAGAAATTCTGATGGAATGTTATCCATGCCTTCTGCCTTATACGATCTTAAGTCTTCCAAAGTTCTCCTAAATTCTGATAATTCTAATACTGAATAAGCTATGCTTTCCCTATCGCCTCCCGTTTCTTTTTCTGTCACATCAGACAAATCTTCCTCCTCAAAGAAGCCTTCAATGAACTTGTCTGCTCTCTCCTCTGGATTTAACAGTGGAATTCCCATTGCAGTCTTAATATTAGCACTTTTTCGTTCAATTTCAGCAAAGGTTGTTTCCATTTATCTGTTTGGTGAGTCAGTCTTTCCAATATTCATTTCTTATTTTATTTCTTCACATTTCTAGCAGCCGTTTCACCTTAGCTTTCCTACACTTCATATTTATTACATTCCTAAGCAATTTTTTTCTGTATTCCTCAATTTTCTAGATCATATTTTTGCATTTCCTTCTTTCATCAAGAAACTGAAGTATTTCTTCTGTTACCCACGGTTTCTTGCCCTTTTTAGAGATTTCATTTCTCTTCGACTGAACTAACTACTGAGCTATTCCTTATCTCAGTATAGTCTTAGAGAACTTCAACTGTATCTTTCCACTCCTTTCTAGTTCTGTATCGAAATACTTTGCTTACTGCTTCGTGCTCACTCATCCTATAAACTAACCAGTCGGCGTTCGTGAAGTTCCTGCTCCGTTCACCGTCACCGCCCACCATCACGGTATGATGTTTTAAGATGGTCAGTGACTGACCGAAACAAGTACACAGGAAAATAATGCTTTCTTGCGGTCGAGACTGTTTACGTTTATTTTAAAGTACTAAGAGAAACGGGTGTTGTCCGCGAGAAATGTTCTAAAAAATTACTGACCGTAGACTTCAGCCTGCTCTTCATCAGTGCTGCATTGTGATCTGAATATATTTCTGCTCCTGGGTACGCCTTACAGTCCAGTACCTGATTTCGGAAGCTCTGTCCGACTATGATGTAAACTAACTTAAGTCTTCCCGTATCTCCCGGGGTTGTCCGGGTACACCTCCTTCTCTTGTGATACTTGAACAGAGCATTCGCTATACCTAACTGAAATTTATTGCAGAACTCAAAAAATCTTCTCCTCTCGCATTCCTAGCAACAAGCTTTTATTCTCGGGTATCACTTTCTTCCACTACGTTCCTTATAACAGCATTCCAGTCTCCCATGTCTATTAGATTTTTATCTCTCTTTACTTATTATTACCCGTTCAGTACCAGCTTGTACTTTCTCTGTCTCTTCATTTTGACACTGCTACGTCAGCATGTATACCTGAACTATCGGTGTTGGTTGGCTTTCGATTCTAATGACAGCCATATCACGGAACTATTTACAGAAACACACCTGCTGCCCTACCTTCCAATTCACGACATTTCGTAATCCCGTTACACAATTTTGTGCTGCTGTTGACATTACTCTAACCAGAAGTCTTTGTCTTCTTTCCATTGGGCTCTTCACTGAGCCCAACAATACCTAGATTGAACGTTTGAGTTTCTCTTTTCATATTTTCTAGCCCCCCTGCCATGTTTGATATTACACGCCCCGACTCGTTATACTTTCATTGGTTATTCCGTCGTTTTCTTGTGGCCACCTCTCCCTTGACAGTCCATTTCAGCGATACGAATGGGGGACTATTTATTTTGTCAGTGGAAAGATCATTATGACACTTTTTCAGTTACAGCCCACACGTCCTTTGGGTACACATTATGTGTCTTTAATGCAGTAGTTTCCATTACCTTCTGCATTCTGCCTTTTAGGATCAGTTTCCCACCCGAAGGGCAAGAGTGTGCCTTGAACCTCTGTCCGCTCCTCCGCTCTCTTTGACAAGGCCATTGGCAGAATGATGCTCACTGCTTGTGCCGGAAGTCTTCGGCCACCGACGTTGATGATTTCTTTTCTTACCGTATTTAGAGCGGATAAAATGTAATAAATATGACGTCGTTAGTCGTATGACACCATTACAAATGCAACATATAGTAACATCATCTGCTCTGAGAAGAACACTGCAATAAGCTCGAAATGTCTGTTACCTTTGTATGCTAACATTTCAGTTATTTGGTTATTTTCTGTTTACTCGTGTCCGCAGTCGCGCAATATTTTTGAAACTACACATAGTTCCGCCTGGCCTGTTATTAAGTTTATTTATCCACCGAAATCGCGGTTTTAGTTTACAATGCCATTTTCAGGTGACAGCTAATAAAGTGCGTCAATGCATCGTTCTTTTAAAGAGGAGAGTGTCCTTTTGTCATTCATTATTACATATTCCGTGCGTAAAATAAGACAGGAGTCTTGGTCATTAATGAAAGAACGTAGCATTTCATAGAGCAGTTGCTACATAAAGTGTCAAGTTCTTTTACAAATGAACACTCCTGCTTTACTGTACGTACGGAATATATAGACATAGTTGACACAACGTCAGTGACACCAAAGTCGAGGGAGCCAAAGAAATCTGGGAAGACTAAGGGGGACTTGGGCTCTGTAACAAGCAAAGGCCTAGCACTTGAAATGCGGGAAAGAAGTAGTATTTCATAGCGTGATACGGCAGTACACCTGGAAGGAAATTAATTAGTTTCTCACCACCTACTGAAGCTCATGTATTTATAACAATACTGTACAGGATCTTTATAACTTAGTTACAAAAAGGAAACCTTTAAATGCGAAAAGCGTAAATAATTTGGTACTGTACCGAATGCAGTATATCTTCAAGTTTTACTCCTCCCTAACCCAGTACGTTCGCGACGTTTTCACTCGGTGGCATGCGCATATGAGTTATTCCAACAGTCATCATAGAGTCGTATAACGGTGCATAGTGCGCGCAGTGTTGTTTATGGTTTCACGAATCCAAATCCGCTACTACGATTCAGAAACATTTCAGGACTAAATATCGCAAGACACCATCTCAAAGACAAACTTCTATCAGTAGAACGAAAAACCAGTCCAAAGTTGCATATTTTACTTTCTTATCCACTCGATGACCAGTTTAGGACCGAGAACCATTTTCATGTCATCGAACATACTCGATTATTTCAAAAAGGGTCTCGGCTTGAAACTAGTAATCTAGTGAATAAAAAGTAAAATTTGCACTTTCGGTCTGCTTTTTTGTTTTACTGATCAACAGAAATTGCTGAAACGCATCTGCTCCAGCATGCTGGAAGTTCGTAAACTGTTATCAGCTGGTTCATTCGTTTTGCGGAAACTGGTTGTGTATTGCAAAGGGCAGCGGGTCAGGGTCAGCCAGCAGTCTCTGACGCAGCAGCTGAAGTTTGGCACTCTTACGTTCGTAGTCCGGTTCGACTAAATCAGCGACGCGTGCCAACTTAGAATAGAATATTGCTCGTGTTACAGCATGGAAGGTATTACGCAAACGCCTGTCATTCAAATCTTACAAATGGAAACTGTTGCAAGCTTTGTGAAAATGAGACAAAGAAAAACGAGGTGAGTTTTGTGTTGCAATGAGTGAGAAAATGGGGACTGAATATGATTTCTGTAATAAAACTGTTTTTACTGACGAAGCCGTCTTCCATACTTGCAGTAAAGTGAATCAGCGTAATGTTCGGATACGGGGTGAACAGAAACTCCACACGTAATCGAACATGTACGAGACTCGCCTAAGGTAAATTGTGTAACAATATTTAAGTTCATATCTTTTTTGCCTAATCAACTGTAACTGCCGTATAGCGTCTGGACAATCTTGAACATTTTATAATGCCTAAATTACAACATGATATGGGCACAGAATTTATTTCTCAGCACGGTGGCGCAGCAACACGTTACCGGCCTGAAGTTGTCACGTATCTCCATAGGAATGTGCCGACCTGGATTGATGTGGTGGAACACTGTGCTAGTCAACAAGATCACCTGATTGAACGCCAATCGACTTCTCAATATGGGGTTACATTAAAGGCAAAGTGTTTGCTCCTCCACTTCCGAGAAACGTCGATGAGATGCGACAAGGGATAACGTAACCGTTGCCACTACACATCGTAACTTGGTTCAAAGGATGTGTCAGGAAGCTGATTACCCGTGAGACGTTTGTCGTGTTACATAAGGTAGCCATATTGAACATCTGTGAATAAAACGTGAAGATATACTGCGTTCAGTGCTGTGTAAAACGTTTCTGTCAGTTACTTACCTTTTTCACAGATAAAGGTTATTTTCTTATAACTACGAGGGTTGCCTAGAAAGTAGTGCACCGCATTTTTTTTCTTCGACGGTTCTCTATTGAATATAATGAGAATGACACATTCGAAAGAATGGCGTTTTATCTACACACAAGTGAAATTCCGAGGGGGCTAGTTCAGAGCTGTCAGGTATGACAGCCGTGGATGGTCTCCCCGACCGCTGCAAATCGTGGAGCTCCGCCGAACCGCTTTCTGATGACCTCACCCTCCGTGTCCAGCCACCAACTGCACTTCTGTCGATGCTCAAATGGTTCAAATGGCTCTAAGCGCTATGGGACTTAACATCTGAGGTCATCAGT